>NC_134082.1:9557844-10157844 GCF_000715075.1 Nicotiana tabacum
GGAAGTCAGCCAGTATGGGCAGTCTTGCTTATATTCCAGTCGGTGAGGGGCCTCCTGCTTTGGATGTTCAGGCTTTGGCCAATCAGTTCGTGAGGTTGGATGTTTTTGAGCCCAACCGCGTGTTAGCTTGCAAAGTTGCTCGTTCTTCTTTATTGGAGTGTATCTGAGATCGGTAGTATGATGATCCCCATTTGTGTGTCCTTAGAGACACGGTGCAGCACGGAAGTGCCAAGCAGGTTACTTTAAGAGATGATGGAGTTCTGAGATTGCAGGGTTGAGTTTGTGTGCCTAATGTGGATGGACTCCAAAAGTTGATTTTAGAGGAGGCCCATAGTTCTCGGTATTTTAATCACCCGGGCGCCGCTAAGATATATCAGGATTTATGGTAGCATTATTGGCGGCGGAGAATGAAGATGGACATTATTGCTCATGTGGCTCGGTGTTTGAACTATTAGTAGGTTAAGTACGAGCATCAGAGACCTGGTGGGTTATTCCAGAAGATTGAGATTCCCAAATGGAAGTGGGAGCGTATTACTATGGACTTCGTTGTTGGACTTCCACGGACTTAGAGGAAGTTCGACGCAGTGTTGGTTATTATGGATAGGCTGACCAAGTTAGCACATTTCATTCCTGTGGCAGTCTCTTATTCTTCCGAGAGGTTAGCTGAGATCTATATCCAGGAGATTGTTCGTCTTCATGGTGTGCCCGTATCTATCATTTCGAATCGAGGTACACAGTTTACCTTACATTTCTGGAGAGTAGTTTAGCGAGAGTTGGGCACTCGGGTTGAGTTGAGCATAGCGTTTCATCTTCAGATGGACGGATAGTCCGAGCGGACTATTCAGATTTTGGAGGAATGCTCCGAGCTTGTGTCATTGACTTTGGAGGCTCGTGGGATCAGTTTTTGCCTTTAGCAGAATTTGCCTACAACAACAGTTACCGTTCAAGTATCTAGATGGCTCCTTATGAGGCTTTGTATGGTAGGCGGTGTCAGTCGCGGATTGGATGGTTTGAGCTGGGGGAGGCTCGGTTGTTGGTTACAGATCTAGTTCAAGATGCCTTGGACAAGGTTAGGATTATTCAGGATAGGTTTCGTACAGCTCAGTCCAGGCAAAAGAGTTATGCTAACCGTAAGGTTTGAGATTTGGCATTCATGGTCGGTGAGTAGGTATTGCTTCGAGTGTCGCCTATGAAGGGCGTGATGAGATTTGGAAAGAAGGGCAAGCTTAGCCCTAGGTTCATTAGCCCGTTTTAGATTCTTGATCGAGTGGGAGAGATGGCTTACAGACTTGCGTTGCCGCCGAGCTTATTAGTCGTGCATCCAGTGTTTTATGTGTCCATGCTTTAGAAATATCACGGCGATCCATCCCACATGTTAGATTTTAGCATTGTCCAGTTGGACAAGGACTTGTCTTATGAGGAGGAGCCGGTAGCTATTCTAAACCGGTAGGTTCGTCAGTTGAGATCGAAGAGCTTTCCTTCTGTTCATGTTCAGTGGAGAGGTCAGCCTTCGGAGGTATCGACCTGGGAGTCCGAGTCTAATATGCAGTGCTGTTATCCCTATCTTTTCTCTGACTCATGTACTTCCTTCTTATGTCCGTTTGAGTGGGTCATCACTTATTCTAAAATGAATTCTGCCTCCCGACGCCTTAAAAAACCTCTTTCAGCATCACCTCGACTTGCATGCGCAGTCTGGGCGCGTAGCCAGAAATCCATTATGTGAAAACTGTGAAAAATGATGAATTTTGACTTTAAAATAAATTTAAGTTGACTTCGATCAACATTTTGGGTAAACGGACCTAGAATCATGATCAGATGGTCTCGGAGGGTCTGTAGGAAAATATGAGACTTGGGCGTATGCTGAGAATCGAATTCTGAGGTCCCAAGCCCGAGAAATGAATTTTTTAAAGAAAATTGTTTTCTGGAATATTTATGAGTTTTAAAATGAAATGTATTTAAAACTTGATGGTATCGGTCCCGTATTTTGGTACCGTAGCCTGTTACAGGTCTTATATGTGACTTAAGATGAGTCTATGAAATTTGGTAAAAAACGGAAGTCGTTTGAGGTCATTCGGACCCGTAGTTGTGAAAATTGATACTTTGAAAGTTTTGAGATTTTTCTTAGATTTCTATGCTAAATTCGTTGTTTAAGAGGATATTATGGCGATTTGATCACACGTATAAGTTCATATGATGTTTTTGAGTTAGTATGCATGTTTGGTCTGGAGCCCCGAGGGCTCGGGTGAGTTTCGAATGGATTTTGGAAGGTTTTGAACTTAGAAAAAGTTGCAAGTTTTCAGTTTCTGGTGTTTTGGTATGTTGTTCTTCGTGTTCGCGAAAGGACTCTCGCGAACGCGAAGGCTAAGTCAGGCTGAAGGCATTTTCCTTCTACACGAACGCGAGAAACAGGACGCGAACGCGAAGCCTTGGGGGTGTTTCCCTTCGCGAATGTGGACATGCTATCGCGAACGCGAAGGCCTTTGGGCCTGGGCAGGGGGAAGGAGATTTTATTCTACGCGAACGCGGCCACTGACCCACGAACACGAAGGCTCGAGGAGTCAAAGCTCCGCGAACGTGATGGTTAATTGGGCCTGACCCATCGCGAACGCGATGAAGGTCTACCCAGTAATTTTTAAACAATAACAGAACATACGGGATTTCACCAAAATTTCTGACTTCTTCTTCTAAACGCCAAATTGGGTGATTTTTGAAAGAGAACTTCACCACAAATCCATAGGTATGTAATCTTAGATTCATTTTCTTCAAATTCCATTAACACCCATTAGATTTCTAGGCCTAAATCATGTTCTTAAGGGTAGAAAATTAGGGATTTGGGTAGAGTTAGGGCTTCTTGCATAATTGGGATTTAGACCTCATTTTGGGGTCGGATTTTGGAACTAATTACATATTCAAGCTCGTGGGTAAATGGGTGATCGAGTTTAGGTCCGAACCTCGTGTTTTGACCATGCAGGTCCGGGGTCAATTTTTGACTTTTTGGGAAGAATGATAGGAAATCTATAATTAAGCATTGGAATTGGATTGTTTAGCATTTATTGATGTTATTATGTTGATTATGTCTAGATACAATTTATTTGGAGTCAAATACAAAAGGAAAAGCGGTGTTTGAGGCTTGAGTTGGTCGTGGAAGTTCGAGGTAAGTGTATGGTCTAACCTTAGCTTGAGGGATTAGGAGTTGTGTCCTATTTGCTATTTGCTTACTTGTGGAGTACAACATATAGGGATGGTAACGAGTATCTATACGTTGGCATCAAGCATGACCGTGAGTCTTAAAGTGAAATTGTTGTGCTCTTAATAAATGCTACGAATGTTTAAGTTGTTGATTCTCTGTGTTGAACAAGGATTATGATTATTCTCGTGGAGATTACTATGATTGAGTATTAGTGCTAGTTGAGGTAGTTAGATGTTGGGACAAGTTTGGTTATAGCTGATTTTCCCTTCCCGGGACATATTTACTTATACTGTTGATTCCTTTGCCGGGATAGTGTTGTTTCTTTATTGGTCCCTTGCCAGGACTCTTGTTGTGATTGGTGTTGAACTGTATATGTGGATCGGGTTGCACGTCGCAACAATATTATGCTTGGATCGGATTGCACTCCCCAACAATGATATAATTGGATCGGGTTGCATGCCGCAATAATAATATAATTGGATCGGGTTGTACACCGGAACAGTGATAAATGATATGGATCGGGTTGCATGCCACAACAGTGTTATTATATTTTGGAATCGGATTGCGTGCCGCAACAAGAGATAATACAAAGTGCTTATTGACTGGTTACGAGTTCCTTATTGTTTTGCTGTAAATTCTAAATTATCCTTATGCCTTTCTCTTAAATTACTGTTGGTAATGATATTCACCTGTAGCATGTTCCCCCTCCCAGCTTTACTTTTTTATTTCTGTTTTATTTTTCGCTATATACTATATAACTGCATAGGTTTATTTGGTAGTCTTGTCCTAGCCTCGTCACTACTTCGCCGGGGTTAGGTCAGACACTTACCAACACATGGGGTCGGTTGTTCTGATACTACACTCTGTACTATGTGCAGATCCCGGAGCGGCAACTTTTGGACCGTAATTTTGGGTGGCTGACTTCAGTCCAGTCAGAGATTCCGAGTAGTCCTACAGGCGTCCGCAGGCCTGATGTTCTCTTCTATCTTTATATGTATTCTATTTTCATTTACTTCAGAGACAAATTGTACCTTTCTTTCCAGACATTTATATGAAGTATTCGTAGATGGTCCGTGATATTGTGACACTGGATTCCTGGTAGAGAAGTATGTTGGTATTGTCGTACTGGTTTTTGGCTAAGTTATCAGATTACATCTTCCACATGTATTTATTTATCGTTAATATTTCACTATTGATTTCATTTTGATTTAAACTGTTAAAAAGGGCTAAATAAAAGAGTTAGTGATTCTATATGTCACACCTCCTTTTTACTACCCCCGGAGGGGTATAAGGGAGTTTTTTCAAATTTAAGTGACAATCGAAACAGGATTATTTTTTTAAATTTCAGAGTCACCACTTGGGATAGTTTATGGTGTCCCAAGCCACCGGTTCAAATCCCGAATAGAAGAAAGATTGACATTGTTTTATAGTCCGCGAACACAAAAATCCGGTTAAGGAATTCTGTTAACCCGGGAGAAGGTGTTAGGCATTCTCGGATTCTGTTGTTTTAGCACGGTCGCTCAACTATTATTATTGGCCTGATTATATGATTTTTTACACGTTTTAAACCTATTGTGCATTTTTAACCTTTTAGCCGCTTTTAATATTTCGAGAAAATTCAAGGTTATTTAAAACACATCGCAAGTCATGCTACATGAAATGCACCCGTGGTTCACGACACGTTCTATTTAACCTTACTGGAAATTGAAGTCAGGTCACATGAAATGCACACCCAGGTTTGGAAATTGTGTATCGAAAATACGTCATGGGAAACGTACTCATAGTCGTGATAATTTATTATTGATTGCGCCTAAATCAAGCTACAGTGCTTCATAAATATTCTTAAAACTAATTTGAGCTTATTGTAAGGTCACGAATTATAGAAATTATAGGAAAATTAAACCATCTAAGATTCCCTTAGCTAGTCCATTAGATCACTAAGATGTTGGAGAAGTCCTATTACTTATTAAATTCATTAATACTGGACTTTGCAGAAATATAGACTTAATGAGACTCAAAACCATTGAAAAGGACAGAACCAATCATTATTGTTTAAAAATAAATTCCATAAACTCATTACAGGTCCTAACACAAACTACTGATTTTGCCAACTTAATCCCTCTAACAAATTAATGCATTTATTCAAGAATAGAGGCCATATACATCATCAAAAGATAAACTAATTAAAATAACCAAGAGAGATGCTACGAACTAAAGTAGTAGAACCAAATTCATGAATTTTATAATCATATAACATCATTTGAACACAAAATGGAATAGCTATACTCAAGTAAAGTTGGACATGAGTATAAGTGAGCAACGTTTGAATAAGCTTTCCAATATATGGACAAATGAGCCTCAAATGTACATCAACAAATCATTTGGATCTTGCGGACCACGTTCAAAGACCTCGACGAACAACCTTGCCTCTGACAGTACCTCAATCGTGATTTCAAAACAAATTGAATGGACGATATCTATAATAAACAAAGCGAAGCTTGAAACCAGATTCAAGTTCCTTTCATGCTCACAAAAGCTTGACTGGTTCGCTACTGTCCCTTTCTCATTCATGTGCGTATGTGTGGATGTGTGTGAGTGTTTTCCGGCGAGCGATGGTAAAGAGGAGGAGGAGATCGGCTACTGCTGTGCGTGGCCATTCATGGTGGTCTCTTATGGAAACGGCGGATGGTTTGTTCTTTGAAGTGAAGGGTTGTTATGGTAGTTATGGAGGGGTCACGCTTGGGACTGGTTTGAGTCATGAGGTCCGGTGGCTACTGATTTTCTGAGGCTGGGGACGAGGGGGACGACAGAGGTAGTGGAGTTAGCGTGAAGCATCCTTTCACGACTGCTGCGGCTGAAACTCCTTTAGGGCTCTAGGGTTTTTTCATTGGCTTTGTCATGAAGAATATGAAGAAGGTTTATTATGTTGTGGTTGCTAATGGGTGTCTGTTGCTCTTGTGTGTGTTAGCTTCAAGAAAATAAGATGAGGGGTCATTCGTGTTCAGCCCGGAGAGAGAAAGGGTTTGTTCATTTCCTTATAATGAAGAAGAAGAAAGCTCGGTTAACCTAGAAATATATTTTTGTATATTTTGCCAATTAGTCCCTTGGTCTTTGTGTATTAGGTCCCTAGGTTTTTAAGAAAGGTTTTTCTAGGTTAAGGGAGTATGGGTTTGGTCTTATTGGGCCTGAATTTAGGAGATTGGGGTAGGTCCATGTCTTGTTGTGTCTTAAAATTGGGCTCTAAGACTCCAAAAATTATTATTCAAAACCATAGCTAATTTCCTTTAATATAAGATAACTATACTACATGATGCGAAAACAAATTCTAATTAAGTAAACTAAACTGTATTAAAACATGAAACTATTATATATATTTTTTGTATTTTCAAAATTAAAAATGACTGCAAAACATTAATGAAATTATTTTTTTTGTAATTTTTATTTTCTTGTAATAAAAAAAAGTAAAAGAGTCAAAATTAGTTGAAATAGCGATATTAGGCCTATACTAAATATTTACATGCTAAAATATATAAAATCTTGGGGAGGGTCAAAAATCACATGTCTACACTATAATACGCGGCTTGCCTACCTTTCACTGTGAGCATATGATTTTTGCCCTATATGAATTACTCCCATAAATTCAAAACAAAATAATTTCTTTCAGTGTTTGCAATTTTGTGGATTTTCGTGGCATGTTCTGTTAATTGTTTGCATTTTGTGTGTGCATTTTAGTTAATGAAAAATACAAAAATGTGCTGCATTTGCATTTGGATTTAATTTTTGCATTTTTGAATTAATTAGTAATTTAGTGTTTTATAAGATATAAAAATCACAAAAAATAGCTCATTTTACATTTTTAACTCTTTCGTTTTGAATTTTATATTTTCTTTGAACTTAGGATTTAATTAATTATAGTAAATACTAAGGTGATTGATTAATCTAATTGGGTAGAATAATTTAGTCAAAAATTTAATTTAGGTTTTATTTTTAATTTGAAAAAGAAAAAGAAGAAAAGGAATTGAAATTAGAAAAGAAAAGAAGGGAAATAAGAAGAAATTGGATTTTTTGGGCTTTCCCATCAAATTTCTTCCAGGCCCAAACAACTACACCTAATACCCGGTCAAATTGCTCTGAAACCCGGCCCAAACCCGCATCCCAACCCGATCCAGTTCCCCTTTTCATCCGAAACGATGTCGTTTTTCTATCTTTGATCTCGACCGATGAGGTTAGTTGATCTGAAGGTCTAAAACTAACCTCATTTTAATAAATAAGTGTCCAAACAACCCCCCTACCCCCTCTCATCTCCTTCACCAGACCTCACCGCCTCCACCTTGCTCCGCCTTACTCCGCCCACCGAAAATTGCCTCACGGCGGTTACGATGGTCCAATCACTACCAAATTAACACCATGAATTCCCCTCCAACTCCTCATCCCAAATCACTAAACAATTCCTCTAAAATCCCCCTCCATCAATTCGAATTTCAGATCTAAGGTCAGCGCCTAAAACCCTAAAATTCCCAAATATCCGCCCAGAATTACACCACACAACCCCTCATCTCCTTCCTTCCTCAAATATGTATTTGTTTCATCTCAAATCTGTCCGTCAGTAGTGAAACAGAGGTCTAAAACACCCTAGGTTTCTCCCTGGTTTCTTTTCTGGCTTAGCAAGTTGCGTGAACCAAAAACTGTCATTAATCGTTTGTCTTTTGTCAAGGACAATCGATTAATGATCGTCAAAGGTTTACTTTCTTCTTCAAAAGGTTGTTCGAGTTCATGCAGTTCTTGCTAAAGCAGGTCTGGGGTAATTTTCTTTGTGTCGATTGGTTTCCTTTTGATCTTTTCTTTTGTTTGTTTGTTGTATTTCCAGAAGTTTCGTTTCTTGCTTAATGACATTATGTTTCTGGTTTTAAGTTTATTAGTTAGCTTGTTTGCTTAATTGTTAATGACAATCGATTTCATACAAAACCACATGGAAGATATTTCAGAACATTCGTGTAACTTCAACTAAGATAGAAAAGATATTTCCATGTGGTTTTTTATGTGATGGAACACCTTCCAATCCACCTTGTACACGAGGCACGACTTGGAGAGCATGTCCAATGCAGATGGATGTATCCCTTTGAGAGGTAATATTATAAGTTTGATGTAATTTTCTGTTTTATTTGAATGTTCTTGGCTAACCTTATATTATGTAGGACAATTGGCAAATGCAAATAATTTGTTAAGCAGAGGAATAGGATTGAAGGATCTATATGTGAAGCTAATCTTGCAAAGGAAACTGCTCATTTTTGTTCTTATTATTTTGAGAGTAATGTGCCATGTGCTAGGAATAGTCCCAATAGGCACACGGCCGAATGTGTGAATGATCCATTATATCTGCCTATGCCATATTCAATCAACCAGGCTGAAGTACTAAGGATGTTAGAAAGAGAAGTTTGAGTGATATGGAGTACAAGTCAGCTACACTTCATGTGTTGCTAAATTGTCCCGAAGTTGTACCATTTCTCAAGTAAGTATTGATTTAGTAGTTATCAAAATATAAAATTTATTGTGACTACATCTCAATGCAACTACTAAAAATATTTGATGTGTCACAGTCACTTCGTGGGTCAATTTGGCCGTGATGTTGTATATACGAGATTTGATACGTGGTTCAAACAATTTGTAAGTTTATCCTTATAATATTCTAACACTATGTAGGTAAACAATGTTTGAAAGTTATGCTAAGTTATGAATTTTTTTAACAATATGTAGGTAAATGATCAAATAATGGTGTAAATCAATTTTTGAAAGATATATCTTGGGGACCTGGGCTTCAGGTCACAACAATTTCTAAGTACGTTGTGAATGGTTATAAGTTTCATATAGAGGATTGCTCTAATAATAAAAATAGAAACAACAGCGGGGTGTGGGTTCAAGGTGGTGATGGCAACCAAGTTGGAGATATTGATTATTATGGTGTGCTCAAAGAAATAATAGAACTAAAATATATAGGTTGTACATTTAAGAAATTGATACTCTATAGATGCAAGTGGTTTGACCCAAATCCAATAAGAGGTACAAGAGTACACAATCTGTCACGACCTGAAATCCACTAAAGGTCGTGATGGCGCCGGACACCGTTGTCAGGCAAACCAACTATAAATACTTAATTAAATTTTTATTTTAATAATTTTGAAAACTATTATTTGTCGTTCAAATTTACTAATAAAAGGTCAAATTAAATATAATGTTAAGAAGTAAATACAAGATACCCCATAATCATCCCAGAACCCGGTGTCACGAGTGCATGAGCATTTACTAGGGAATGAAATAAACTACAGTAACTATCCGAAATACAAAGTGGACCGAAATGAAAATACAGTACAATACTCTAAAGGAGACTCTGCTGGCTGCGGCTTATCTCGAATAATGAAGCTCACCTAAGTCTCTGTATCAACCATGCCGCTATGTCACTAAGTCACTAGCCACACATGAACCTGTGCAACAAAAATATACAATAAGTGTAGTATGAGTACGTAAACAACGTGTACCCGGTGAGTATCCCGTCTAATCTCGAAGATGTAGAGAAGAGAGGTCGACTTTGATACTTACTAGTGGTCTAATGATAATATAGTAAAAAAAATATGCGAAAATCATGGATTTCATAAAGCAAGAATAAACTCATAACACCGGAAAGCAGGTAAACAACTTCTCAAATAATAAAGGATTTCCAAATATTTACTTTTCATTATTTTTATCAATTTATCTCCGGTCAGGAAAGGCAAATATCAACATTTATAAATCTCAGGCAAATAATACAAGCATACGCATATCATGCCGAGGTCGTACGACCCGTTCCAACATAAATGTAAATTGTGCACTGCCGAGGGTCGAACAGCGCAAACCATCGATGCATCTATTACTCCGCTCATGAATCATACATGCGACGCGGTCAAATATAAATAAACAAGCACCCCGCTCGCGAATCATACATGCGATGCAGGTACATATAGAACCACACATTCAAACAGTCAATCAAGACTTCATCAGGGAAAAATAATTACCAAAAGAAATAGCAATTCTCTTTAACGGTCAAGAAAATGATGTTTAATTCCTTTAGAAATTCATTTACCAATTCGATATGATTTAAGCATGTTTAAATCGACAACAAGATTCCAAATATTACAAGTAGAGCATGCTTTTGGGTCCTAAACTACCCGGACTTATGCATAATAGTAGCTACACACAGACTCTGGTCACTTTGTGCGTATGTAGCCCCATAAATAGGAGCACATATCCAATTAATTCACTCATGGGGACAATTCCTTCTTACAAAGTTAGAAAGGAGACTCACCTCGCTCTGAAGTTCCAAAACCGGCTTCCAAGACCTTCTGACGACTCAAATCGATGCATAATGCTCCAAAACAAGCCAATAAATGAGAAAATCCATAAACATATGTGAGCACGTGATTTTTGTCTACGCTACAATCGCTCCAAAAGAAATCAAAAAATAAAAACAAATGGTTTTGTTGTACAATTGTTTTGGAATTTACATGGCATTTTTGTTAGTTGTTTGTAGTTTTGTCTGTGATTGTTTTAGTTTTGTCAAATAAAAATATGTGTCGCGTGTAAGTTTAGGATATCGTTCTACTATTAGGAATTGATCAAACCATAATTTGGTTTTAAGGGAAAAAACCACAAAAAAAATATGCTTCTTTTATACTATTTTGTTGTCATTGACTGATTTTATTTTAATTAAATGTTAATGTGTGTGATAATTGTTGTTGGTATAAGTTTTATTTTTGATTTTTACAATTTAATTAAAAATTGTTTTGTTTAGAAATTAAAAGAAGAAAAGAAGAGAGTTCAAAATTGAAGAAAATCTGGAATTGGGCTCAAATTTGAGACCAAGAAAATCAGGCCCAATAATGGCATGACCCAGTCCGGTCCCTGATCCCTACAGCCTCACCTAACGGCGTCGTTTAGTGCTAGTCAAATCTGGACCTTTGATTCAAACAAATCTAACGGTCCAGTTCAACTCCCATTTCAAACCAAACGACGCCGTATAAGGATACTCAATCGGAGCCGTCCATCTTGTTCAATCCTACGGTCTCCAACACACCTCATTAGCCCGACCCACTTAACCCCAAAGACCGACCCAATCTCATTTAAATCACACGACGTCGTTTCACCAAGTGAAAGATCTTGGCCGTTGATCATTCTTGATCCAACGACCAGGATTCGACTTCCCCGTCCTGTATATAAACCCTCTTCTCTCACCCCACACCCTAAGCCAGACCCCCCTCCCCATCATCGTCCCCTTCCCAGACACCCCCTTAGAACCCTAACGCCGCCCCTTTTTCCCCTCACCGTAAACCCGGCGGCAACAACGCCGGTGACCCCCAGACTAACACCCCTAGTACACCTCGACCCCCTGAACACAGATCTACTAACTATAGGTCTCGAATCTTCTCCCACTGTCTCGAATCTTTATTTGAAGATTCGAGCCGGACCCCAACCCATGCAAAACCCCCCCAAATCCATACCAGATGCCCCCCTGACCTCCCTCGTGACCAAACCAAGTTTGGTTTGGTCCGAATCTAACCAGAAAACCCCGAGTCCCAAATCCGTCCTAAGAACCCTAGAAATCCAAAAATATTTGAGTTGTTGTCCAATTAAACAAGATGTTTGGGGTCTAATAGACCTTAATCAAAGTGTTATCAGTTGAGAACACTTCGATTAAAGTCCGTTCAACCCCTAAAAAAGGTTCGATTCAAAATCCGAGATAGGGCAGTCTAATTTTTAACCCTTTAAGGTATTTCTTCTTCTTTTCTTTGTTAATTCCCTATTGTTTGTTTTGTTATTGTTTGTTCGTATGTTTGAATGTAAGTTTGATCTGTTTCCAATTGTGTCAACTATTTTGTCCATCTCACCCAGATCTTTATTTGATCGAATTTGTTTCTGTGTGTTTATTACGTATAATTACAGTTTGTGTAATCAAGTCGAATAAGTTCCGTCAATTAGTTAAGTTTTCCACAAATCCCCTTGCTTGTCAACATGAAATCATAATCTGTGCTTGTTCAAGTTTGGTTATCTGTTATTGATTTGTGCGCGTTGTAATTCACACAGTCGATTTGATACATGTCGTAAATTAGTTTCAGTTGGGAATGGTATTAATCTGGCTCATACAGTTGATTTGTTTACTAAGGCTTTTGAGAATTGATTGCACTGTGTTTAGCCTATTTAGTTGAATCAAAATCACTTAAGGATTGGTTATAGCTGTTAGTTTTGATATAGATTTCAGAGTTCAATTCGAATTGATATAGGATTTGCCCCTGTTTGTCTACTTTTGTGGACAGCATGTGCATTGGAGCCTTTAATGGATTAAAATTAATTTGACAGCATGTGCCGTCAGGGCATATTCATGCTGCCCATACTTTGTTTAGTTTAATAAAAGGTAAACTACTTTTAATATTAAAGATAAGGGCTGTCAGGGGAATCTGATGGGAGGGTTACCTTTCTTTAGTTTGTGAGTGGAAAAACAGAAAAGAGAACATGGGGGAGTTCAGTTTTAAATGAGAGAGGAACAGGCTGGAAAGGGGGGAATTCCTTTCTATAAAAACATGAAAGTCTCCATTGGTTAGGGACAGACATTAGGAGTTCGAAAAAAGAAAGGAAAAGAGTTGAAAGAGAGGCAGAACAATCAGAAAAAAATAGGGGTTTAGACAGTTTTCAGCCATCAAAAACCTCTCTAAAAAATCTATCCCCTTTAAGTTTTCAGCAGATAAAGAATCAGAAATAGAGGGGATTTGTGGTCGGACCAAGAGTTTAGAACCAGAAACTGGGCAAAGACCTAAGATTTTAAAACCAGAAAAAGGATATAGAGAGAGTTGTTTCTGTATAAAGAGAGAGTTTGTTTCAAGTTCAGTTGAGTCTTTTTTTTGGTGTTGATTTTTTGCTGTTGGGTTTACAATTCATTCTGGGCTTTGTTGGAGTGTTGTTTTCTGTTTTGGAATTGGTTGCTGTTGGTTTAAATCTGCTACTGCTGCTGTTGACTTAGTGCTGTTGTTGCTGCCATTTCTTTGTTGCTGTTGATTTTTTTTACTCTCCCCTTCTTCTTGTTGTATCAACATCCAGGTACACGGCTTAAGCTCACCCTGATGTAACTTTGAACTTGAATGAAATGAAGCCACATTCCTGATTTGAGCAATTTCTACATGCTTGTAGTTATGAGCATTCAACTGATTTGTAGTTGTTCAATATTTAGTTTGTTAGGAAGTGGTTTGCTGTGAACTTTTGTTATCAGTAACCTACTATGGATTGAAAACTGATTTTTAGTTAAATTCATGCTAGATGTTGTAGTTAAATTTAGAATAGGAAACCAATATTCATCCACTTGTCTCCACATTTATAGCTCCTGTACATTTAGCTGTTGAACATCAAAAGGTAACTAAAACAGGCAAATGATTTTGGAATCTGCAATTCCCACGTGTAACGACGTATTAGTAATGAATGGAAGTTGACACATTAGCTTTGTTTTGTTAAAATCTCAATGCCAACTTCAATTTGACCTCCTAGTCGTTTTCTTACTCTCAATAACATTACGAAACCCATAAGTAGATAATTAGGAAGGAAGTTTTTTTTTGTATGTACAACTAGAAATAAACAATCGGTATTTGTTAATTTGAATAGGCACACACTACCCTTTCTGGATGATTACTAAATGCATGACATAACTACTTAACATATCTTCATTTCCTGTAAATTAGAATTCCATTTGGGCTGGGTTTAAAGGTTTGTGACTGACTATCTTTCGTACATATTTGAGCGCAAATTTCACGTTTATGTTCGTATGGATCTAATGACTAAGAAGTTGCACCTTTTTCAAACATACAATTAAGTAGGATCTTGCCTTATCTAGAGACAAACATAATAGAAAATGTAGTCACTATAGGTTTTATCCTTTCAAAAAATGAGACGAGCCTCGCCAAGTACAGATGCAAATTGCGGGGCCCTCAATAATTGGTTGTAATAAATATTTAGATTTCTCGGGATGGGCTGTTTAGTAAACTTCACCGCTTTCTCTAAAGATAATAACTCGTTTGACTCTTTAGGCATGATTTAATTAAATTACATTCTTAAATTCGGGTGCGCATTTATGCGACCCAAATCCAAATCTCGACGGAGTCAGAATGTATTAACAACCACGGGCGCATTGATTGTGACGTGGTTCGAAATGCATTTTCACGACGTTGCAATTCCATAAAAAATAATAATAAAAGCGGTTTAAAATTAATAAAAGCACATAAGTCATAACATGTATTTAAATCAGATATTTAGTCATTATAACAATTAAGCGACCGTGCTAGAACCACGGGATTCGGGGGTGCCTAACACCTTCCCTCGGGTCAACGGAATTCCTTACTTAGAATTTCTGGTTCGCAGACTTCATTTGGAAAGTCGGATATTTTCCTCGATTTGGGATTCAAGATAAACCGGTGACTTGGGACACCAAAAACCAAACCTTTCCCAAGTGGCGACTCTGAAATTAAATAAATAATCCCATTTCGAATATTGTCACTTAAATTGGAAAAACTCCCTCGCGCATTTTACCCTTTGGGGCGGGCGTGCAAAAAGGAGGTGTGACAGCTCTGGTGACTCTACTAGGGATTAAACCCAGAACCACTGGTTCAGGGTTCAAGAATTCGAGCTTAGAATAATTGTTATAATTGGCTTTATTTATTATCTGATTTTATTGCATGTTTGAGCCTAATGTTCTAAATGTTGCTTTTACCGCTTTGATATTATCTGAACTGTATATAAACTGTGCCGAAACCCTTCTCTTCTTACCTCCAGGGAGAAGCTCGCTGGTCGAGACTCCCTATTCTGTTACTGTCAATACCTGAAATAAGAAAGAGGTCGGACAAGTTACAAAGCCGGACGATCTCGCGGGTCCCCGGTACGTAGCCCCCTCCTTGACTCGAGTTGTCCGCTCGGGTACACAGTCTAGAACATACACCCAGGTTATAAACCTAGTATAACAAAACCTCATGCCGGATCCCTAGTAGAACGCTTATTTGTATCATGTTGCATTTGACATAGGGGACTCAACATAGGGGTTGGGTCCGTCTAGGACAGGCAACCTGAAATGAAAAGACCATCCTGCTGCATCCCGTTTGTTTTGCGCATTTATTTGCTTCAGTTCTGCATGCTGACCGATTTCTAAAAAAAAAACTTTTTAAAAAAAAGAAAATAACAGCGTAGGGAGATCATTACTTATTTTTGGAAAAAATAAAACCAATGTCCAAGTAGTGTCAAAACCTCTCCGGAATTTTCTAAAGAAAAAATGAAAACAAAATTTGTCTTTTAGTTTGATTTATTAAAAAAACATATAAAAAAAATTTCTTTTAATCACTTTCAAAATCCAAAAAAAGGTATTTATTTTAAAAGTAAAAAAAAGGGGAAAATTCAAAATTCAAAAAAATATATATTGTTTCATTTGTAGTATCTCTTTAAAAGATTTTCGAAATTTTAAAAAAAAAAAAGGGAGTGAAAAGAAGTTTAAAATTCAAAATATTTCCTTAGTCTTCGTCTCTTTTCAAAAATAAAAAAAATAATAATAAAAAATATACATGTAAAAATCCAGAAAATAGTTTTCCTCCTTTTTTTTAAAAAGATTTTATTCAAAAAAAAGGGATTTAGTTTGTATCCCCTATTTCTGATCAGCCCGAACTATGCCGGTTTGATTCTCACAGGGTGCGAGATACGTAGGCAACCCTCATCGGGTCCAACCTCCCCTTTTCAAAATAGCCAAAATGTTAGAATTTTAATTTCGTCATGAATGAGTCAGGTAATGTCGTTTTGTCAGGATAGCCGAATGTTCCCGAAAGGGACGCCGGAAGGCTGATTTTGCACAAGCGGCCATTATTGGTCATTTTTGTTTTTCTGACCAAATTGCCCAAACGGCCTTAGGATCCTCGTCCCCAAGGCTCTGTGAGGCCATGTTCCCCATTATTGGTTCATTACTAAAAAAGAGTCATAAATAAATCAAGTGATTGTTTTTTGTCAGAAATAGCCAAATGTTCCCGAAAGGGACAACGGAAGGCTGATTTTGCATAAACGGCCACTTTCGGTCATCTTTTAGAGTTTTTGATCGGTTAACCCTCACAGCCTTAAAATCTTCATCCCCAAAGTGCTGAAAGGCCGTGTTCGAAAATCGGATCTTCTTTTAAAAGATATATATAGTCAAAACATTTTGAGTCAAATCATTTTTGCTTAAAGCCGCCTTAATAAATGTGCAGGATGAGCACAATGCAAAATGAACACTTTTCAATAATGACTAAAATCCCTGTCAAGTTACAGCTATTGTGGAATGATCTAGGTGCTGAAGGGCAAGATGAGATCAAGAAATATCTGAAAGGTCTCACGAGTTTATTAGAAATCCAGCCTCGGGGAGATATCATAAGAGCTTTGGTCACCTACTGAGATCCAGCGCATAATGTTTTCCACTTCTCCAATTTTGAACTCACCCCGACTCTAGAGAAAATGGCTGGGTACATCAGAAATGCTGAACTTCCATTAACGCAAAAATACCTGGTTGCCCCAAGAGCTGTCACGGTGCATCGATTTCTAGACTCACTAAAAATACCCAGGACGGTCCATAACCCAGATTTGGCCGCCGGTTTTTGTAATTCATGCTTCATATACGACAGGTATGGTCATGTAGGAGGATTCAATAATACGACTAACAAGCTATGCAGCAAAGGTAGTCGTCAGAAGTGGGATGAGCACAGACGGGTGGCTTTCATGATAACATTTTTGGGCCTTCTTGTATTTCCAAAGAAGGACAGAAATATTGATCTAAAAATATCTGGGGTCGTCAGTACTTTGCTCACTCAGAATGAAAGTACGCTCGCGCCTATGTTGGTATATGATATCTTTCGAGCTCTCATAGCCTGCAAAGCCGAGGGGAACTTCTTCGAAGGGTGTAACTTGCTGCTACAAATATGGATGACTGAACATCTCTGCCATTGTTCCGAACTTTTGGGCCATGATTCCTCAAAGAAAACTTGCATAGAAGAGTTTTACTCGAGAACCAAGGAGGTCAGTCTGCCCAAAAGAGTTATGGCGTGGACTTCATTCTTTCAGACTCTCACTGCCAGCCAAATACAGTGGACACTGGGATGGTTGCCTGTTGATGAGGTCATGTATATGCCGGCATCTAGAACTCACTTTCTACTAATAGGACTTAAGAGCATTCAACCTTACGCGCCCTACCGAGTCTTGAGACAACTCGGGAGATGCCAGATAGTGCCACACGAGGAAGATATTAGTTCTCAAACAATTGAGATTAGCCCTGACACAATTTCCTGAAGCAAAAATCCGCCAGATCTGGAATGAATGTCAATATTTGAAAGCGGATACTTGTGTGCAGGATCGGGCCAAAAGTGAAATGGCACCAGGTTACCTTGCGTGGTACAGAAGAGAACTTGAACACAAAAAGCCGGCTAAAAGACCCCACATCCTGAATTTTGCCAAGTCGTCGCAAAAGCGGTGGGATTGGTTAGCAAAAGAAAGAGGCTATCGTGCCGAAATCAGCAAATTGAAGCAACAAGTTGAAGGTCAGAAATATGAGCACAATGTGCAAGTTGCTACTGATATGGGAGAAAAGAACAGGTTGACTCAGGAAAACGAGATGCTCAGGGACCAGATCAAACAGATGAGGATAGACGTTGATAACCAGCAAAGGAGCCGGTCGGATGAACGATTGATAAAAGGTTTAAGGATGGAAATTGGGGAGTGCCGGAGTGAGTCAGAAAATCTTGAAAATACCATAGCAGGACTCGAAGCACACTGGGCAAGAAGGACAGAAAAACGTAACCGGTACCTACAGCAGTTGAAAAGGGATCACGAGCAAACCATTGCCAGTCTGAAAGGAAAGGTGGATAGAGCGTTTGAGCAAACCCGAACCCTTGGAGCTGAAAATAGACATTGCCACAAGCTCTTAGCCCAAATGGAAGTTGAAATTCAGCAGTGGCAAAATCAATGCCTCCAGGATTCTCGGATTATGATAGCCCGTAATGATCAAATAGAGTGCCTACTCAAAGAAAAGAGGCAAACCAGGGATAAGATTAAGACCATTGCCCATGCCATCATCAGAAGGTGTCTACAATGTGAAAACATGACCAGCATTACCGTTCTCTCGGCAGTGATGATTTATGTCAAGCAGACCATGCATGAGCTGGAACAACTTGAGAGGGACCTCACACCTAAGACCGCGGCAAGGCCGAACGATGCCCCGCGGGCGCCAATTCTCGAAACCTTAATGAATTCATAGGTCAAGTCTGTATTTTCCATCTTAGCATCTTCTGTCAGTCTTTTCGCATCAGGGTGTGTTAGTTTGTTGAGTCTGTACTTATTTCAAAGCTTGTTATTTTCCCTTTTTTCAAAAATAGTTAGTTTGTAATAGATTGTTTCAGTAATAAAATGTGTTCTTCTTTTACACTCGTCTGTGTTGAACTACGTAATGATCTGATTAACGCGACATCGTGATACGTAGGCAATCCTCATCGGATCCGATCACATTTTTAACTGCAAATAATGAAAAATAATAATAATAGGAAATAATAAAATAAAAAAATATAAAAAAAATACATGATAAATAAAGGGAAGCCTAAAAGAGAAGCCAGAATGACGCATGTCTTCATTGCAAACATGTAGAAATTCACTTAACTGTATAGGTGCATCACGCCCCAACGTGAGATTACCTATCTATTATTTGTTTCAAACTAACCGTTTGCTTGATGCTAAGTTCCAGGTTTTTAGAAAAGGTGGTTTGGTTTGTTGGAAGTCAGGCCTCACATTCATACTTCACGAGGTCGAAAGGAAGTGTTCAGTTGCTCGTCGTTAAGTCGAGAGGGAGTATCCACACTTACTTCACAAGATCAAAGGGAAGTATAGAGATGTCTTCAGAAACTCCTTTGCCGACAATTCCTGTCTCCGAGGAGAGTTCAATCTCTGTCGTCCCGATTCCCGAGTCAGCAACTGCTGAGGAAAATAGAATCCTGAGGCTCCGCATGTTGGAAATGTTGGATGACTGGAATAATGGAAAAGAGCCACCGAGTGTAATCCCTGGGTTCCCTGAGTTGTTCTCCAGGACAAGTGGGACTTCCAACGTCCCCATAAGCTATCCAACTACCCCATTCGGGTACCCGGCCATTTCAGCCCACTCTGCTGGATCACCCTCTGATTCTTTTCCCCGGATGTCAACAACAGATGTAGCTACGAACATATTTACTGCACCACCCTGTCCAATCGTGGCACAACCCGCTACACACAGGCCGAATTTTGACTCATCCCCATTCACATTTCAAGCACCATCCTTCTCACTGGAACCAACTCGGTTCACCACCAGCACTCATCCTCAACAACCTCAATACGAATTTGCACCTGGGCAAGAACAAAATCCCAAAGCTTCTGAACAAGATGAGATGGCAAAAAGAATGAGGAGCCTCGAGCAGAGTTTGAAAAACATGCAAGGTTTAAGCGGGCAGAAGAGTGTTTCCTATACCGATCTATGCATGTTCCCTCACGTGCACCTACCCGTGGGTTTCAAAACACCAAAGTTTGAAAAGTATGATGGGCACGGTGACCCCATTGCTCATCTCAAGAAGTATTGCAACCAATTGCGGGGAGACGGCGGCAAAGAAGAATTATTGATGGCATACTTCGGGGAAAGTCTGGTAGGAATAGACTCAGAGTGGTATATGGACCAGGACATATCTCGATGGCATATATGGGATGATCTCGCCAGAGATTTTGTGAGACAATTTCAGCATAATATTGACATCGCACCGGATAGAAATTCTCTGTCAAACTTGAAGAAGAAACCCTCGAAAAGTTTTAGAGAATATGCTATTAAATGGCGTGAGCAGGCATCAAGGGTAAAACCTCTCATGGATGAGATAGAAATGGTCACCACTTTCCAGAATATGATGTCAGCCATGGGAAAGCCTTTCGCCGAAGCAATCAAAATCGGGGAGATGGTAGAGAATGGTTTGAAGACGGGTAGAATCTTAAGTCAGGCAGCCATAAGGGCAACCTCCCAAGCCATCCAAAGCGGGTCCGGAGGAATGGCAAGAGGAAAGAAAAAGGAAGAAACGTCCATGGCAGCATCAGAAGCGAGGGAATATCGTAATCCCAGGACCTATTTTCCAGAAAGAACCCCACAGCATTACTACCCCCACCAAAATGTGACCTATGCTCCTCAACCCTACATGGTCATGAATACCCAACCCTATGTCCATCCACCACAGCGAGCCAATCGAAGCCAAGCTCCACTTCCTAGAAATCAGCCTCCTTACCGTAACCACTATAATCCACAGCCACCTCAAAATAACTTCCTCCCTCAGGAACCACCTAGAAGACGGACTTTCATACCCATCGGCGAACCATATTCTACCTTATTCCCAAAGCTAGTCCAGATGGGTTTCCTGCAGCCAGTCCCTCAGACAAGGCACAATCCGGCATCACCTGCTTACAAAGCCGGTGTTAGGTGTGCTTATCATTCGGGAGCAGAAGGGCACGATACAAATGATTATTGGACTTTGAGAAGGGTGGTTGAGAACTTAATAGAGCAGGGGAAGATAGTACTGAGGGACGAGGAGGTCCCAAATGTGACTAACAATCCGTTGCCCGCTCACAATAACGGGCCATTGATTGGAATGATTTGTGAGGACAAAGAGTTTGATCCTGCCTTAAAAGCTATAATCGCCATCGTCGATGCAGGGAAAAAGCCTAAAACCGCCCCGAAGCTAGAGAAAAGGGAAAAGAAGACTAGTGATGTCAAGGTTGAGCTCGAAGAGAAGGTCGAGACAAAGACAATGACGATGGTGCCTGCAAGGAATGAAGTTCTTTATGTTCCACGAGGTCGAATAGAGAAGCCGCAGAGATTCGAAGTCAAAAGGGCAAAACCAATGTACGTACCGAAAGGGGCCTATGTGGTTCGGGGGACGATTCAACCACCTCGGCTGAATGAGCCAGTGGTTATCGGCGCGTACCGTAGAAGCCAATGACAGACCCGTCCGTAGTACCGTGGAACTACCAAAGAACATTGGTTACGTACAAAGGCAGAGAAGTCACGGGGGAACTTACGGAGAATACTTTCATTGGAAGATATTCAAACACTCAAGAGTTAAACAATGCCACACGGAAACGCTTCCCACCCAAGAAACCTGTAAGCGTTGAAGAAGCAGAAGTTTTCTTCCAAAAGATGAAAATGCTCGACTACGAAGTGGTGGATCAATTACGCAAGTGCCCTGAGCAAGTGTCTATGCTATCTATGCTAATGAGGTTGGCCGAATATCAAAATATCTTTCTCAAAACCCTGAACGAAGCATATATACCGGCTGAGACTTCAGTTGAACAACTGGAACGAATGACAGAAAGGTTCTTCGCAGTTAATCAGGTTTCTTTCAGCAAGAACGACTTACCTCTAGAAGGAGCGGCTCACAACAAAGCTTTACATCTGACAGTTAAGTGCGAAGACTACTACGTCAAGCGGGTAATGTTGGATGGGGGTTTAGGTGTTGACATTTGTCTGCTCTCCACACTGCAGAGAATGGAAATTGGGACAGGAAGAATTCGCCCCAATAATTTCTGCGTAAGGGCTTTTGATGGCATCAAGAGGGACACCCTCGGGGAAATAGACTTGGTGTTGACTATAGGACCGGTGGAGTTCGAAATAACTTTCCAGGTGCTTGATATGGATACGTCTTACAATTTTCTCCTTGGCAGACCTTGGATTCATGCGGCAGGGGCTGTACCTTCCACTCTTCACCAAATGGTGAAGTTTGAATACGAAGATCGGGAAATTGTGGTCCACGGAGAAGACGAACAGTATATTTATCAGGACTCATCCATCCCATATCTTGAAGCAAGGGAAGGGAGTGAGCACACGGTTTATCAGGCTTTCGAAGTTGTGCTAGCGCAGCAGTATGAAGAAGGAAGACCTTGCCCCCAACCTTTCCTGTCCAACGCCTCAATTATGGTGGCTAAAGAAATGATCCGACATGGATTCAGGCCAGGGAAAGGGCTTGGACGAACGCTGCAAGGAATAATGGAACCCATTACCTTGCCTTCCACCAAGAAACTTTTTGGGATAGGTTTTCAACCCACTCCAAAAGATGAAGAGTGGGCAAGGAAGAGGAAAAATGAGGGTTGGAAGCTGCCTCGACCATTGCCAAATTTATACGAGACTTTTGTCGGACCGAAATACATTAAAGAAGAAGACGACGAGGTTTTCACGGCCGAAGAGATCGAGGAAATATGTGGGGCAATGAGAGGAATGCTCTACGAAGCTCATATGGTTCAACCAGGAGAAGGCACAAGCACCGCTCAAATGCTATATGTGGTGCCAAATGCCAAGCTTCGGAATTGGGAGGCCACACCGTTCCCAACTAGGCAGGAGTCCGGGTAGACTTGTCCTGCCACCTTTCCTGCATCACGAGTTATCCTAGGATGTCACTCGGATGTTTTTCTTTAGTTTCTTGTTTTGAATTCCTGAATTATAAACCTTGTTATCTTACCAATTCCAAGGAATAAAATCAGTATTTCCTCCTTTTTATTTTATTCTGATTTTTACTATTTTTCCTTTATTTTTTCCTTTCAGTTATAATAAAGCGGCTTTAAATAATATGACATGCTTGCGGACTTCACGCCCATATCACAACGAGCTGTTTAATTGTGAAATAATGAACCAAGAACCGGAATATGACGAAGAAGAGGCTTTTAGGGAAATAAATCGAGAATTGGAACACTTTGAGAATAAACCTAAGCCGAATCTGAATGACACTGAACCGGTTAATTTGGGAACTCCTGAAGAAATCCGAGAAACCAAAATAAGCATTCACACGGACGAGAAAATGCGAGACGCGATAATTTAACACCTTTTTGAATTTAAAGATGTGTTTGCTTGGTCATACGATGACATGCCCGGATTGGGTGTTGATCTAGTGGTGCATAAATTGCCAATTCACCCGGATTGTCCTCCAGTTCAACAAAAGCAGAGAAAGTTCAAAACTGATGTTAGTGATAAGATTAAAGAAGAAATCACCAAGCAGTTGAAAACAGGAGTAATTCGGGTAGTCCAGTACACCACGTGGTTGGCGAATGTAGTTCTAGTGCCGAAAAAAGATGGAAAGACTCGGGTGTGTGTGGATTATTGAGATTTGAACAGGGTGAGTCCCAAGGACAATTTCCCATTGCCCAACATCCACATCCTTGTTGATAATTATGCCCAACATGAGATACAGTCCTTCGTAGATTGTTACGCTGGATATCATCAGGTGTTGATGGATGAAGGAGATGCCGAGAAAATTGCCTTCACTACACCTTGGGGTACTTACTATTATCGGGTTATGCCATTCGGTCTGAAGAATGCTGGGGCAACTTACATGAGAGCCATGACTGCCATTTTTCATGACATGATGCATCAAGAGATAGAGGTGTATGTGGACGACGTGATAGTCAAGTCCAAGACTTAGGACGATCATATCCAAGACTTGAGGAAATTCTTCGAGAGACTGAGAAAGTATGACTTGAAGCTGAACCCGGCTAAATGCGCCTTCGGAGTCCCATCAGGCAAGCTTTTGGTTTCATAGTAAGCATGAGAGGTATCGAGTTAGATCCAACAAAGATAAAATCTATCTGAGATCTACCTCCTCCAAGAACGAAGAAAGACGTGATGAGTCTATTGGGCAGGTTACTATATCAGTAGATTCATTGCCCAACTGACTAGCACATGTGAGCCCATATTCAAGCTATTGAGGAAGGATGCAGCGATCAAATGGACGGCTGAGTGTCAAGAAGCATTTGACAAGATCAAAGAATATCTTTCAAATCCCCCAGTTTTGGTCCCGCCAGAGCCAGAGAGACCCCTATTCTTGTATCTGACAGTCTTGGAAAATTCTTTCGGTTGCGTCCTCGGGCAACATGACATAACCGGAAAGAAAGAGCAGGCGATCTATTACTTGAGCAAGAAATTCACCAGCTATGAGGCCAAGTACACTTTGTTGGAAAGAACATGCTGTGCTTTGACATGGGTGGCTCAAAAATTGAGACATTATCTCCAAGCTCATACTACTTACCTCATAAGCATGTTGGATCCTTTGAAATAAATATTTCAGAAACCAATGCCTACTGGTAGACTGGCCAAGTGGCAAATCTTGCTCACAGAATTTGACATAGTTTATGTCACTCGCACGGCGATGAAAGCCCAGGCGTTAGCAGATCATTTGGCCGAAATCTTGATCTCACCCTCTGGTCAGCACTATCCTGCTATAGCTAGGCTGCGCTTCTTTTACACGAACAATACAGCTGAATATGAAGCCTGCATCATGGGCATGCATATGGCGATCGATCAGGATGCTGAAGATTTATTGATTATGGGGGATTCTAACCTGATTATCCGGCAAGCCCAAGGTGAATGGGAAACTCGAGATGTCAAGCTCATTCCTTACCGACAACACATGGAGGATCTAGGCAAGCGGTTCAAATCAATAGAGTTCAGGTATATCCCGTGGTGTCACAATGAACTAGTGGATGCACTCGCCACCTTAGCTTCAATGTTACCCTACCCAGGCAACGCCCATGTCGATCCTTTGGAAATCCAAATCAAGGAAAGACACGGTTACTGTAATGTAATCGAGGCAGGATCGTATACCCAGCCATGGTACCATGATATCAAGAGGTTCTTGAAGACACAAGAATACCCCGAACATGCTACTGGAGATCAAAAGAGGACTATTAGGCGGCATGCAGGTGGTTTCTTTTTTAGCGGCGAGGTATTGTATAAAAGGACCCCGAACCTCAATTTGTTAAGATGTGTTGACGCCGAGGAGGCAGGAAGAATCATGCATGAAGTACACGCAGGAGTATGCGGGCCCCACATGAATGGGTATGTTTTGGCAAAGAAAATCCTTCGAGCGGGTTATTACTGGATGACCATGGAAAAGGACTGTTTTAGCTTCGTTCGAAAGTGTCATCAGTGTCAGGTGCACGGTGATCTGATTCATGCACCTCCCACAGAACTGCATCCCATGTCTGCACCTTGGCCATTTGTTGCTTGGGGCATGGACGTCATTGGTCCGATCGAGCCAAAGGCCTCAAATGGACACAGATTCATATTGGTCGCTATCGACTACTTCACGAAATGGGTAGAAGCTGTCACTCTCAAATCGGTCACTAAGAAGGCTGTGGTGGATTTTGTACATTCAAATCTTATCTGTCGTTTCGGTATTCCTGCAACTATCATCACAGATAACGCGACAAACTTGAATAGTCACTTGATGGGGGATGTATGCGAACAGTTCAAAATAACGCATAGAAACTCCACCCTTTATCGGCCCAAGGCCAATGGCACTATTGAAGCAGCAAATAAGAACATCAAGAAGATTTTGAGGAAGACGATCTAGAGTTCCCTACAATGGCATGAACAGTTACCCTTTTCATTGCTAGGATATCGCACCACAGTACGCACATCAGTAGGGGCAACCCATTACTTGTTGGTTTATGGGACCGAGGCTGTGATACCAGCAGAGGTGGAAATTCCTTCACTCCGAACCATTGTCGAAGTAGAAATTGAAGATAGTGAGTGGGTTAAGACTCGATTGGAGCAGTTGACTTTGATTGACGAGAAACAAATGGCCGCGGTTTGTCACGGACAGTTGTACCAACATAGAATGGCCCGTGCTTACAACAACAAAGTACGACCCAGGAATTTTGAAGTAGGGCAACTGGTATTAAGGTGCATTCTGCCACATCACCAGGAAGCGAAAGGAAAATTTGCTCCTAATTGGAAAGGCCCATACATCATCAGGAAGATATTACCGAGAGGAGCGTTGTATCTGGGTGATATTGAAGGAAATGATCCTGAAACAGCGGTGAATGCAGATGCAGTCAAAAGGTACTATGTCTGAGTTTTACTTCAGTGTTCTTGGCACGTTTGAGATGATAAAGGTTTTATTCTCACTACCCAAACATTATCAACTCTCTCTACAAGCCCTTTTGAGCCGGTTACATTTCTTTGGCTACGTTGTAAAAAAAATGATTCAGCCTGAACTACGTCTGACTTGATTCCGAAAGGATACGTAGGCAGCCTCTCTTTGGGGTTCAGTCACACCAAAAATAAAATCCAATTTACCCTGAAATTAAAATTGGGGTACACCAAATGGTTCAGAAGTTGTAATTTCATCCACAATTCTTTTACCAAGTACAAGTCCTTCGGATCAATTTCCAAGGGCAGGGGAAGCCAAGAGATATCATGATTGGAGACTGGTACATTCAGAATTGAGAGAAATAAAACGAGAGAGCCTTGTCGGTGAAAACCTTCGGGCAATGTGAGGCAACGGGAGTAGAGAAATCGAAAATGAGAGAGCTTGTTTAGTAAAAACTCGCAAAGAGTGCTATCAAGCGACAGCAAGGAGAGAAATGAGAGAGGTCGACTAGCGAAAACCCGCAAAGGGCGCTGTCGGCCGAAAAGATAATTCCACCTCAGAAAGTTTGGAAAGGTTCCACTGGTTTGGAAACATAGATCCTTTTTGGTTCATGAGAAAATGCAAGTTCGTGAAGGTCGGGCATCCAGTCCAAAAAGTATGTCATGTCAATTTAAAGTCAGCATATTGCCTCAGATAAGTCTTTCTTGTCCCAAAAGGGACACTTCTCTTTTAAAGTTCGTTTTCACCGCTTTTTGTTTTACCTTTCTTTGAATCCCTTTCATTTCAACCCCAAATTCCAAATGTGCTGGAAAGAATAGGTGGCAGGACCGATTTCGCGGAGCTCCGTTTAGTAAGAAGTAAAGAAAATACCCCACTTCAGTGGTACGTTTGTCTAATCCCGATTGATCATGATGTTGATTGCTTTCGAAGTAAAGCCACACACGCTCACACACACACACACAAAAAAAATAAAAAAAAATGGCAAATCCCCACAAGGTCTCCCTTTGTACAAATCCCCACAGAGTCCCCCAAAGAGTCTGCCCCAGCTAATCCCCAACAAGTCTGCCTTGTACAAATCCCCACAGAGTCTCCCCAATAAAAATCCCCACTAAGTCTGCCTCGGTAAAAATCCCCAAGCAGAATGGGATGGAAGAACCAAAGCCCTACACGGGCAAATCATCACAAAATATGGAAATGCGAGTCTGAGCAATTTAAAAGGGTTTCGCCTGTGAATCCAATCAATGGCAAAGTTTCTCAACAGGAATAAGGATGGGACAAAGCAATTGGAACAATCAAGGCCACCAAACTAACCACCATTTTCAAACTGACAATTGTTCTTTGTTTGGAAAATTGAAACAGGTGTAATCCAAAGCAACCGTGCAAGAAGCAGGTGCCGCCCAAAAAGAAAAGAAATACGTGAATGCAAGAAACAGCTTTGCAATAAGGAATCAACCCAAAAGGGAAGTTTCCCCAAAATTATCTCCTGCATTTTACTAAACAAAAATGAAAAAATAATAAAAAATAAAAACAAAACAAAAAAGGAAGTAAGAAGAAATCTCAAAAAAAAAGGGTTAGTTAGAATCCCCAACATTTTCCTTTAAGCCAGCATTAGGGCTCTAATCCCTGAGTTGAGCAACTTCCTTTTAGCAGACATTAGGGCTCTAATCCCTGAGTTGAGCGTTTTCCCTTTAGCCAGCATTAGGGCTCCAATCCCTGAGTTGAGCATTTTTTCTTTAGCCACCATTAGGGCTCCAATCCCTGAGTTGAGCAATTTCCCTTTAGCCAGCATTAGGGCTTCAATCCCTGAGTTGAGCAACTTTCCTTTAGCTAACATTAGGGCTCCAATCCCTGAGTTGAGCGTATTTCTTTTAGCCAGCATTAGGGCTCCAATCCCTGAGTTGAGCGTTTTTCCTGTTAGCCAGCATTAGGGCTCCAATCCTTGAGTTGAGCAACTTTCCTTTAGCCAACATTAGGGCTCCAATCCCTGAGTTGAGCATTTTTCCTTTAGCCAGCATTAGGGCTCCAATCCCTGAGTTGAGCGTTTTTCCTGTTAGCCGACATTAGGGCTCCAATCCCTGAGTTGAGCGTTTTTCCTTTAAGCCAGCATTAGGGCTCCAATCCCTAAGTTGAGCAACTTCCTTTTAGCCGACATTAGGGCTTCAATCCCTGAGTTAAGCGATTTCCTTTAGCCAGTATTAGGGCTCCAATACCTGAGTTGAGCAATTTGTTTTTAGCCGACATTAGGGCTCCAATCCCTGGGTTGAGAAATTTTTCTTTAAGCTAGCTTTAGGGCTTCCATCCCTGAGTTGAGCAACTTTCCTTTAGCAAGCATTAGGGCTCCAATCCCTGAGTTGCGCATTTTTACATTTTGCGACATTAAGGCTCCAATCCCTGAGTTGCGCTTTTCAGACTTGAGGTTTCCAATCCCCTCATCAATTCCGTAAATTTTCATGGCAATTAACTCACGAAATTTTCCTAGTTAAACTGGGGTAGAAAATTTCGTTCGTTTGTTTTGTTGTTTTAGTAGGTCTGACCTCAAGGCGCATGGATCGAGATGACCTACGGTTTGAGTCTCAATCCAGAATAAAGAAAAGAAGAAAAAGAACAAAAAGAAGATGTTCCCAAATATTGGAACAAACGAAGGGCAGGCCGCTCAAAAATTTGATCAAATTCCCAAGCTCCACCGATCCGTTTCACTCAATACTGTAGAAATAAACAAACGCCTACAACTTGCGAGCATCAAGATTCAGATCGAAGTCTACAAGCAGAATCAGCTAAGACCCAAGATCAAGCTGCAAAAGAATTATAGATAGGAATCTTGTAACTAGCGGTTGGCAGGCATAAGTAGTTAGTTCAGTTTCAATTTCCATTGGTTGTAATAAGGAGGTCAGTAAAGAAGTAGTGGCAACAGCAACAGTAGTAACAGCAAGCATTGCAATCCCATAGTAGTCCCAGTTACCAAAGTTTCCCGAACTACATTGATCTGATTCCTATTTAGCCCAGGATATGTAGGAAATCTTTGAAGCAATGATTCGGTCAAATCTTTCAAAAATGTGCTTCACATGGAGTAGTCCAACGGGCAAAAATCGCTCATATCCGCTCACTTTATCTTTGCACGAAAACCTCGCATGTTTTCGAACAAAGAGGGGCAGCTGTGAGCACGTGATTTTTGTCTACGCTACAATCGCTCCAAAAGAAATCGAAAAATAAAAACAAATGGTTTTGTTGTACAATTTTTTTGGAATTTACGTGGCATTTTTGTTAGTTGTTTGTAGTTTTGTCTGTGATTGTTTTAGTTTTGTCAAATAAAAATATATGTAGCGTGTAAGTTTAGGATATCGTTCTACAATTAGGAATTGATCAAACCATAATTTGGTTTTAAGGAAAAAAAACCACAAAAAAATATGCGTCTTTTATTCTATTTTGTTGTCATTGAGTGATTTTATTTTAATTAAATGTTAATATGTGTGATAATTATTGTTGGTATAAGTTTTATTTTTGATTTTTACAATTTAATTAAAAATTGTTTTGTTTAGAAATTAAAAGAAGAAAAGAAGAGAGTTCAAAATTGAAGAAAATCTGGAATTGGGCTCAAATTTGAGACCAAGAAAATCAGGCCCAATAATGGCATGACCCAGTCCGGTCCCTGATCCCTACAGCCTCATCAAACGGCTTCGTTTAGTGCTAGTCAAATCTGGACCTTTGATTCAAACAAATCTAACGGTCCAGTTCAACTCCCATTTCAAACCAAATGACGCCGTATAAGGATACTCAATCGGAGCCGTCCATCTTGTTCAATCCTACGGTCTCCAACACACCTCATTAGCCCGACCCACTTAACCCCAAAGACCGACCCAATCTCATTTAAAGCACACGACGTCGTTTCACCAAGTGAAAGATCTTGGTCGTTGATCATTCTTGATCCAATGACCAGGATTCGACTTCCCCGTCCCGTATATAAACCCTCTTCTCTCACCCCACGCCCTAAGCCAGACCCCCCCTCCCCATCATCGTCTCTCTCACCAGACCCAAACCCCACGAAACCCTAGCGCCACCCCCCTTTCCCCTCACCGTAAACCCGACGGCAACAATGCCGGTGACCCCCAGACTAACACCCCTAGGCCACCTCGACCCCTGAACACAGATCTACTAACCGTAGGTCTCGAATCTTTCCCCACCGTCTCGAATCTTCATTTGAAGATTCGAGCCGGACCCCAACCCAGTCCAAACCCCCCCCCCAAATCCATACCAGATGCCCCCCTGACCTCCTCGTGACCAAACCAAGTTTGGTTTGGTCCGAATCTTACCAGAAAACCCCGAGTCCCAAATCCGCCCTAAGAACCCTAGAAATCCAAAAAACAACTGAGTTGTTGTCCAATTAAACAAGATGTTTGGGGTCTAATAGACCTTAATCGAAGTGTTCTCAGTTAAAGTCCGTTCAACCCCTAAAAAGGTTCGATTCAAAATCTGAGACAGGGCAGTCTGATTTTTAACCCTTTAAGGTATTTCTTCTTCTTTTCTTTGTCAATTCCTTGTTGTTTGTTTTGTTATTGTTTGTTCGTATGTTTGAATGTAAGTTTGATCTGTTTCCAATTGTGTCAACTATTCTGTCCATCTCACCCAGATCTTTATTTGATCGAATTTGTTTCTATGTGTTTATTAAGTATAATTACAGTTTGTGTAATCGAGTCGAATAAGTTCCGTCAATCAGTTAAGTTTTCCACAAATCCCCTTGCCTGTCAACATGAAATCATAATCTGTGCTTGTTCAAGTTTGGTTATCTGTTATTGATTTGTGCGCGTTGTAATTCACACAGTCGATTCGATACATGTCGTCAATTAGTTTCAGTTTGGAATGGTATTAATCTGGCTCATACAGTTGATTTGTTTACTGAGGCTTTTGAGAATTGATTGCACTGTGTTTAGCCTGTTTAGTTGAATAAAAATCACTTAAGGATTGGTTATAGCTGTTAGTTTTGATATAGATTTCAGAGTTCAATTCGAATTGATATAGGATTTGCCCCTATTTGTCTACTTTTGTGGACAGCATGTGCATTGGAGCCTTTAATGGATTAAAATTAACTTGACAGCATGTGTTGTCAGGGCATATTCATGCTGCCCATACTTTGTTTAGTTTAATAAAAGGTAAACCACTTTTAATATTAAAGATAAGGGCTGTCAGGGGAATCTGATGGGAGGGTTACCTTTCTTTAGTTTGTGAGTGGAAAAACAGAAAAGAGAACATGGGGGAGTTTAGTTTTAAATGAGAGAGGAACAGGCTGGAAAGGGGGGAATTCCTTTCTATAAAGTCTCCATTGGTTAGGGACAGACATTAGGAGTTCGAAAAAAGAAAGGAAAAGAGTTGAAAGAGAGGCAGAACAATCAGAAAAAGAGAGGGGTTTAGACAGTTTTCAGCCATCAAAAACCTCTCTAAAAAATCTATCCCCTTTAAGTTTTCAGCAGATAAAGAATCAGAAATAGAGGGGATTTGTGGTCAGACCAAGAGTTTAGAACCAGAAACTGGGCAAAGACCTAAGATTTTAAAACCAGAAAAAGGATATAGAGAGAGTTGTTTCTGTATAAACAGAGAGTTTGTTTCAAGTTCAGTTGAGTCTTTTTTTTGGTGTTGATATTTTGCTGTTGGGTTTACAATTCATTCCGGGATTTGTTGGAATGTTGTTTTCTGTTTTGGAATTGGTTGCTGTTGGTTTGAATCTGCTACTGTTGCTGTTGACTTAGTGTTGTTGCTGCTGCCATTTCTTTGCTGCTGTTGATTTTTTTTACTCTCCCCTTCTTCTTGTTGTTTCAACATCCAGGTACACGAATTAAGCTCACCCTGATGTAACTTTGAACTTGAATGAAATGAAGCTGCATTCCTGATTTGAGCATGTTCTACACGCTTGTAGTTATGAGCATTCAACTGATTTGTAGTTGTTCAATATTTAGTTTGTTAGGAAGTGGTTTGCTGTGAACTTTTGTTATCAGTAACCTACTATGGATTGAAAACTGATTTTTAGTTAAATTCATGCTAGATGTTGTAGTTAAACTTAGAATAGGAAACCAATATTCATCCACTTGTCTCCACATTTATAGCTCCTGTACATTTAGCTGTTGAACATCAAAAGGTAACTAAAACAGGCAAATGATTTTGGAATCTGTAATTCCCACGTGTAACGACGTATTAGTAATGAATAGAAGTTGACACATTAGCTTTGTTTTGTTAAAATCTCAATGCCAACTTCAATATGATCTCCTAGTCGTTTTCTTACTCTCAATAACATTACGAAACCCATAAGTAGATAATTAGGAAGGAAGTTTTTTTTTGTACGTACAACTAGAAATAAACAATCGGTATTTGTTAATTTGAATAGGCACGCACTACCCTTTCTGGATGATTGCTAAATGCATGACATAACTACTTAACATATCTTCATTTCCTGTAAATTAGAATTCCATTTGGGCTGGGTTTAAAGGTTTGTGACTGACTATCTTTCGTACATATTTGAGCGCAAATTTCATGTTTACGTTCGTATGGATCTAATGACTAAGAAGTTGCACCCTTTTCAAACTTAAAATTAAGTAGGATCTTTCCTTATCTAGAGACAAACATAATAGAAAATGTAGTCACTATAGGTTTTATCCTTTCAAAAAATGAGATGAGCCTCGCCAAGTACAGATGCAAATTGCGGGGCCCTCAATAATTGGTTGTAATAAATATTTAGATTTCTCGGGATGGGTTGTTTAGTAAACTTCACCGCTTTCCCTAAAGATAATAACTCGTTTGACTCTTTAGGCGCGATTTAATTAAATTACATTCTTAAATTCGGGTGCGCATTTATGCGACCCAAATCCAAATCTCGACGGAGTTGGAATGTATTAACAACCACAGGCGCATTGATTGTGACGTGGTTCGAAATGCATTTTCACGACGTTGCAATTCCATAAAAATAATAATAAAAGCGGTTTAAACTTAATAAAAGCACATAAGTCATAACATGTATTTAAATCAGATATTTAGTCATTATAACAATTTAAGCGACCGTGCTAGAACCACGGGATTCGGGGGTGCCTAACACCTTCCCTGGGGTCAACAGAATTCCTTACTTAGAATTTCTGGTTCGCAGACTTCATTTGGAAAGTCGGATATTTTCCTCGATTTGGGATTCAAGATAAACCGGTGACTTGGGACACCAAAAACCAAACCTTTCCCAAGTGGCGACTCTGAAATTAAATAAATAATCCCATTTCGAATATTGTCACTTAAATTGGAAAAACTCCCTCGCTCATTTTACCCTTCGGGGTGGGCGCACAAAAAGGAGGTGTGACAACATATGCTCTAATACTCACAACAATTCAGTTTAGATAAATTCCTAACTTCGTTCAAAAAGTTGACAAAATCGCCCTCGGGCCCATGTACCTGGATTCCAAAAATACTCACAAAATCCGACAATTCATTCCGATACGAGTTCAACCATACTAATTTTATCAAATTCCGATAACAACTTGACCTCCAAATCTTGAATTTTCATTCTTCAAAAGTTTTACAAAATTCTTGATTTATTCTATTTAAATCCGAAATAAATGATGAATATAACCATAGAATCATGAAGTATAATTACTTTCGGATATAGAACACTTACCCCAATCAATATAGTAAAAATCGCCTCAAACATCGCTTCAATCCGAGCTCCATAGCTCCAAATATGATAAAAACGGCCGAAACCTCGAAATATAGCTTCTACCCAGGTATTTACTCTTCGTGATCGCCAAGCACAACATTTCTCAGCCCAAAATTTGCCTTTCACGATCGCGGAAAATGTTTCATAATCGCGAAGAACAAATGCCCAGCTCTTCCAGACAGTCTCTAATATAATGGCCATAACGTCTTGTACAAAATTTCAAATTACAAATGGTTTAACTTTTTGAAAACTAGACTCCAAGTACTACAACTTTTATGCTTTGCTCATCTACCATTCCCTTATAGATTACAAGATATAAGCTTTCAAAGTGAGTCTTGTGCAACATAAATTTCTTCGTCGCGATTTCCAAACTCTTCTCGGATAGGTTGTAGTGTACCACTCATAACATTTTGTACAAAACTCCAAATACCAAATGGTTTGATTTTCTAAAAACTAAAACAAAGGGCTACAACTTTCGTTTTTGGATCATCTCCAAATTCCTTATAGATTGTGAGATACAAGCTTCCAAAGTCGGGTCAGTGCAGCAGAAACTTTCCTCTACGCGATCGCGAAAGACCTTCCGCGATCGCGAATCACTGGCCATTTTCTCCCATTTTACTCATCGCGATCACAACCAATTCCCCGCGATCGCGTAGCACACTGCTGTAGCCAAAAACCAGTAGCTTAAAATGGTCTAGAAATGGTCCGAAACTCACCCGAGCCCCATGGGACCCCGTCCAAACATACCAACAAGTCTCAAAACGTATCACGGACTTAGTCGAGCCTCAAATCATATCAAACAATGCTAAAACCATGAATCACACTCCAATCCAAGCTTAATGAACTTTAGAATTTCAAACTTCTATAATCGATGCTTAAACCTATCAAATCACGTCCGATTGACCTCAAATTTTTCGCACAAGTCATATTCGACATTACGGACCTACTCCAACTTCTAGAATCAGAATCCGACCCAGATATCAAAAAGTCCACTTCCGGACAAACTCCTCCAAAACATTCAAATTTCTATCTTTAGCCAAATGACTCCAAAATGACCCACGGACCTCCGAATTCACTTCCGATCGCGCTCCCAATACCAGAATCACCATACAGAGCTATTCCAAGACTCGGAATCCCAAATGGACTTCGATAACACTGAAATGTACTTCAACCCAAACCTATGAAATTCTTTCAAAAATGTCAACTTCCACAATAGGTGCCGAAACGTTCTCAGTTCTTCCAAAACCTGATTCGGACGTACGCCCAAGTCCGAAATCATCATATGAACCTGTTGGAACCTTCGAATCTTGATTTTGAGGTCGTTTACTCAAAATCCAATCTTAGTCCATTCTTTCACCTTAAAGCTCCCGAATTGAGAATTTTCTTTCCAAATTAACTCCAAACTTCTCGAAATTCAATTACGATTATGTGTACAAGTCATAATACCTGAAGTGAAGCTACTCATGGCCTCAAACTGCAGAACAACGCGCTAGAGCTCAAAACGATCGGTCGGGTCGTTACACAATCAATACAACATAATTAAGGTTAAGCATACGAAGGAGTATGATCGTTATGATCCTTTCATAATTGCACATAATGTTAGGCAAGTGTATTATGCTCCTTATCCATTGTGGCGCAATAAGTCCTATTGGTGGGTTGTAATAAAAACTAAGCATGTAGGTAGGGTGAAAGTCAAGAATGTGTTAGATGTTACATATCAAAACGATATCTCTAGTGTTCACCAAATAGTAGATGAACTTTTAGAAAATGATTTGGAACATCCTGAACACATATTGGAAGAAGTTGATATAAATGAAGTAACAATTATAGAAAATGAGGAAGAAGAATCAACTGATGAAGCTCAAACTAGTGAGGAAGATGAATTCTCAAACAAGGAACAATACGTCGATGAGCTTTAAAAAGTTGGTTTCATTAATAACTCTCATTTTATAGCTAGTTTCTTATATGTTTCAATCTAAATATGTATTATATTATGCAGATGAGAGGCAAGGGTCAAGGTAACAATGACTCTACTGGTTCTCGGGGTCGAGAAAAGGCTAGGAAGGCAAAGAGGAGGGTAGAAGATAATACTGCATCTTTTCCACCCTCTTCGGAGATGCATATGCCTATGCCTAGGTCTTATCCTCCACCCCAGGGCTATTTTGAGCTGCCACAGCATCACGAGCCCTATATCTTCGTGCAGACACCAGGTTTTTCATCACAGGGCTATAGGACTATACGTCCGGCATACAGTCCAGCTGCCTCACAACCACGTGGATCACAGCCATCTGTATCGCATGGATCGCATCCATCCATGTCACATCCACATGAATCACATCCATCCGTGTTATAGCCACTCGGGTCACAGCCACTTAGGTCATAGACATCAGTATCACAACTATCAGTATCACAGCCACTTGCGGTCCATCAAGCTATGTCGCAGTCATAGGGATCGCAACCATCTTCACCAGCGACTCTATCTATTTCAGGCCTTCGCCTGCGAGATATAGCTGTAACCCCCCTACACCTTCCACATATGCCTCTGATATACATGTTTCGGACGGTGATGTTGATGATGACGAGGAGGTGCATTATGATCAATATGGTAGGATTATCATTGTCCCTGAGGGTGATGGGTAAGAGTTATTTGTTATTTTTACGTTTATTGTTTTGTACAGTTTGTACTAAGATATGATAATGTTTTTTTAATTAAATTGCAGGTTCATCCTGAGTAATATTACTATGAGGATAATCACCAAAGCCACCAGAAAGCTTTATGATGGCCCTTATTCGACTTGGAGTGAATTCCCATTCCCGCTGAAGGAGCAAATTTTCAATCAATTTAATGCATAAATGTTCTTTTAAGTAGTATAATTATTTATATTTATGATATTTTCATATAATATTTAACCTTTGAAATACACAGCAAGTGTGTATGGGAACATCGCTATAGCGCGGAAGTGGCTGCAAATTTTCATGATAAAGCTCATAAGTGGTTGTCGCATAGTTTCTCCAAAGCTAGAAAGTTAAACCAGAAGCCTGACTCGTTGCTTCAGAATTTATGGGAGGATTTGCAAAGGCAATGGCTTACCGCAAAGTTCTTAGAGAAGAGCAAAAAAGGAAAGAAAGCTCGCGCATCTGAGAAGGGAGGCTCCTTGCACACTGGAGGTGCAATCAGCCTAGGGACAATAAAAAGAAGATTGGTACATAATTGCTTAATTTATTTTAATTTTCAAAGTATATCTATTATGTTTATTAACTAAAATTTATGAGTTTTCAGGAAAAGAAGTTGGGGCGTCCAATGAACCAAGATGAGCTATTCAAGGAGACTCATATTAAAAGAAGAAGAAAGAGACGGATTAAGAAAGGTGGGTCGAGGGTCGAACCTCGATTGTACATGTAAGTTTTTATTTTTCATTAAGTATTTTGATTTACTTTTATATAAATTTTGAAATACTAATTCAATGTAATTTTTCTTATAGGGTCGCTTCACAGCTGACGTGGAGGAATTCATACGCAGTCAGCCACCTAATGAGTCGGGCGAGGCAATCCAACCTTAGGACGAGGATGCTGAAAGAATGTGGATGGAGGCTGCTGGCGGTCCAAAATGGGAGAAGGTATACAAGCTTCCTACTAATAAATTCCATCGTTATAAGTGTGGAATGCAAGGAATAGGGACTTCCTCGCAAGGCGAGCAACTTGATGGGGAGAGCCTCTCCGCTATGCGGGAGACTGTGACAAAGCTCACATCCGAGCTAGAAGCGGCCAAGGAAAGAGAAAAGCTTAGAGATGCTCAGTACATTGGCATACAAGCTCAGTACCAGGCATGCAAGAGAAGCTCAAATCTCTCCTAGCTTCTAGAGGTTTTCTGATTCTCCGTCCTCGTGAGTCATCGTCAGAGGCTCGACTTGAACGTGAGCGTTCCTTCCGTCCTCTCCATGCTCATTCCTCCCGTCCCCCCGTGAGCGTTCTTCTCGTCCTCGACAAGTAGACCCTTCTGTATACCATCTTGTTGATAAAAGTTCATCAGACGGTGATGATAATGATGTTGTACAAAACACTCCTTGACTTTTATATACTTTGAACAAGACAAATAGAACTGATTTTGAAATAGGTGCAATAAGCGTTAACTTAGTTTTGTTAGTTTAATTTGTTAGTTCTATTGAACTTTAATTTGTTGGTTTAAATGTGTTTTTTGAATTTTGTTGTTGTTGTTGTTGGGTTGTTGTGGAGATTTTGGTATTGAAATTGTCGTTTATGAATTGAATTATATTGTTATTTAGGGATTTTGGTATGCTGGCAGGTGGTGTAGCTGCCAAAACAGGCGTTTTATGCCAAAATTATTACCCAGAAAAACGACCAAAGTTTGTCGCTTACCTATTAAAAAAAATAATTCTGGAAATTAGCGACCAAGGTTGGTCGCTTATATATTAAAAAATTAAAAAATTAAAAATTGGGGACCAAGATTGGTCGCTTATGTATAAAAACAATTATAAAATAAAACAAAACGACCAAAGTCGGTCGCTTATGAACCCAGTTGGTCGCTAATTTTTTATATATAATAATTTAAAAAATATTGTAATTTAAATGTAGAGACCAATGTTGGTCGCTAAATTTATATTATTAAAATATTATACCGACCAAATTTGTCGGTATTTTGTTTACAGTGAACATTTGATCATTTTAGCTAAGCGACCAACTTTGGTCGTTAAAGTAAAGGGACCACCAATATAGCTACCAAGCATGTTTGGACGCGTTTTGGTCGCTATATTGAGATAAGTAACCAACGTTGTTCGCTTTTTGTGGCCGCTAAAACCCGAATTTCTGGTAGTGTTAAACTTCAACTTTTTCAACTTTCACTGAAATGCCTCAAATTACCCTACGGGCCTCCAAATCCAAATCCAAATCCGAACACACGCCCAAGTCCAAAATCACCATACGAAGCTACTGACATCATCCAAAACTCATCCCGGAGCCATTTACTCAAAAGTCAAATTCCGGTCAAATTCTCTCCGCTAAAGCTTCCAAAACTATATTCCTTCTTCCAATTTGACCCCGATTCATCTGGAAACTGAATCCAACCATGCACACAAGTCGATGTACATAATGTGAAGCTGCTCATGACCTCAAACTGTCGAACCGAACGCAATTGTTCAAAACAACCAAGCGGGTCGTTATACAAATTTGCATGCATGTCTTTCTTTTCTATCCACTCAAATCCATCGTTGCTGATCCATCTGAAATTTCCAGTATAGATGAATGATTAGAGCAATCATTATGCAAGCTTTTAACCCACATTTATCCAGCAGCAGGTAGATTTGCAGCTAATGATAATAGTCACTCAGTTGATTGCCTTGATCAAGGTGTTACATATATAAAGGCAAAAGTTAACTGTCAATTCGATGATTTTATCAAAGCTGCACTAAAGGATATTGATTTTGCACTAAATTTTTGCCCCGACATGGTTCGTGATGCTTCTAATTCACCATTAGTGGTAGTGCAAGTGACCAAGTTTAATTGTGGTGGGCTAGCTTTAACCATCAGCACTTCACACTCTGCTATGGATGGATTCACATAATCGAAATTCCTTTACGAGTGGGCTAAAGTGAGTAAAATGGGAACTTCCAGAAAGGATATCAACTGCTTCACCTTTGATTTAGGAACCATCTTCCTAGCAAGTGATCATTCGTCGAAAATTCTCAAGTCCTCCTCGAGTTCTATAAGAAAACCTAGAGAGATTGCAATGGTGGCAAAGAGGTTTGTCATTAATGAATCAGCAATATCAAGTCTTAGGGACAAACTAGGTTTCAAACCCACAAGGGTTGAGATGGCGATTTCTCTTTTGTGGAGGGCTCTAATCAATGCTTCTCAACAAAGAAATGGGCATTTAAGACCTTGCTTATTGATTCTTTCTATGAATTTACGTGGTAAGATTGACTTTCCAAGATATAAAAGTTCCTTTGGAAATTTTGCTATTGATGTTCCAGTCAAATTCATACCAGGAGGAGCAGAAACAAAAATGGAGTTGCAAGATTTTATAATATTTCTTAAGGATACAATACAAAAGAAAAGCTTATTATTTGCTAAAGCTTCTACATGTGACTTATTTTCCATGGTAGCCAAGTTTCATGATGAAATACAACAATGGGAAGATAATGATGAAGTGGATGTATTCATGGTCTCAACCTTGTGCAGCTTTCCTGTTTATGAATCGATTTTGGGTGGGGAAAACCGTGCTTGACAAGTTTTGGATTAAGACGTAGCGATATGTTTTGGTTGCATAAAACAGAATGTGGCACTGGAATTGTTGTGCAGGCGGATTTGAAGCAAAGCTACATGGAAATGTTTGAATGTGACCATGATGTATTGGCTTTCACTTGCAAGTACGGTGCTCCCCTTAAGAGTTTTCTTTAAATTCTCTCTTGTAACAACCAATATTGTGATGACCCAAAAGGTCATCTCTTGTTTTAGAAGTCAAATCTTTGTTTTGAGGCATTAACAACCTCCTTTTTGTCTCAGCTCGATTTGTGTGTGCAGTCCGGGCGTATATCCGGAAAGCTTTTATGTGAAAATATATTAATTAATAATTTTTAAGAGTTCATATTAGATTTTTAGTTGACTTTGGTCAACATTTCGAGTGAACAGACCCAGACCCGTGTTCTAACGGTCCCGGGAGGTCCGTAGTAAAATATGGGACTTAGGTGTATGCCTGAAATTGAACTCCGAGGTCCCTAGCTTTAGAAATCAATTTTTGAAGAAGATTGTTATGCTGGATTTTCAAGGAAATAAAGAAATGAATTTATGTTTGAACTCATTGGTATCGGGCCCGTATTTTGGTTCTGGGGCCCGGTACGGGTTTGTTATAATATTTAAGTCCCGTCTGTAAAATTGGGCGGAAATCGGAGTTCATTTGACGTGATTCGGACCTCTGTTTGAGAAAGTAGTGAATTTGAAGTGTTCTTGAGAAAAGTCATGGATTTTGAGGTTAAATTCGTAGCTTCCTCATCCTTGATGCACTTCACTTGGTCCAGAGCACGAGCTTTCCTCTCACGCACCTTGACTAGCCTGTACAACTTCTTATCCCCTCCCTTGCCTCCAAGTTCTTTATACAGGTGTTCAAATGCGGCAATCTTAGCCGCAGTTACTACTAACTTCGCTTCCTTCTTAACCACCTTATACCTCTCTATGTTCGTGCACTTCTCCTCCTTGTCCCCGCTCTCCAAAAGCTTCACATATGTTGCTTTCTTGGCTTTCACTTTATATTGGACCTCAACGCTCCATCACCAATCCCTTTTGTGGACACCAGGGAGCCCTTCGAGACCCCTAATACCTCCCTAGCAGCATCTTTAATGTAATTCGCCGTCACAGTCCACATACCACTCGCTTCCCAACAGCTCCTCCATGCCCCCAAAGCTAGCAACTTCTCCCCCAACTACAGGGCTCTGTCTTTAGACCCTGTGCAGCCCTCTTACTTCTCTTCCTCATAATCTTCAAATCCATGACCAGAAGCTTATGCTGGGTTGTGAGGTTTACACTCGGAATGACCTTACAGCCTGTGCATAGACCTAGATCAAACCTTCCAAAGAGTAGAAAGTTAATCTGGGTCTTAGCTTTCGAACTTTGAAAACTAACCAAGTGCTCCTCCTTCTTCGGAAAACTAGAGTTAGCTATCACCAAATCAAATGCCTTTTCGAAATCCAGTAGCGAAATCCCTTCTCCGCTCCTAACTCCAAAACCAAAGCCTCCAAACACGTCATCATAAACCCAGATGCCGCCCAAATGTGGCTATTGAAATTCCCTCCTATGAAAAGCTTCTTGGTGTGTGGTACGCCACGCACAACCTCATCCAAGTCCTTCCAGAAGCACCTTTTAACTTCCTCGGCGAAGCCTATTAAGGGCGCATACGCACCAATCATGTTTAAAGTAAAGCCCCCAACAACTAGATTAATGCCCATGAGCCTGTCGCTCACCCACCTAACCCCCACCACCAGCTACTGGAGGTCCCTCAAAACCAAAATGCCTACCCCGTTCTTGCCCCCCACGCATGCAGAGTACAATAGTTTAAACCTGTCTATATCTCGCGCCTTATCTCCCTTCCATCTTGTCTCCTGGAGACAAGCTATATTGATTTTTCTCTTATGGAGAATCTTCTCTAACTATATAGACTTTCCCGTCAAGGTCCCTATGATCCGGGAACCAACTTGCAGCCTAGAAGCACCCTTACCACCCTTACCCCCTTGCCCTACCTCCTGAGGACCCCTCCGAGGACATGACATTATCCTACCATCGTTCAATATAGCTAAAATAATCAAGACACACTAAGACCTCGAGAGTACAGTCTGAAACTAAAAGGCACAAAAGTATGGGAAAACACAGGTACGAAGAAAGATATTAGCAGCAAGATAAGTAACCAAGAACCCTAAACGATGCTAATAGGCCCAAAAGCAAGTACAAGAGGACTAAGCAGTACGAATGAATGAATGAACAATCAAATGAGCTAAACAAACAACGAACTAAACAAATAAATCACGGATGAAGCAAAACAATAATAAAGAATACGCAAAGAGCAAAGAACAAATTTAAACAAAATCTAATGAAACAAAGTTTAACCAAACAATAACGTAGAACCTGGTACCATCGTCGAAGAGCAAAGAACAGATTTAAACAAATTATTTTATAAATAATTTAAAACATTTAATAAATATTTACAATAAAAAGATATGGCCAAAGAAAATATTATTTGACTGCTAAAAAATTAATAGCTTCACGTAAATTGATGGGGAAGGAATATATGTTAATACTCCTTATATTACGACCTAGATTTGGCCGCGATTGTTCATGCTCTTAAGATATAGCGTCATTATTTGTATGGGGTGTCATGTGAGGTTTATACTGATCATCGCAGCTTACAGCGTTTGTTCAAGTAGAGGGATCTTAATTTGAGGCAGCACAGGTGGCTTGAGTTACTAAAGGATTATGACATCACCATTGTTTATCATCCGGGCAAGGCAAATATGGTCGCACATGCCTTAAGCAGAAAGGCAGAAAGTATGGGTAGCTTGGCATTCATTCCAGCAGTGGAGAGGCCACTAGCTTTGGACATTCAGTCCTTGGCTAACAGACTTGTGAGGTTGGATATTTCAGAGCCCAGCAGAGTCCTTGCATGTGTGGTTACGCAGTCTTCGTTATTGGGGAAGATCAAGGCCCGGCAGTTCGATGATCCCCATTTGGCGGCTCTTAGGGGGACGGTACTTCAGGGAGGTGCCAAGGAGATTACTATTGGCGTGGATGGTGTTTTGGGACTTCTGGGTTGTCTATGTGTTCCTAATGTGGATTATCTGAGAGAGAGGATTCTAGAAGAGGCCCACAGTTTGCGATATTCCATTCATACGGGTTCCACGAAGATGTATCGTAACTTGAAGCAGCATTATTGGTGGCGGAGGATGAAGAAAGACATAGTAGAGTATGTGGCTAAGTTTTTGAATTGCCAATGGGCCAAATATGAACATCAGAGGCCGGGTGGCCTACCTCAGCAGATGCCTATACCGGAGTGGAAGTGGGAGCACATTACCATGGATTTTGTAGTTCGGTTGCCCCGGACTTTGCAGAAGTTTGATTCATTTTGGGTCATTGTCGATAGGTTGACCAAGTCGGCTCACTTCATTCTAGTGGCGACTACTTATACAGCGGAGAGGTATGCTCAGATTTATAATCGGGAGATAGTTCGGTTGCACGGTGTGCCTGTTTCTATCATATCAGATAGAGGCCCTCAGTTCACTTCCTATTTCTAGAGAGCTGTTCAGAGTGAGTTAGGGACCCGTGTAGAGCTCAGCACAGCATTCCATCCTCAGACCGATGGGCAGTCGGAGCAAACAGTTCAGATTTTAGAGGATATGCTTAGAGCATGTGTGATTGACTTTGGAGGGTAGTGGGATCTGTTCTTGCCCTTGGCGGAGTTTGCATATAACAATAGCTATTAGTCCAGCATTGAGATGGCTTCATACGAAGCTTTATATAGTCCTCATTGTCGTTCTTCTATCAGGTGGTTCGAGCCTGGTGAGGCTAAGTTGTATGGTACAGACTTGGTACAGGATGCCTTGGATAAGATGAAGTTGATTTAGGAGAGGCTTCACACAGCTCAGTCCAAACAGAAGAGTTAAGTGGATCAGAAGGTGCGTGATGTATCATTTATGGTTGGCGAGAAGGTTCTCTTGAAAGTCTCGCCAATGAAAGGCATTATGAGGATCGGGAAGAAGGGCAAGTTGAGCCCAAGGTTTATTGGCCCCTTTGAGGTGTTGAGGAGAGTTGGGGAGGTTGCCTATGAGCTTGCCTTACCCCCAGCTTATCGGGAGATCATCCAGTTTTCCATGTATCGATGCTTCGGAGGTATCACTCCGACTTGTCCCATGTGTTATACTTCAGTACTATTCAGTTGGATGAGAGCTTAGGTTATGAGGATGAGCCAATTGCCATTATTGATAAATAGGATCGCCAGTTGAGATCTAAGAGGACTTCTACAGTAAAGGTCCAGTGGAGGGGTCAACCATTCGAGGAGGCGACCTGGGAGTCCGAGGAGGACATGCGGAGCAGATATCCTCATTTATTCAGCTGCTCAGGTACTTTTCTATGTCTGTTCGAAGACGAACGTTTGTTTAAGAGGTGGAGAATGTAACGACCCGCCTAGTCGTTTTTCCTTTTAGAACCCCCGTTCCCCTAAATAAAACTTCCCACGCTTGCTTTAGTTAATTTATGACTTGTGGGGACGGTTGGTTTGGGAATTAGAAGGGTTTTGAGTGAAATATACCCATTTGATTCCTTAGGATTCTCTTAAAGGACTAAGTTTGACTTTGGTCAATATTTTGAGCAAACGGACCCAAATTCATGATTTGACAATCCCGAAGGGTTCGTGGGAAAATATGAGACCTGGGCGTATATCCGGAATCGAATTTCGAGGTCCCTAGCCCGAGTAATGAATTTTTCTTAGAAATTGTTAATTTTAAGTTTTAAGGATTTAAAGAAACTAAGTAATGATTGATTTCATGGGTATCGAGCTCGTATGTTGGTTTCGAAGCCCGGTACAGGTACGAAATATCATTTAAGACTTGTCCGTAAAATTTGGTGTCAATCTGAGTAGTTTAAGGGCGTTTTGGCCCGTTTGAGGAAAATTAAGAACTTGAAATTCGTAAGTTTGATTCATTTGGTTTTAGGGGGTGATTCCTAGATTTAGCATTGTTTCGGGTGTTCTGAAGGTTCGTATAGGTCCGTCTCGTGATTTCAAACTTGTTGGTATGTTTGGGCGGGGTCCGGGAACCCCGAGCGTTAATCGGACAAGGCTCGAGTGAAGTGAAAATTTTTAGAAAGAGCTGAAGCTTGCTGCTTCTGTCATAACCGTACCTGCAGTTGGTGGATCACAGGTGCGAGACCGCCAATGCGGTCGTGCCATCGTAGAAGTGGCCCAAGATAGGCCAGGCCAGGAACCGCAGAAGCGGCTCCCAAGCCACAAAAGCAGCTCCGCAGATGCGGCCTAGAGACCGCAGAGGCGGTCCCAGCTCTTTGGCCCATTTTCACAGGTGTGGCCCATCTCTCACAGATGCGGTCCCCTAACCGCAGATGCGGAAATCGCTGGACAGTGAGGTTCATTTAATACGGATTCTAAGTCATTTTTATCATATTTTCCCTCCTCCATTGGGCGATTTGGGAGCTTTTGAGAGAAGGACTTCACCTAGCATCTTGAGGTAAGTGTGTGCTACCTATTTCTAGTTTAATATCATTGTCCTAGGTAGATTAAACACTAGTATTAAGGTGAAATCATGGGGTTAGAGCAAAACCCTAGTGTTTTAATAAAACTTAGATTTAACCACGAAAATTGTTATTGAACTAATTAGAAATCATATATTATTGATCATTATGTTGTAGAGAACAACTTCCTTCGAAAAATCTCGGAATCCGGGCACGTGGACCCGGGGTTGGATTTTAGGAAACTTGTGTTAATGGTTGGTAGGTTTCTTAAATAGCTAGGATTCAATCTTGGGAGTCTATAATGACTAGTTCTTACTTCATTTAATTAGTTTGGGATCATTCGGCGCCGAATTGAGGGCTTGGACTCGTTCTTGGTATTGGAAGTACACTTTGGAGCGAGGTGAGTCTCCTTTCTAACATTGTAAGAGGGAATTGCCTCCATAGGTGTAATAATTGAATAAATTGCCACTATATGCGGGGGCTACGTACGTACTAGGTGACAAGAGTCCGTGCGTAGCTACTATTATGCTAAGTCCGGGTAGTTTAGGACCCATAAGCATGCTCTATGTGATGTATTTGTAACTTGGTGCTTAAATTCGGATTTGTATAAACCATGTTGATTAAGTAAAATGAGACTAGTGGTAGGAACCTTATTTTCCTTGGCCTTTAAAGAGAAATTGAACATACCCGTGAATGACTGCTCTAATAGTTATATATTGTTGTCTGCCTGTTGTTGTGTTTAATTATGCTTGACCGCGTCGCATGGTTGATTCACGAGCGGGGTAATAGATGTACCTATGGTTCGAGCCGTTCGACCCTCGGCAGTACACAATTTATTTTATGTGGGATCAGGCCGTACGTCCCTCGGTATTACTTGCACATGTTCTTGCTCAATGTTTTCTCTCTGGACTGGGCTTCATATCTGCTTGACATATATATATGGTTATCCACGATAATATTTGGAAGGGAACTGTTATTCTAGATAGATAGATAGATAGATAGATAGATAGATAGATAGATAGATAGATAGATACCCACGATAATATTTGGAAAGGAACTGTTATTCTACGCTCATTAATGCTTATAACTTGTGCTACTCCTGTTTATTATAAATTCTTCTCACATTATTTGACCCTAGTAAGTATCAAGTCGACCTCTCGTCTCTACTTCTTCTAGATTAGACGGGATATTTACGGGGTACATATTGTTTATGTACTCATACTACACTTCTGTACTTAATTGTACAGTATCTGAGGTAGGTACATCTGGCTACCAGTCTGGTGCGTGCCCCTGATTCATAGACCGAGACTTCCACGGTGAGCTGCTCCCTTCCTATGTCGCTTGACAGCCGGATGGAGTCTTTTTCTTAATTTTGCTGTCTATTCTATCTCAGACAGTAGGATAGAGTTACTCTTTTGTACATTCTACTAGTTGCCTATTACTTGTGATAACAGGTCTTGGCACACACAGTGGTAGACGTTTGTTTTTGGGTTGTATAATCACTCGATACATTATTTATTGCTTCTGGTCTAAATTTTAATTTGAGAATCTGCTACACCTATTTTTGGCAAAAGCAAAATGAGAACTTAATTATATTTTTCCGCGTTGGGTTGCCTGACAATGGTGTCAGGCACCATCATGACCTATTATGGAAATGGGTCGTGACATTACAGCAATAGAAATATGGAACTATTGAAAACTTAAAAATATTGTTTAACACTTGAACTAATGAATCTTTGAAAAAGAAGGTGAGTAATGAAATCTTGGAGAAAGAAAGTGAGTAAGAATATCAAAGAGAAAAGCAGAAAATATGTAGGATTTTCTGAAATATGAAGAGAAAAGAAAGATTGACTTGGACAAATTAAGGAAGAGAGAGCAAAAATTTTAATGAAGGAGTAAAAAATAAAAAACTGAAATGTTGCAAAAACTATTCATCTACCCATTTTTAAGTAAGTCAAATTATTACCTCATTTATATATCTAAAAAGTTTTCTTTTCTTTTATATTAAATACTCTATTTATTGTATTAAAAATACTAAATATTATTTTTTAAATACTTATGAACTTATTATTTTTTAAAAATGGGGCCCTCCAAATTTGGGGGCCTAAGGCACAAGCCTTACCCCCTCATAACTATGGAGCCGGCCCTGCATGAGATGATATGAGTAGTTAGCATTTCAATTTTATGAGTTTTAAATTTTAGAACAAAGACTTCAAGTACTAATAGTTGGATTTTAAATTAATATTTGTATATATTTAATAAATTTTTAATATAAATACATGGTTTGAGCAAATGCTATTGTATTTGGATAAACTCGTATCCGGGCTTCTTGCTTCTCCCATGCTTATCAATGGCGAGCTAAGTGTGTTGAACGATTTTCAATTGAGTTTCATTTGCTGAAAATTATATTGTATCCTTCCATCTTGAGATTATTATTCTTATCATATGTACCAAACGACCCTTAATTTTCATTCTTCGGAACATGTGTTGACGAAGTAATGTTTCAATAGTGACAAGCTGCAAGTGAAAGGGTCAATAGCCTTGCCAACTAATGATGAAAGCAACCTTAGCCAATTTGAGGGCTAATTATGTTTTATTAATTAAAATAATTGAATTGTGGGAGGGTCTACTTTAAACGAAATTAGTGCTTATGCACCTTAAGTGGGCTTGGACGAGGAGGTTAAAAGGCATTTTAGGGAGGATTTAGACGAAGGCGTGCATGGTATTCTATACAAGGAGAAGACTTTTATAGGAGGAGATTTTAATGGCCACATCGGGACGACTTCTGGGGATTATGACAATATGCATGGAGGCTTTGGCTTTGGAGATATAAATGGAGGAGGAACTTTGTTGTGGTGATAGCTAACTCGAGTTTTCAAAAGAAGGAGAAGCCTTTGGTCACCTTTCAGAGTTCGTTGACTTGGACCCAAATTGATTATCTACTCTTTAGAAAGTGCGATAGAAATCTATGTAAGGATTGCAAGATTATCTCGAGTGAGAACCTGACGACCCAACATAGGCTTTAGGTTATGGACCTGGAGATCACGAGGAAGAGGAAGAGGAAGAGGAAAAAGAGGGCGGTGTATGGTCAACCTAAGATTTAGTGATGAACCTTGACTAAGGACAAAACTCACGATTTAGGGGAGACGTTTCTGGCTATTGGAGCCTAGAGGAGTAGTAGGGATGTAAGTAGTATGTAGATCATGACCGCAAATTGCATTAGGGAAGCTGCTAGAGAGGTTTTAAGGGTCTGGAAGGGGTATTCTGGTGGTTACAAATGGGACTGATTGATCCATCATATGTCTTGGACTTCAGCATGGTTTAGTTAGATGGGGATTTGAATTATGATGTGAAGCCGTGGCCATTTTGGATTGGTAGGTTTGAAAGTTGAAATCAAAGAATATAGCATTAGTAAAGGTCCAATGGAGAGGTCAGCTAGTCGAGGAGGATACTTGGGAGATCGAGCGGGAGATGTAGAGTAGTTATCCATACCTATTTGAGGTTCCAAGTATGATTCTAAACCCGTTCGAGGATGAACGTTTGTTTAAGAGGGGGAGAACGTAATGACCCGGTCAGTCGTTTCATGTATTGTAGCCATGTTTTCCTATTTATTGCCTCTTCTATGTTTATTTTGTGGTTATGTGGCATGCCGGGGTGGTTGGATTAGTTTTCGAGATGTTTTGGAGTGAATTGGGATACTTAGTCCCAAGGTTGAAGGCTTAAGTTGAAAGAGTTCACCAGAATTTGACTTTTGTGTAGACGACTCCATATTGGAGTTTTGATGGTTTCAATAGCTTCGTATGGTATTTTGGACTTATACATATGTCTGGATATTGATTTGGAGGTCTGTAGGTTGTTTTGTCTTGAATTGGCAAAAGTTGAAAAGTTGAAGATTTGGAAAGTTGAGAGGTTTGACCGAGAGTTGACTTTATTGATATCGGGTTCAGATTCTAGTTCCGGGAGTTAGAGTAGGTTCATTGTATCATGTGGACTTGCATGCAAAAAGGTTATTTGGAGTTGATTTGATATGGTTCGACATTGGCTTTAGAAGTTAGAAGCTCATTAGGCTTGAATCGATGTGCGATTCGTTGTTTTGGTGTTGTTTGATGTTATTTAAGGGTTCGACTAATTTCGTATTGTGTTTTAAAACTTGTTCGTATATTCGGATTCGGTACCGATGTCACGCCCCGAACCATAGCCTGGGCGTAATACGACACTCGATGTCTAACTGCATGTGATCGAACGGACCAACTGGGTGATTGGATCAACATGTGGTATAACTGTAAGCTGAATATAAATGTGCAACATGCAGATCTACTAAAGAGTGTGACTGAAATATCACAAGTACGAAAAATACTGAAAAGTCTACAAGTATAAATAAGTAGCCAACAAGTTTAATACATAAAAGCGTGCTAACATCTGTCTGACTAGACTATAGTCTGCGAAGCTTCTAAAGAATAATGTAATGCTATCTATTTACCAGGACAAGGCCACCGACATATCTTACTAACTGAAATATCTAGCTGAAAAAGAGGGATAATGCCCCGAAAAACTGGGGCTCACCAATAGCTGATACGAGATGTCCTAGCAAGCAGAATCATCAACCTTCAAGTCGTTACATGCATCGCGAGATGTAGGCCCCGGGCAAAAATGATGTCTATATATTTGAATTGCACTAGTATGTAAAACAATTAAAAGAAAGATTTGTAAATACTGAAATTGAAGCTGAACTGATAATTGATAACTGAACAAGAAAGTAAGGATATAAATACTCCCGCTTCTAAATAATGAACCACCTGTTTATCTGAATAAACAAATAAATAAATTGCGGTCTTATGCCACATACATACATACATACATACATACATACATACATACATACATACATACATACATACATACATACATACATACATACATACATACATACATACATACATACATACATACATACATACATACATACATACATACATACATACATACATACATACATACATACATACATACATACATACATACATACATACATACATACATACATACATACATACATACATACATACATACATACATACATACATACATACATACATACATACATACATACATACATACATACATACATACATACATACATACATACATACATACATACATACATACATACATACATACATACATATGTGTGTGTGTGTGTGTGTGTGTGTGTGTGTGTGTGTGTGTGTGTGTCCAAAGATGCATAACGCATAAACTGCGGCCTCAAACCCAAATACAGGTGTTCAACATTCTGAAATTTAAAATCAGGAACTGAGAATATACTGCAATACTTGATACTGAAATACTAAATAATAATGAATTATGAGATACCGGAATGCTGAATAGGACTAGACTGGGACATGTATTCATGACAAAATGATTTGACATATATGAGACTCATGGGATATTGAAGGAATTATGAAACTATGTCATCTAGAGAATAGAAGTTCTACAATTATTCACGGAACTGAGGCATAATTACTTTTTGAGAAAATTCGTAATAGTCATAAAGAATGAGACATAAGGAAAATCATAAACATTCCTAAACGTAGAGAGTTAGCCTCTCATAACTTAACTTCCTTCTTTTGAGTGTAATATAACGTTTGTCAACCCTTTCAATTTTAATCTATAACAATACAAGTCAAAGTGATTCCATATTAGCAATAACACTCATGTTTTAATCACTTAGGCATTTTATCAAACACTTGGTGGGTATAAAGCTTCATAGCCCTTATTAATGTTGTTTCTACACCTAACAACCCTTTCTATTGCTCCTAGATAAATTCTAAAATCTCAAATTATTATAATCAACATCATTCTTTATCACCCATAAGATAAACAACACCCTTAACCAATAATCAACAATCAACAACCCAAACCTATAATAGTTCATGCTTTTTTGTCAAACCCATCAACTCATATCTCATGAACTAGAGTCTATAATTATTAATCCAATACTATAATCAAGTAGAGGGTGAAGATATTACCTTCGTTCAATCCTCTTGAATTCGAGTTCTAGAGTTTCTTCTCTCAACAATGATGTCTCAATCGAATATCTAATGATTTGAAGGATTTATCCATATTAATAAAGTGTTGAATTGAAATTAACTTAGAATCACCATTAAAACTTACCTTGCATGTGAAGGGACCTTGGGAGAGGTTAGGTTCTTAAAAGCTTTCTTTTATAAAGAAAGTTTTTGTGTTTTGGGGTGTGGGGGGTGAAGTAGGGATTTTAAAATGAGGCCCCGGGTGCGTTCCCGTCAGCTGAAGGCCCAAGCGTGCAGCAAGAGCAGTAGCACTTCCACAAGTGCGATGTTGTGCATGGGACCAGCTGGGCACGCACGTGGGTGCGCATACTGCATTATCCAGTAAAATACACATACCATTTTTCATAAAGATCCATTCAGACTCCACAATATATCATTGGAAAGTATTTCAAAGGGATACAAATTTCATGTTTTACATTTTTTGCAAATTCCTAACATATTTTCATGAAATTAGGCTGGAAGACAAACCTTCCATAAACGTAGTCGATTTTTGTCAAATCTTATGCACCTCACTCTCCGTCTTGACTCCAAAATAACCATTTCCACCCATACTCATCCCGATAGGACTTCACATCTAAAATATCATACTAATATTAATTTAACACGTTCACACCTAATTCAAATTTATGGAGTATTACACACGGGGGCCTTGGGTATGATTCAAATCAAGTTTGGATTCATTTTGGACTTAGAGGAACTACTGAATTTGTGCATCTGGTTTCCTTCTTCGCGATCGTGCAGAGAGGGTCGCGATCGCGTAGAGTTATGGCTTGCAAGTGAGTCTTTGTTCTTTGCATTCGAAGGGACGGATGCATTCGCGAAGCCTTGAGGTGTTTGTTCAATGCGAACACGAGCAATGTGACGTGTTCACGTAGAAGGAACGGAGGACTTGAGTATTTCACGCTTTTGTTCATCGCGATCGCGTGGCCAGGTCCGTGATCGCGTAGTTGTAGGGTGTTGGCCATCGCGTTTGCGACTAAGCTGTCACGTTTTCATAAGAGGTTTTGGCGACTGGTGAGATTTGTGCTTCGGGAACGTGAGGCATCTTTCGCTTTCGCGAAGGGAAATAACTGGGTAGACTGTTTAAAATTCACATTTCGAGGTTAGAGTTATTATATTATATTTTGTGTTGTAGAGCTCGGTTGTGGGCGATTTCGGAGGGAATTTTCACGAATGTTTTTGACTAATATTTATTATTATTTCATGATTCTATTTTTTAGCATTTAATTAGTGAATTAAAGTGAAGAAATGAGGGATTTTAGTAAAAACTTTCTGAAGTGAAAATTGAGGATTTGAAGGTCGAATCGAGGTTGGAATTGAATGAAATTAGTATGGTTGAACTCGCAATTAAATGGGAATTCGGAATTTGTGAGTTTTACCGGGTTCCAGAGTGCGGGTTCGAGATTGACTTTTTGATTTTAGATAAATATCAAAGCTTTATAGTTTGAATTTATTTTTTACGGTATTATTTATTGATATTAAGTTATTTATGACTAGATTCGAGTCGTTCGAAGGCCGATTCGTGAAGGAAGTGTTTTTTGGAGTATTGATTTGCGTGTCTTAAGGTAAGTAACACATCTAAACTTGAATTTGAGGTATTTAACCTTGAGAACTGCGTTATATGAAAGATATTGGAGTGATGTACACGCTAGGTGACGGGCGTATGTACGTGCACCAGTGTGTTCATGGTTTGGGGAGGCTTTTAGGATATTACCGGGCTTGTTTTGCTATCATACCTTGTTATACGCGTGTTTTCCCTACTTGTTGGATTATTTTTATTGTGATTCATGTTAGATATCATGTCTAGGCTAAGTGCTATTTGTTTGAGACTTGATAAGGCTCTTCTTGTTGTTTTAAGTTATATGCCTTATTTGTACACATGTTCTCAGTCATGATGCTATATCCGTGTGTGATATCTCTATCTCAGTACTTCTTATTTGATTCCTCACATGTTGTTGATGCCTCTTATGTGTAACACTGTTAAACGGAGTACTATGAGATGTGTCATCTAAGGCTTGAACAGTAAATGACTGACTTTGAGCCATAGAGCTCATTTGGTATTTATTTTGAGGTGACGCATACGCTAGGCCCATATTGGCTAAGTGTTATTATTTTGGGGCGAGGCGTGTAACCAGGCCTCAATATTGGGCTAAATAATTATGATTAGTGCTTGGGCAGGATGCTCCACTCCGCGTCTGATATGCCAGCAGCGGGTGCCTGCAGGCACAGTATTTTATATACGTGCTGGATGATGGGCAGATATGCCAGGCACTCGTATAATGCTAAGTGTGAATATTTTGTTACCACGTGATATCATTAATTTGTCATATATACTTGACATGTAGGCATAGAGATGTACTTCCTCGTGCTAGCTGGTAACTAGAATACTTTATTTGTGTTGGCTTTAACTATTGTACTTGAAAGCATGCCTAAATTCTCGAAATGTGAACAAGTTGAACATAATATCATCGATCTACCTATTTCTACTATTTTCCTTTTATATTCCAAAGTGTTACTAGTTATTGATATTGGCATCTAACTATTATTTCTAAGCTCGTCACTACTTTCAGCCCACGGTTAGTGTTGTTACTTATTAAGTACATGGGGTCGGTTGTACTCATACTACACTCTGCAATTCGTGTGCAGATCCAGGTACATCCTGCCGAGTAGATTTCCAGAGTTGAGTTGCTATTAGCTTTTGGGAGACTACGAGGTAGCTTTTATGTCATACGCAATCCTTGAAGTTGTCTTTTAGTTATTTCTATCTTTACTGTTCTATTTTTCAGACAGTTGTATTAGAAGATTTTGCTTGTATCTTGTTATTCAGTAGTACTCGTGTACTTGTTGACACCAGATTTTGGGGATAGTTGTAGCAGTATTATGGTTATATTCTCAAATACTTCATCATATTTTTCCATTGTTGAGTTATTGAACCATGTTTATTCGATTTCATTATTATCATATGACCTTTGACTTACCTATTAGGTTGGGTTAGGTTCCATCACGACTAGTGGATTTGGGTCATGATAAGTTGGTATCAGAGCACTAGGTCGCTTAGGTCTCATGAGTAACGAGCAAGTTTAGTAGAATCTTGTTGATCGGCACAGAGACATCTGTACTTATCTTCGAGAGGCTACCGAACTATTAGAAAACTTCCATTTCTTGCATTTTTATCGTGCGAATTTGTTATTTCTGAAGTTTGAACCTTTACTCTTCTATTCTCTCATAGATGGTGAGGATACATGTGACCGGATCAGGCGGGCAGCCACCAGTACCACCAGTTAGGGCTGTGAGAAGCCGGGGCCCTAGTAAAGGCTGAGGTGCGGCTCATACTACAGCTAGAACAGAACCTGTGGAGCCACCAGTTGCTCCAGCAAGGAGTAGGTACCAGATGTTGTTGAGCTGGTGGGACTAGCTCAGGCACCAGCAATGCCCATTGTTATTCCTGGCTTTGAGGAGGCCTCGCGCCCCTTTTTCCTCGCGGAGTCTAGGTTTCTACACTTTGAGGACAACTCCTTTCCTTTTGGGAAATAGGTAAGAGATTTGAAGAGTCACCACCTAACGGATTATGGTGCGTTAGGGCACCTAGAACAAATAACTCGTGTACTAGTATACATCACCAGAGATTGGGTAAGGGCTCAAAATTACCTTGAGGAGAAGGTGTTAGACACCCCTCAAGGTCCACAACAGTGGGTTCCGGTCAAACTCAATTTAAGCGAATTAGTCATAAAGCAATTTAAACAAATAGAGATTATTTTAAAACGAGAATAAAGGGGATCCTAGGTTTATTAGCCTATATGATCACTTGTGTGCAATACTCGATAATCTTCCTCAAATAAAGGTGTTACGCGTAGCATTGGTGCACAGGTCATCATATCCTTTACTACCCGATTACCCACCCCTTAGTTATTACCTAAGTGTTCTAACAACATCGAATATGTATCCTATGTGTGCACTACCCGTCCCTTACCTGTGGCCCTAGAGGTGTTTAGGACCTCTATTTAAGGTGGTTCTAGACTCACTTATGGTGCTTAAAAGGATAAAACTAAGCGACAAACAAAACAAGTAGGACTGTCCCATAAAAGATCACTTAAGGGGGCTCATATTTACCTCCACAAATATACAAACGAATGCACGCTATTCAAACAAGCAGTTTTAAAACAATTAGGGTCCTATATGCAGGATATCTAAATGAGCATAGAATATGCAGTAGTTTTATTAAGGCGAGGCAGTGAGTACCTATCAGTTTGCCTACTGACTTACTGAATCTGAGTACGTTTCAAGCAACAATAAAATCACAATTTTAAACCCAGTATTTAATTGTCCTATAGGCTTGCCTAAGTAATAACCAGCAGAATCCTATAGACATGGTATCTAAACATTAATCAGACCATAATTGTATAAACCAATGGTTGATTCTCACTAGGCAAATTGTATCTTTTTAGACCCTACATGCATGCTTTCTAAGTGCTGAAACTGATCACGAGCGTTATTTCATGACACAGAAAACTAATTTTTATACACATTCCCTATAGTAATAATATCTATGTTTTCAAAACTGATTTTAAATATGATTTCCTAGGGACATGATATCTAAGTGAGCAGAATATTATACGAGTTGATAATTCTAAAAGATCTTATAGGCATGGTTTCTAATGCACATTGAAACTCATGAACATGAATTTTGATACAAAATTGGTAAACGGCCTATAACAGGATTTCTAGGATGTAAAGTGGAGATTTAGGACAAATATGAAGATAAGGCCTATAGGCATGGTTTCTAATGCATATAAATAATCACAACAATCCTATAGGCATGATTTCTATCTGATCCTAACAAAGATATATAAAAATCCCTCCCAGCTTTTACTAATAACACCAATATCTATTTTTACAAATATTATTATTACAGACCAATTGTACAATGAAAGAACCATTATACTATAGGGAGCCTTTATAGGCCCAATATCACCCTAAGAACCAGACCTTCACACATAGCACCTCTGAGCATTGTGGTAGCCCATCCATAACACATAAAACTGGTTCCTGGTATGTCAAAGTTCCCAAGGGCCTCAGGGACCCCGGGCAATACTCACACCAGAATCAGATGTTCAACAAAATTCACAAAGGATTGGAAACCAGCCCCAATATGTCAGAGTATATAGGAGTCTCATGGACACTAAGCAGTGCTCACACTGGGGGTGGCAGGACCCTAGACAGCTAAGAGTAAGAGTTGAAAATAGTATATAAAAATAGGAGGTCGTTTTGGAGAAAAACAGTTTGAATTTTTAGAAGTGAATAGAAACAGATTACCAAATTACAAGAACTATAAGCAGAATCACATTTAACATATAGAGTTCAGACATGAATTCTAGTAGTCAAAGAACAGAGTCACAATCAATTCAAACAAGGTTTCACATTGCCTGGGATTGACTTAGTTCATTAGCTATTACTAGGTGAGCATATAGGCATATATTAAATAGAGAACAACATGCTGGGATCAAGTTACTGATCATACAGTCATACAGAAAAGGTAGCAAAATTTGATAGCATAGAAATCATGAATTAATCAGGAACCTGTTAAGGTAAACACATAAAACAGGATAGGGATTGAAACATGCTAGTTGAGAAATAGGTGAAAAAGTATACTGGATCGGGCAGGAATATGCTAAAGTGTATTGACCATACTAACATATTGGACAGGACAAACTCACAGGAGTTAAAGCATGCCAGTTAATAGAAACATAAGGGCAAACAAAGGCATTTTGATATCTACAGCAGATTGACTACATAGCATATTGAATAGGGCAGGATAACAGAGATAGATATGCTATTTAAAAGTAGTAAATAGGAAGAACATAGGTCTAATTACATAGCATATTGAATGATAGTAGAAGTGGAGACATACCAGTTAAGAAATAGCAATAGAAAGGTGAAGCAAATGGGATCCAAGAGTCTAGCCTTGGCTCTCAGCCGGCTAGACAGTGTAACAAACACAAGTAATAGGAAGAATTGCAATGGAGAGTGTGTATGAATAAGAGCAAGAGTTCGTGTGTGTTTCTGTGTCTTTCTATGTGTGTTCGTGTGTTTGAAAAAAATCAGAATGGGGGAATTATATAGCACTTAGCAGGGTAAAATATTTAAGACAAAGAATATTAGAGTTCATAAATAAGGCAGGCAAATAAAATCAACCAGTTAATTGGGGCTAAACCCAACTAATTAGTACAACAGAATCCGAAAAACATCCCTTAACTTAGGGAGAATTAATTAGCAGCCAAATTAAAGGTTAAACAAGGCAAGCAAATCAATCAAAGACGATCTAGGAGTCGGCTAAAGCAATCAAATTCCATAAATCCGGTTAATAAACTAATTGAGGCAAGTAGTACCATTTAGGGGTCACAAATAAGGAAGATAGGTAAAAATCACAGAGAAATACCAATCTCGGCAGAAAAATATAATTTGAACCCTAATAAAATCAGTCAAACTCTTTTAATCGACAGAGATAAAAATAACGGGAAAATACCAGGACAACAATGAAATAATTAGAAACTCTAGGGTTCAGAACATAGACAGTCAAGCAAACAAAGAGGAACGGAATCAAACACTCAAAAGGTTTTGCAGAAACGCAAAGAAATGAAACCCTAGTTTTAGAGAAACATTAAAATCGGTAATAGTAAGAAAAATAGAATATTTTCGAAGAGAAATATCAAATAACCTCAAAATCATCTCGGATCTACAAAGATCTGAACAGACTCGAGTAGAAAGAGATTAGGGTTTTGAAGAATGGAACGAGGTGAGAAGAATCCAGTTAAGAACAGGAGTTTTCAAGCCATAAACATATAGATATCTATACTCACAAACATAGCGATGAACATAAGGTAGGTTCATCAAGAAATGAAGAGTTTGAAGCTAAGTCTGAGTTGAATCTCTTCAATATTCCTTCATATAACAGCAAAATCGAACAACTAGTGAAGATAAGAGGCCGGCTGGGGCCCAAAATCACAGGGAAACCCCATGGAACTGAGGGTTTTCTGGTGACAGCAGCTAGGGTTAGGGGAGCATCTGAGAGAGAAGAGAGGAGGGAAGGGATTTGGGGCGGCGGAATTAGAGAAATGACTAGGGTTAGGGGATTTGGTATATTAAAAAGGGAAAGAATATCCTGGACCGTTGATCTCTTGAGATCAATGGCCAGGATTGAGCCTGGGGTTGGACGGGTTAAAATTGGGTTATGGGTATTGTGTTAGTTTAATTGAGCTGGGTGGTAATTTGGGCTAGGTCCGAAATTAGACAAAATTAAATAGGCTATTTGTTAAATACCCAATCATTTGATAAAATAATTTATAAAAAATATTTAATTAAATGATAAAAATAATTTTATGCATAAAATGATTTAAAATAATTACTTAATATTATAAAAATACAAAAGGTTATTTTCTTGTGAAATAAGGTAATTATGCACACATGAGCCATTATTGCAAAGTTATTGCAATTATAACCCTAACATGTGAATGTGGCTATTCATGAAATAATTAAATCTTAGTATAAATGTAAAATAATAAAATTAAGCAATAAAATTATCATAAAACCATTTGTGATGCAATTAGTAATTATTTGGATAATAAAATACTAGAATAAATTAATTAAAATCCTTTTAAAATTACATAAAAATTATGGAAAAATACTGGTTGATGTTCATGCACTATTTTGAAAGTATATATGCATATTGAAACATATGAGGGAAAAATTGGGTATCAACAGCTGCTCATCTTTATCCGGGAAGGATAAAAGAGTTTTCGGGTAAAGAAATGGTGGCCGATTTTAACCGAACGAGGTGTTTTGAAAAATATAGGTCGCGCCCTGGTCTTTGAGCTACCTACATATCCCTGGTTTTACAGGAATCAGGTTGTATGTAGTTCTGGACCCAACGGTGAACGAGGCTGATGGATTTGTTATAGGAATGATAGCAAGTTTCAGAAAAGGTTCTTTTGTGAAGGGTAGTATCGGATGGGTTTATGCGGAGTTATGATTATGAGTCTAAAGTATAACGGATGTGTCACAAGGAAATTATCTAAACAATCATAGAGTAAAGGAGGATAATTGATGGGAGTCGGTTCCGTTTGAAATAATGGTGAGGCACAAATGGTACGGGCGGAAACCGGAGTGAAGGTTTCTCTTGTTTGAAGAACGGTTACTTCCTGGATTTCCTGCAAAACTTAAAACACAATGCACGCAAGTATATAGATTATTGCGAGAATTTAAACATGATGCAAATTCCCCTTGGACTATGAAAGGTTGTCTTTGGACAGTGAAGATGATGTCCTTAGACCATGATGTCCTGGGCCATGAATCATGAGATAAGGGATTCGCATGCCATGAAATGATGTTCTCGGGCCATGAGAATGGTGCCTCTGAACCATGACGCCTTTGAATAATGATGTGCAATATTGAGAGATCCTCAGGCCATGACATGGTTTCTTCAAGCTATGAGGATGATGCCTTCGGACTATGACACCTTTGGACAAATTGGCTATACATCAGCCCATGAAGTGCAGAGGCATGATACCAAAGGTAATAACAAGGCAACGCTTAGCCTCGTGCAGAGTTTGGAGGTAAAGCTTAGCCTCCGAGAGAAGAATATAATGCAAAGTTTAGAATAAAAAAACACTTATGCAAGGGAAAACAATGCTTAGTCCCATGAGAAGGCAGTGCTTAGCCTTATGCAAATATGGAGGCAGGACTTAGCCTAGTGCAAGACTGGAGACAAGGATTAGTCTCAGGCAAAGAGAAGGCGGTGCTTAGCCATATGCAAATACGGAGGCAGGGCTTAGCCTCATGCAATATTTGAGACGGAGCTTAGTCTCATGCAAAGAGAAGGCAATGCTTTAGCTTTATGCAAATAGGGAAGCAGGGCTTAGCCTTATGTAAGATTTGAGACAGGGCTTAGTCTCATTCAGGGAGAAGGCAGTTCTTAGCCTTATGCAATTTGGGAGGCAGGGCTTAGCCTCATGCACGATTTGAGACAGGGTTAGTCCCATGCAAAGAGAAGGTAATGTTTTAGCCTTATGCAAATAGGGAGGCAGGGCTTAGCCTCATGCAAAATTTGAGATAGGGCTTAGTCTCATGCAGGGAGAAGGCAGTGCTTAGACTTATGCAAGTAGGGAGGTAGGGCTTAGCCTCATGCAAGATTTGAGACAGGGCTTAGTCTCATGCAGGGAGAAGGTAGAGCTTAGCCTTATACAAGTAGGGAGGCAGGGCTTAGCCTCATGCATGATTTGAGACAAGGCTTAGTCTCATGCAAAGAAAAGGCAATGCTTAGCCTTATACAAATGTGGAGGCAGGGCTTAGCCTCATGTAAGATTCGAGACAGGAAGAAGGCAGTGCTTAGCCTTATGCAAATATGGAGGCAGGGCTTAGCCTCATGCAAGGATCGAGACAGAGCTTAGTCTCATGCAAGAGAAGGCAATGCTTAGCCTTATGCAAGTAGGGAGGCAGGGCTTAGCCTCATGCACGATTTGAGACATGGCTTACTCTCATGCAAAGAGAAGGCAATGCTTAGCCTTATGCAAATGTAGAGGCAGGGCTTAACCTCATGTAAGATTTGAGACAAGGCTTAGTCTCATGCAAAGAGAAGGCAATGTTTAGCCTTATGCAGTGAACAAGTACCAAATAGGAGTAGAATATTTCTTAGCTGGAGAGACATTTGTATTTGGTGGCCTGATTGATAGTGATTTAAATATATGAATACTCCTGTTATGTTATCTTTTCATGCATCCAAAGAAAAATTGTGAGTTTTGTAGAGGGGTGTTGGCCCAAGAACATGTGAAGTTTTGAAGAATGACAAATGAACTCAGTCATGGACCAGGTCCATGTTGTGAAGCACAGTCATGATCAACCTATACATGTGAGATGCACGTGAAGGAGATAAGTCAAGCAGCAATATCTCCTTATCTGATCGAAAAGGTTGCATATTGGATAAGGGGAGAAAGTCTCCTTATATGAAGAGGATAAAGATAGTGTTGGAGTTTGAGATCTTCAAGGACTCAACTATGATAGAAGATCTACAATTGAGTCCCAATCAAACTATGATTACTAACCTATTAAATGATAGTGATTGTTCTCTTTTACAGGTATTGCACAAATGCAGAAGTTAAACTAAATTGAGAGCAAAAGAGCAAGGCGATTTTGCAAGCAATTTATGTGAGATTTGAGTGTGCACTCCTGAAACTACTTGAACGAGATAGAAGAACCAGTTCCATTGTGTCTTTCTTTTATTCTAGTTCAATTATAGTAGGTGGTTTAAAGTTGTACCTTTCAGCTTTCATAGAAGCAATTGTATTAGGTACTTAGAGTGTTCAAGTTATAGCTACCTTGAAGTTGTCGCAACAGTTGAGGTTGTGTGCCACAATGGGATTAGAGTTTATCCTTAGGTTTACAAAGAGTTTTGTAAATGCTGTTTTGGCTCAGTGATTTTAGTGGAAGTTTGGGAAAATCCTACTGAGTAGTAGGTCGTGGTTTTTTCACCTTTTGAGCCAGGTGTTTTCCACATAAAAATCTCTGTGTTCTTTATTTTCTTTATTTGTTATTCCGCAAACAATAGTAGTTAGAACACCTAGAAGAACTAGGTTCTTTTGGAGCGCAAATTCGGTACCACACAAATCACCCCCTCTTGTGTGGTATTGACGATTAGAACATCAATTGGTATCAGAGTAGGTTATCCTTGAAGAGGTTAACACCTTAGGAAATGATCAAAATGAGTGCACCACCTGGGAATTGGGAAGGGCAATCCACTGCTAGGCCTCCACTCTTTAATGGTCAGTACTATTCTTAGTGGAAGAACAGGATGAGAGATCACATCATAGGAGAAGACTATGAACTCTGGGACATAGTCACTAATGGTCCCCTGGCGACTAAAAAGAAGAATGCTGAAAGAGTGGACGTGCCAAAGACAAGAGCTGACTGCACTACTGAAGACTTGAAGAAATGGGAGAAGAATGCCAAGGCCAAGAAATGGCTTGTGTGTGGACTGGGTCCAGATGAGTACAGTAGAATTCAAAGTTGTACCACTGCTAAGGAAATTTGGGACACTCTACAAGTGGCTTATGAAGGAACACCTCAAGTGAAGATATCTAGAGGAACACTGTTATATTCTCAATATGAGAATTTCACCATGAAGGAAGGAGAAACCACCCAAGAGATGTATAAAAGGTTCACCACACTAACAAATGAACTTAAGTCTCTTGGAAGGACTATTCTTGAAGAAGACAAAGTTGAGAAGGGTTCTACCAGTCTCTTGGGAAAGAAAAATCACTGTTATTCAAGAATCAAAGAATATTGCTACCCTCAAGCTGGATGAACTAATTGGAAACCTCACTGCCTATGAACTGAGAAGGCAAACTATGAAAATGGATGCACCCAAGAAGGAAAGAAGTCTAGCTCTCAGAATTGCTGAAGGTTCAGATCTGGAGGATGATGAAATGGCTATGATCACAAGATACTTCAAAAAGTATCTAATGAGAGGAAAGGGTTCTTCAATAGGTACAACCTTCAACAAACCAAGGGCTCCTGAGAAATAGACCAATGAGGGTTGCTACAAATGTGGTAAGACTGATCACATGATCAAGAATTGTCCTCAATGGGAAATTGAGTGGAAGAAGAAAGGGCAGGAAGAAGGAACAGTCTCAAACAAAAAGGAACAAAGGATCAACAAAGGCTATGGTTGCTACCTGGGGAGAAACATCAGATGAGGACTCAGAAGATGAAGCTGGAGATGAACAAGCACTTATGGTCATCGGAGAATCAGATGATGAACAATAGGTCCAAGTGAATGGAAGTAGCCAAATATGGTACATGGATAGTGGCTGCTCAAAACATATGACTGGAAGAAAGAACCAGTTCCTTTCACTTGAGGACGTAAAGAGAGGTAATGTCTCCTTTGGAAATGGGAAGAAAGGTGAGATTATTAGGGTTAGAAAGGTAGGTAAGATAGACTCTCACTCCATTGAGAATGTCTACTTGATAGATGGCTTGAAATATATCCTAATCAGTGTGTCACAACTGTGTGACAGAGGTAACCCTGTAGCATTCACCTCTACCAAATGCTTTGTGATTAACCTTAACACTGACAAGATTGTTTTGCAGGGAAAAAGAGTTAACAATATTTACATTGTAGATTTGTCTACTCTCTCAGAAAATGAACTTACCTGCCTAAGTGTGCTAGATAATAATCCCCTCCCGTGGCACAAAAGACTTGGTCATATGTCGCGCCCCCCTTTTTCCTCGCAAAAATCGGGTTTGTGACATTTGGGAGACAACTCGTTCCCTTTTGGGAATTGGTTTGAATTGAAGAGTCGCCACCTAATGATTTAAGTGCATTAGGACACTAAGAAAGGTTTGATTTGAACAACTAGAGATTGGGTAAGGGCTTGAAATTATCCCAAGGGGAAGGTGTTAGGCACCCCTCAGGATCCACTAGTGTGGTTCCCAGCCAAGCTATTGTTGTGACTTAAATGCAAATAACACGTAGGCAAATAAAGACTTCAAATAAGAGGGGATTTTCGCGTAATGGTTACAAATAAACAAAAGTAAGAAAAAGGAACTAAAATGAGTTGATTTTCTTTAAAAAATGGTTTTAAAAGATTTAAAAGAAACAGAGAAAACAAAGGGAAGAGGGTCCTAGGTTTATTAATAATATGGATCACCCCACACAACATCCGGTAATAACTCCTCAGTGAGGGGCTACACGAGATGTTATTGCGTGGTCATCATATCTATATCTACCCTTTCCCACCCCGTTGAGGTATTAAAGCGCGGAATGGTCTCGCTTACTTATTGCATGTTATTACCCGTCCCCATCTTATCAGCCCCGGAGGCACTTGGGATTACTAATCCTAAAGGGAGGAGGTATTGGGCTTATTTGTGGTTTCAAAGGTAAAATACTAAGGCGACAATCAAAAAACGTATGGCAAGTATGGGGAAGCATATAGACAAATGAAAAGGCTCAAACAGACCTCCTTTAAGCAGAGAAAAGCAAGTAGTTAGCATGACTTACACATACTGTTTAGGCTCTGATTAAACTTAAAGGATCGAGGCAGTCTGTTTTATTACATAGTTCAGATAAGAAATCTGAGTCAGGCCTTCCTGCTGGTTGTAGCATATAAAATCTGATTCAGTTTATAAACTTTCACCCTATGGCTTGCCTAAGTGTTAGACGAAGACCCCTATAGGCATGATATCTACTGATTCCAGAAACAATGAAATAAATATGGATACATACTAATTTAAGAAAATCGTCTGTTATTAAAGAAAGGCAAGTTTTAGCAAAAGAGGATGCATCATTGTTACTAGTTTTAGACCTATAAGCCAGTGAAACGATTCAGATTCGATTAAGGCTCCTATAGGCATGCTTTCTATGTGTTGTTGATTTTGGACACTTTTATAAATGTAGTAAAAATGCAAAAATCCTATAGGCTGGTGCTCAATTTTGTTTAAAGCCTATGAACATGATATCTAATATAGTTGATTATCTAAGACCTACAAACATGTTTGCCCGATGAGGAATGCATATGCAAGATTCAGAAAGAACCTATAGGCAGGATATCTACATGATGTGCAGAAATTTAGAAATTCATATAGGCAGGATATCTATATGCTATGCAGAAGTTCAGAAATAACCTATAAGCATGGTACCTATATGAGAATGCAAGATTCCTATAGACATGGTATGTATACATGAAAATGCATAAATTCTTATAGACATGGTATCTAGACGTGAATGCAAGATTCCTATAGACATGGTATCTATATGAGAATGCAGAAATTCTTATAGACATGGTATCTAGATGCAAATGCAAAATTCTTATAGACATGGTATCTATATGAGAATGCAGAAATTCATAAACTCCTATAGGCAGGTTATCTACCTCTTTTGCATACATAGTTACCCTCCCTCTTCACTGACCATCATCGAGAGTTTTATTACAAAATTATTACAACCCAGAAAAAGTAAAGTAAAGGAAAAATACATCAAAAATTAAAAAGTAGAACCAATGAGAGCCTGATTCAGACTTCATGTCTGAAGTACGAGGTAAATCAACTCCAAGATATCATATTTCAAAGACTTTCTCCTATTTGGGGTGTGTCATAGTTCCCTAAGAGTCTCATATGAAGTCCGGGTAGTGCTTACACCCAAATGTATCACGTATTAAGCCATAGTGCAGTACGGAAGGGCCAGCCCTTAGGTGTCCAAATTCAGAGGGAGCTTGAGGTCCCAAGGCAAGGCTCACAAGAGGGGGCAGAACTTAGGTACTAAGAGAGAGTGCAAGTGCAGAAGTAGGATTCTGAAAGGGGGAAAGGGAAAAGGGAAGCAGCTCAAATCATTGCACATAAGGGTATAGGGGAATGGGAAGTTGCAAGAGGCAACAGAAAAGTAGGCTGAAGGACATACCCATTAATGGGAGATGCTGGCACACCCTCTGGCATGTTTTCTTAGAGTCTAAGACCCCAGTGGTTCAAACTTAATTTTTCGACAACAACTTACATTGTCATGCCTTAAGTCACCACTCAAAACACATAGGGCTGATAGAGGAATAGGGGTTCATAATAAAACACACATAAGGAAATCAACATGCTAATTTATGTGCTGAGATATACAGAAATAGTAGATGAATATGGATACAAAAGCAGCAACTACACATTGTTGTGGTGCTAAGAATTAAATCAGGACATACCGGCTTTCAGGGAAACAAGTAAAGGAAAGCAGTAAGTCTTGTAAAATAGGCCATAGTGCAGTCAAGAAGAGAATATTATTATGAGAGAGTATGAGTTCAGAAGGATTCTGATGTTGTAGTGTGTGAAGAAGGTCGTGCCTTTTATAGTGTAAAAATCACGCAGAAATAAGGCAAGAAAAACAGTTAAGGAACTGATTGTCAATCAATTACATAAGGCTTCCCTTAATTAAGGGATTCAGATTCCAACGGGTCAAAATCATTTAAGGAAAGAAATTAAGTAAGCACTTTGTGCACAGCATGCAATCAGGGGCAAATACATAAAAAGTTATTTAAGGACAAGGCTTTGAAATACACGGTTTGTGCAAATAAAGTAAGCAAATCAATTAACAAACAGTAAATCAAAAGAGTCTGAGATTTTGCATGAATAAACCGAGTCAGAAAGATGAAGAAGGGTTTTAACTTAGGCCGAGTAACAGGGAGAATCAGCAAACAATGGGGAGAAATTAATCAAGCCATATTCAGAAAGAAGTTTGAACTAATTGCAAATTTGAAAACCATTTTAGAGGGAAATTCATCATATATAAGGAGCATGCGAACATGTTAAGCATGAAAAAGATTATGGTGTCATTGCAAAATCAATAGAAAGATCCAGTGAAGAAAGAGTTTTAGAAGAGTTTACCCGAAGGTCAGAATCATATGCAAACACGGATGTCCAAACTCGGTTCAAAGACTCGAAGTTGGTCTGAAAGAGTTAGGGATTCTGAAATAAAACTTCTAGTTCAATTTAATCACATAATCAAACTTGGCAGAACCCCTGAATCCTAGGGTTTCCACCTTGAATCAAGGATAGAGATAAGAAGGCAAGTAATCGAAATAGGCTCAGAGGTTTTAGTTCTATGAAACCTCTTGCATGTTTCTTTCAGCCGCAGAAACTCATGAGAAAACAATGATAGCAAGTAACACGCAGAACATAGTAGCAGAATTCAATGAAAAAATAAAGTAGCAGAAGCTAATACGAAACATAATAGAGAAGACTGATAAGAACAATAGAAGAAGCATGCTAAGAAATTTTAGAAGAAACTTTAAACAGAGCTCAGTAAAAGGAACTTAATAAGGAAACTTAAGAACTTAGTAAGAAAATATAGTAGGAGAAACATGCCAGAACACAGTAGAGAAAACATACTGTAGAGAAGCATACGAGAACACAGTATAGGAAAATACAGTAGAAGAAGCATGTAAGAACACGGTAGAAGAAAATACAAGAACCCAGTAGAAGCAAATACACATAAAAGGAAAAAGAAAGTCAGAAAACACTTAAATACATTCAGAAAACCCTAGATCAGAAAAGAAAGATTTTGAAAGTAGTTTTTGAAAGAAAACTCAGGAAAACATTTAAGACCTTAAGGAAAGCGTGGATACACAACAGATCTAAAGGAATCGGAGAAAACCTCGAAGGGTTAGGGTTTCAGAAGAGCCCTAAAAATGAGAAAGGCTTTGAAAAGTCACCGATCTGAGTCGGAGAGGTCAGAATCAGGCTCAAATAACCATGGTACACCGGAGCAAGGCCTGGAAGACCTGGAGATCAGGTGTGTAAGATCAACAGGAGGTAGGTATAAGACTCCCATAGCCCTGGAAGCCATGGATTCCGGTGGCTTTCAGGGTGGAAGCGGTGAGAGGCGGCTAGGGTTCTGAGAAGACTCGAGAGAGTTTGAGAGAGTGGAGGGTTTTAGAGGTGGCTGGGGTTGTGAAATGGTTAGGGTTAGGGTACCATCGGGATTAAAAAAGGAAAGGGTATTTGGTGGCTATTGATCATAATGATCAACGGCCTGGATTAATTGAGTAGGTGGGGCGGTTTAACAGGGTTGGGTTTGGGTCGGTTCAAATAGGGATTGGTTCAGGGTAATTGGGTTTAAAATTGGGTTCAATTGGAGGTTCAAATAAGGTTCAAATAAGGCTAAAATTGAAATAAACGGGGCTAACATTTAAATAGCCATTTTCTATTATTTATTTTGTAAAAAATAGTAAAATAATTTCTGGAAATAAATTAAAGGTATTAAAATGATTAATATTATGTAATTATCAAATTAAAAATACTGTAGTCAATTTTATAATTATGAAAACAATTAAATCTTAAAATAGGTTAATATCGCAATTATACGCAATTTAGTTTTAAAAATACTAAATAAATTTGTAAAAATATGCAAAAATTATATCGGCTATATTTTAATATAAATATGAGAATCCAATAAGTGAATCACCCAAAATAATAATTTTGGGGATAATTATTGGGTTTTTCTTGATAAAATAGGGCAATAAATAGATTTAAAAATCTATATAAAAATTAAGAGAAAAATAGTAAAACCTTGGGACATACTTATTGTTATGCAACGCCTTCCTGATATTCTTTGGAAGGGCAATGTAAGGCTAAGCAACCGATGTCAGTGAGGTTGTTGTCCGCCAATGAGGTCCCCTCCGCACGCTAGACTAGATTGTCAGTGCCGTGCGGGAAAACCAATGTCACGAGCAATTGCGGAAGCTGAGAGAGAATTGGGTTTTGAATGATGATGATGATTTTATTGATGACTGAAATGCTGATTACAAAGATGCGGTGTCGAGGGGGAGAGACACCAGAAAAATGCTTGCTTGAAAATGTTTGATTGTTTGATTGTTTGGTAAAAAAATAAACCAACATTACATGACTAGTCCTAATAAAGCTGTAGAAGCACACTGAATGAAAATGATGTAAACTAGCCTATAATTACAATGAAAAGGACTTAGTTTATTACAAGGTAGAACTAAGTCCGATGGTAGCAACTTTGTCTTGCGGGTCAGGGTCTGCGCGCGCGTTGCTGTGGGCGCGCGCGACACTTGTTGTGTTAGCCTGAGGCTGGGCGCTGGTGCTTGGCATCAGGGTCTGTGCGCGAGGTGCTGCTGGAATGGTCCTGCAGCTGGGTGCTGGCGAGGCATCAGGATCTGCGCACGCGGCATTGTCAGGGCGCACGGCGTTGTTATCATTGGCCAACCCTTGGGCGCTGGTGAGAGGCATCGGTGGGGTGACAGAGGCGCATGCGCGCTTGTCACTTGGCGCAGCCAAGACCACGGGGCCGACCATAGCGCTAGGCATTGTGAGGCTTGCTAGGCCGCCATGGGGCGCGGCCAAGAGGTTATGGGGCATGTCTGGATAGCAGCCCATGACATTATATATGCATATAAATGCTATTTTGAAAGTATTTTGCATATAAAAATATACAGAGAAAAATTGGGTATCAACAGTTGCCTCTCTTTACCCGGAAGGATGAAAGAGTTATCGGGTAAAGATATGATGGCCAATTTTGACCGAACGGAATGGTTCGAAGAATTTGACCGAGCTCTGGCTCCTGAGCTGCCTACATATCCCTGGTCTTACAGGAATCAGGCCATATGTAGTCCAGGATCCGTCGGCGGAATATGCCGATGGAGATTTTCCAAGACGGACGCGATATTTGGGTTAGGATAGATGGTTAAAGTCTAATAGGGCTGCGGGAACTGGAGCGGGATTGCTCCTGTTGAGACGGCCATTGCTCGCCGGTTTACCTGCAAATGAACCATATGTTGTGCGGAAATTTAAACATGATGTGAGTTCCCGTCGGACCATGAAATATTGTCTTTGGACGGTTAGGATGACGCCCTTAGACCATGATGTCCTAGGCCATGAAGCATATAATAAGGATTCGCAGGCCATGAAATGGTGCTCTCGGGCTATGCGAATGATGCCTCCAAACTATGACGCCTTTGAATAATGATATGCAAAAGATAAAAGGGGTCCTCAGGCCATGGCATGGCTTTCTCGTGCTATGAAAATGGTGCCTCCGAACAATAACGCCTTTGGATGATTTGGTGATCTTTCAGCCTATGAGATGTAGTAGGTGGTGATCTTTCAGCCCATGAGATGCAGTAGGTGGCAATCTTTCAGCCATGCAAGATGTAAATAAAGTGGCGATCTTTCAGCCAATGCAAGGTATAAATGCAGTGGCAATCTTTCAGCCGATGCAAGATGTAAATAAAGTTGTGATCTTTCAACTGATGCAAGATGTAAATAAAGTGGCGATCTTTCAGCCGGTGCAAGATGTAAATGAAGTGGCAATCTTTCAGTTGGTGCAATATATAAGTAAATTGGCGATCTTTCAGCCATGCAAGATGGAGGTAGAGCTTAACCTAGGAAGGCAGAATGGTAGCCTTATGCAATTCAGAGAATGCAGATGGAGACAAAGCTTAGTCTCGGAAGGCAGAATGGTAGCCTTATGCAATGCAGAGAATATAGATGGAGGTAGAGCTTATCCTCGGAAGGCAGAATGGTAAACTTATGCAATGCAGAGAATGCAGATGGAGACAGAGCTTAGTCTCGGAAGGCAGAACAGTAGCCTTATGAAATGCAGAGAATGCTGATGGAGGTAGAGCTTAACCTCGGAAGGTAGAATGGTAGCCTTATGCAGGAAGTAAAAATGGCAAATGGCAATAGAGTTTTCTTAGCTGATGGTGGATTGCGGTATTGTGCCTGCTGGGGAAACTATTGTGTGTGGATAGCAGTTGCGGGCAAGCGCAATGGTTTGGAGAGTTGTATTCCTGAACTTTGTGAGTGAGCGTATAGTATATTTGATGATTTTGCAACTTAAGTGTCTACATCCAAAGAAAAATTATGAGTTTGTAAAGGGGGAAAAGTTAGTTCATATCCCCGCTGGCTTTGCTTGACCTGCTCGCCTTTGATCTAGTGATACTATACGCATCATTGGGGTAGCATTGCTAAACAAGGCAATTTTAGTAATAAACATGTATGATTTAGTAAAAGCATAACATAAGTGCATAATTAAGAATAATTTTCTTTAGATGAACCGACGACTGCGACGTGGTGCAAGACATTGCAACTTCGCTTGTTCCGGAATTTTGAGGGTCCTCCTCAAAATTCTGCTCCAGGTTACTGGGCTACTGCTCCTGACAGTTGTTAATGATAAATGGCTAGAATTGACTTTGGAATTTTGAGGGTCCTCCTCAAAATTCTGTCCCAGTTTCCAATAGCGGGGGAACTGGAAATTTTATTGAATTGTGATCGAACCCATAGGGCTGCCTACATTTCCTCTCTTAAATGGGAATCAAGTCAGGCGTAGTTCAAATTACATCATAAAAGAAAGCATAAAGGTTACACATAGTATCGCTTGACTGCGTCTGAAATGATCGGCTTTGGCCAAACTTCCCTGTCCATTTTGGCAAGTATGAGGGCTCCTCATGTTAGAACCTGGTGAACCATGTACGAACCCTGCCAGGTGGGAGAGAATTTCCCTTTGGCTACATCTTGATGCGGAAAAATTTTCTTTAACACCAGCTACCGCGATGTGAATTGTCTCGGCTTGACTCTTTTGTTGAAGGCTCTGGACATTCTGTTCTGATAGAGCTGACCGTGGCAAACTACATTCATTCTCTTTCCATCTATAAGAGCTAGTTGCTCGTAACGACTATTCACCTATTCTGTGTCATCGAGCTCTGCTTCTTGTATGATCCTTAAGGAAGGAATTTCCACCTCGGCAGGAATGACTGCCTCTGTACCATAAACCAGCATATAGGGGTTGCTCCTATCGATGTGCGGACTGTGATGCGGTATCCCAATAAAGCAAATGAGAGCTTCTCGTGCCACTGCTTATGCTTCTTTTTCATTTTCCTTAGTATCTTGTTGATATTCTTATTAGCAGCCTCTACAGCTCCGTTCATCTGAGGTCTGTAAGCTGTAGAATTCTTGTGTTTGATCTTGAAGGTTTCACACATGGATTTCATCAAATCACTGTTGAGGTTGGAGCCATTATCAGTAATGATTGACTTTGGAATTCTGAACCGACACATGATACGGTCGCGGATGAAATCTGCCATGACTTTCTTAGTCACTGCCCTGTAAGATGCTGCTTCAACCCATTTGGTGAAATAATCAATTGCTACTAGGATAAACCTATGCTCGTTTGATAAGGCAGGTTTGATTTGTCCGATAACATCCATTCCCTAAGTGACGAATGGCCACGACGAGCTTGTTGCATTAAGCTCATTTGGAGACACCTTTATCATGTATGTATGTATGTATCTGGTCGTGGTGGCACTTTTGGACATATTGGATGCAGTCTATTTCCATAGTCACCCAAAAGTAACCAGCTCGGAGTATTTTCTTTGCTAAAACAAAGCCATTCATATGTGGACCCCATGTCCCTGCATGAATGTCCTCTAATAGCCTGGATGCTTCCTTTGCGTCAACACACCTTAATAATCCCAAATCAGGAGTCCTCCTGTATAGGATTCCTCTGCTGTGAAAGAAATTATTGGATAACCTCTGAAGCATGTGCTTCCGAATAGCGTTTGCGAGCTCTAGGTATTCTCATTTTGCCAAGTATTCCTTGATATCATGAAACCAAGGCTTTCCGTCTGCTTCTTCTTCAACATGAGCACAGTAAGTGGGCTAATCATGGATCTTTACCAGAATAGGATCAATGAAATTCTTGTCTGGATGTTGTATCATGGATGATAGGGTAGCCAGTGCATCGGCGAATTCATTCTGGACCCTGGGAACATGTTGGAATTCTGTCTTTGTAAACCTCTTTCTCAACTCATACACATGATGAAGATAAGGGAGTATCTTGCAGTTCTTGGTCACCCATTCTTCTCGGACCTGATGTATAAGCAAGTCTGAATCCCCAATTACTAGCAACTCTTGGATGTTCATGACAATGGCCATATTGAGCCCTAAGATGCAGGCTTCATACTCGGCCATATTGTTGGTGCAGGGGAACCTAAGTTTGGCAGACACTGGATAATGCTGACTGTTTCTGATACTAGGACCGCTCCTACGCCAACTCCTTTGAAATTTGTTGCTCCATCGAAAAACATTCTCCAACCATCATAGGATTCTGCAATGTCTTCTCCTATGAATGATACATCTTTATCAGGAAAATATGTTTTCAGGGGTTCCTATTCTCCGTCCACAGGATTTTCAGCAAGGTGATCTGCTAGTGCCTGCCCTTTGATTGCTTTCTGAGTCACGTAGACAATGTCAAATTCACTCAATAGGATTTTCCACTTGGCTAGCTTGCTAGTGGGCATGGGCTTCTGAAAGATGTAATTCAAGGGATCCATCCTTGATATGAGATATGTAGTATAGGCATAGAAGTAATGCCTCAACTTCTGAGCTACCCAAGTTAAAGCACAACAGGTGCGCTCTAACAAAGAATACCGAGCCTCGTACGGGGTGAACTTCTTACTGAGGTAATAGATGGCCTGCTCCTTCCTCCCTATTTCATCATGATGCCTCAGAACACAACCGAACGCTCCATCCAATGCTTCAAGGTAGAGTAATAAAGGTCGACCTGGCTCAGGCGGAACTAAGACTGGTAGTGTTGATAGGTATTCCTTGATTCTGTCGAAAGCTTTTTGGCAATCATCAGTCCATTCGGTAGTGGTGTCCTTCTTCAACATCTTCAATATCAGCTCACAGATGACCATAGATTGTGCTATGAACCGGCTGATGTAGTTAAGTCTCCCCAGGAAGCTCATTATGTCCTTCTCATTCTTTGGCGGTGGCAGTTCTTGAATAGCTTTGACCTTAGATGGATCCAGTTCTATCCCGCGGAGACTCACAATGAACCCTAGTAGTTTTCCAGCAGGAACCCCAAATGCACATTTAGCGGGATTCAGTTTCAGGTTGTATCTTCTCAGTCTGTTGAAGAACTTCCTCAAATATTCCATGTAGTCAGTGGCTTTCTTGGACTTTATGATGGCATCATCTACATACACCTCAATCTCCTTGTGTATCATATCATGGAAAATAGTAGTCATGGCCCTCATGTAGGTGGCCCTTGCATTCTTTATCTCGAATGGCATCATCTTGTAGCAGTACATCCCCCACGGCGTAATGAAAGCCATTTTCTCAGCATCTTCTTCATACATCCAGATCTGATGATATCCCGCAAAACAATCTACAAATGATTGCAACTCATGTTTGGCACAATTGTCGATCAGGATGTGTATGTTCGGCAAGGGGAAGTCGTCCTTTGGACTAGCCTGGTTGAGATCCCGGTAGTCGACACAGACTCTGACCCTCCCATCCTTTTTTTTTACTGGCACAATGTTGGCTAACCATGTTGGGTATTCTACTACCCTAAGAACCTTGGCTTTGACTTGCTTAGCGACTTCCTCCTTGATTTTCAGACTCATGAAACTTTCTCAGCTTTTGCTTTACCGGTGGCCATGCTGGATCGGTTGGTAGTTTGTAAGCCACAATGGATGTACTCAGACCAGTCATGTTATCATACGACCAGGCGAATATGTCCTCATATTCCCTTAGAAATTCTGTGTACTCTTCCTTTTCTGACGGTGACAAATGAACGTTGATTCGTGTTTCTTTGACGTTCTCTGCATCTCCTAGGTTCTCAGTCTCGTCCAGGTTGGACTTAGGTCTATTTTTAAAATTCTCGACTTCTTTAACAATATCTTCCGGTATGTCATCTTCCTCTGAATCTTTATCTGTTTGTTGCGTTGTCTCGTTGAACGTCACAGCCATTGGTTCATCAAGATAGGTAATAGTAATGTTGTATAAATAAAGTAATGAGAGAAAATAATAAGAGTAAGATTTGTAAGGAAACCGAAATGTTTTGATAAATTTCATAACTATTTTGAACATTGGAAGATCTTATTGCGAAAATTCAAAATGCAAAAGGAAAATCAACTAGTAAAAATAAAAGATAGTGCATGATGCTTTGTTCATCCTTGCTACCCCGAGGCTTTCCGGGCTCTGGTGGTTCTGATGGTCCAATTGTTGAGGCATGCTCCTCGGCTTACGGCCTGTATGGAAGAGCCTTCCTCCCCCTCCTCCTCGAAGATGACACAACAATCCATGTCATCATCTTCTAGGAACAAATTCCTCACCGTTGCCAATGCTTCCTCTTCTTCTGACCCATAGATAACATCGACCGGCTGGAAAGTCTGCTCCAAATGTGGTATTGGCTGCTCTAGTAGGTAGTATGGACCGTGCCATGGTGGTGACCAGTTGTTGAATTCTTCCTAGGTGTACTCATATCCCACGTAGATAGGAGTGTTATGGTGGCATGGTATGTGAAAATGGTCATTTGTGGAGTTCTGAGGTTCTGGGATCAGTAGTGGAGTGTTGTTTGGGGTATGGCAGGTGTTGCAGTGGTGGTGAGGAGCGGGATGGTTTTGTGGTTTTAGGATATTTTGTGGAGGTGTGGGGTTTCGAGAGTTTGGAAAATTGATATCTGGAGTGGTGAGGGAAAATGACAAGTTCGCCAGATTCCGAACCTGATCAAGTTCCTCCTGAAATTTCAACAGTTTCTGCTCAAGTTGGGACGCACTTTCTTGGGAGACCTAAGCACCATGAGTGACCTCTACCCGTTCAGTTGAGTTTTCCTTTCTAGTGTTGTTCAAATCTCCCATCTTTCCTTTGTTCCTACTTCTGATAGGACTAGGCGGAGGAGTGGGTAGAGGGCCCTTTGTTCTTGTGGAATATGATGACGATGCTAGAGTGCATAAACTAACCTTTGGGGAGGGGAATAAAAATGAAAATTAAAACAAAAGGTAACAAGTTAGTGAGGATTATAAGGAAAAGATGTTGCGATTTTTAAATACATAATTCAAGAATGTAAATCGTGTCCTAATTTGGGAGCCTCGTTGTGCCCGAGGTAGACCTAGCGACAAATTGATTTGGATAACTTCGAATGCTAAATGCCTCATTTTATTGATAAAAGTAGACAAAAACGACACTGAATAACAAGGAATAAAATGTCACTAGTGGCCATTGGCCTTATTACATTTCTTAAAGCAAAAAGAAAAGACTCCTATCTATTTGGTCCCAGAAGGGCCTTCCTCAGGTTGAATGCTCTCATTGATCAGATCCTCCGGTTTGCGTAGGTTCACCAGTAAACATGCCTTTGCAAGGTGTTCTCTTTTGTTTCCCTCAGCATTCTGGTAGCCGGTGACTCTTTTCCTCGCTTTTCCTCCCAATTCCAGTAGACTGTATTCCAGATGTTCCAACTTTTCGCTAGCTTTGGCGGCCCTCTCTTTCCACTCATTGATTTGGTCTTTTGATGGAAGACTCCTCCACCAGTCTAGCAAGAGTGAGGGTATGCTAACCATACCAAAGTTGGGGACGTCGTTCTTTATTTTCTGCAAAACAAAAGGGTTAAGACCTTACCCCTACCAGACTTGACTATTAAATACCAATAATTGGCATAATACATTTAGTTCTCCAATAATGCATAGAACGTGGTAGTGTCTGTTTGGGTTTTGGGGAAACCCAGTGGACTTTAGACAAGGCTATCTTAAAGAGTCATTATGCGGACAACATAACTGACTCGGTTAGGTTTAACCATGATGCATGCACAGTTTAATCAGAGTAAGGTTTCTATGGGATTTTAGACCAGTACCCTTGAGCGGACAACTCAAGAGGGAAAGGCACGGAACCGTCGACTACACCATTGATCGACTAGTTTTACCGCAAATACACCTTTGTCGGATTTAAAGGGTGATAATATCGGAAGAGCGCAACCACTCATTATAAGCGTTGCTATGGTATTTGTTTGGCACGAGTGGAATATGATGTTGGAAACATGCATATGCAATAATTAAAAAAAGTTGTCATGTATTTGCACGTTCATAAAGTAATAATTACAATAATTTAAAATAGTAATAAAGGAGTGCAGTAAAGGAAAGTAGTGAAAGAAACAAGAGACAAGTTAGTTTTTTACAGTAGAAGAGCGAATTAAATGCTTAAAGGTATTAAACAAATAAGGCACATAAGAAATGTAAAGTCACAGTAATAGCTTGAAATGGTAGAAGCCTAAAAGATATCCCCAGCAGAGTTGTCACGCTGTCGCCCTCCTCCCCCTTTTTTTCTCGCAAAAATCGGGTTTGTGACATTTGGGAGACAACTCATTCCCTTTCGGGAATTGGGTTTGAATTGAAGAGTCGTCACCTAATGATTTAAGTGCATTAGGATACTAAGAAAGGTTTGAATTAAACAACCATAAATTGGGTAAGGGCTTGAAATTATCCCAAGAGGAAGGTGTTAGGCACCCCTCAGGATCCACTAGTGTGGTTCGCAGCCAAGCTATTGTTGTGACTTAAGTGCAAATAACACATAGGCAAATAAAGACTTCAAATAATAGGGGTTTTCACGTAATGGTTACAAATAAACAAAAGTAAGAAAATGGAACTAAAAGGAGTTGATTTTCTTAAAAGAATGGTTTAAAAAGACTTAAAAGAAACAGAGAAAACAAAGGGAAGGGGGGTCCTAGGTTTATTAATAATATGGATCACCTCACACAACATCCAGTAATAACTCCTCAATGAGGGGCTACACGAGATGTTATCGCGTGGTCATCATATCCATATATACCCTTTCCCACCTCGTTGAGGTATTAAAGCGTGGAATGGTCTTGTTTACTTATTGCATGCTATTACCCGTCCCCATCTTATCAGCCCCGGGGGCACTTGGGACTACTAATCCTAAAGGGAAGAGGTATTGGGCTTATTTGTGGTTTCAAAAGATAAAATACTAAGGCGACAATCAAAACACGTATGGAAAGTATGGGGAAGCATATAAACAAATGAAAAGTCTCAAATAGACCTCCTTTAAGCAGAGAAAAGCAAGTAGTTAGCATGACTTACACATACTGTTTAGGGTCTGATTAAACTTAAAGGATCGAGGAAGTCTGTTTTATTACATAGTTTAGATAAAAAAAAACCAGAGTCAGGCCTGCCTGCTGGTTGTAGCATATAAAATCTGATTCAGTTTATAAACTTTCACCTTATGGCTTGCCTAAGTGTTAGACGAAGACCCCTATAGGCATGATATCTACTGATTCCAGAAACAATGAAACAAACATGGATACATACTGATTTAAGAAAATCGTCTGTTATTAAAGAAAGGCAAGTTTTAGCAAAAGAGCATGCGTCATTATTACTGGTTTTAGACCTATAAGCGAGGGAAACGATTTAGATTCGATTAAGGCTCCTATAGGCATGCTTTCTATGTGTTGTCGATTTTGGACACTTTTATAAACGTAGTAAAAATGCAGAAATCCTATAGACATGACATCTAGATGCTGAATTTCGTTTAAAGCCTATGAACATGATATCTAATTGTAGTTGATTATTTAAGACCTACAAACATGTTTGCCTAATGAGGAATGCATATGCAAGATTCAGAAAGAACCTATAGGTAGGATATCTACATGATGTGCAGAAATTCAGAAATTCATATAGGCAGGATATCTATATGATATGCAGAAGTTCAGAAATAACCTATAAGCATGGTACCTGTATGAGAATGCAAGACTCCTATAGACATGGTATATATACATGAAAATGCAGAAATTCTTATAGACATGGTATCTAGACGCGAATGCAAGATTCCTATAGACATGGTATCTATATGAGAATACAGAAATTCTTATAGACATGGTATCTAGACGTGAATGCAAAATTCTTTTAGACATGGTATCTATATGAGAATGCAGAAATTCATAAACTCCTATAGGCAGGTTATCTACCCCTTTTGCATACATAGTTACCCTCCCTCTTCACTGACCATCATCGAGAGTTTTATTACAAAATTATTACAACCCAGAAAAAGTAAAGTAAAGGAAAAATACATCAGAAATTAAAAAGTACAACCAAGGAGAGCTTGATTCAAACTTTTTGTCTAAATTATAAAGTAAACCAGCTCCAAGAGATCATATTTCAAAGCCTTTCTCCTATTTGGGGTGTGTTAGAGTTCCCTAAGAGTCTCATATGAAGTCCGGGCAGTGCTTACACCCAAATGTATCACGGATTAAGCCATAGTGTAGTATGGAAGGGCCAGCCCTCAGGTGTCCAAGTTCAGAGGGAGCTCGAGGTCCCAAGGCAAGGCTCACAAGAGGGGGCAAAACTTAGGGACTAAGAGACAGTGCAAGTGCAGAAGTAGGATTCTAAAAGGGAAAAAGGGAAAAGGGAAGCAGCTCAAATCATTACACATAAGGGTATAGAGTAATGGGAAGTTGCAAGAGGCAATAGAAAAGTAGGCTGAAGGGCATACCCAGCAATGGGAGATGCTGGCACACCCTCTGGCATGTTTGCTTAGAGGCCAAGACCCTAGTGGTTCAAACATAATTCTTGGACAAAAACTTACATTGTCATGCCTTAAGTCACCACTCAAAATACATAGGGCTGATAAAGGAATGGGGGTTCATAACAAAACACACATAAGGAAATCAGCATGCTAATCTAAGTGCTGAGATATACAGAAACAGTAGATGAACATGGATACAAAAGCAGCAACTACACATTGTTGTGGTGCTAAGAATTAAATCAGGACAAACTAGTTTTCAGGGAAACAAGTAAAGGAAAGCAGTAAGTCTTGTAAAATAGGCCACAGTGCAGTCAAGAAGAGAATATTATTATGAGAGAGTATGAGTTCAGAAGGATTCTGATGTTGTAGTGTGTGAAGAGGGTCTTGCCTTTTATAGTGTAAAAATCACGCAGAAATAAGGCAAGAAAAACAGTTAAGGAACTGATTGTCAATCAATTACATAAGACTTGCCTTAATTAAGGGATTCAGATTCCAACGGGTGAAAATCATATAAGGAAAGAAATTGAGTAAGCACTTTGTGCACAGCATGCAATTAGGGCCAATTACATAAAAAGTTATTTAAGGACAAAGTTTTGAAATACACAGTTTGTGCAAATAAGGTAAGCAAATTTATTAACAAACAGTATATCAAAAAAGTTTGAGATCTTTCATGAATGAACCGAGTCAGAAAATATGAAGAAGGGTTTTAACTTAGGCCGAGTAACAAGGAGAATCAGCAAACAATGCAAAGAAATCAATCAAGCCATATTCAGAAGGAAGTTTGAACTAATTGCAAATTTGAAAACCATTTTAGAGGGAAATTCATCATATATAAGGAGCATGCGAACATGTTAAGCATGAAAAAGACTATGGTGTCATTGCAAAATCAATAGAAAGATCCAGTGAAGAAAGAGTTTTAGAAGAGTTTAGCCAAAGGTCAGAATCATATGCAAACACGGATGTCCAACCTCGGTTCAAAGACTTGAAGTTGGTCTGAAAGAGTTAGGGGTTCTGAAATAAAAACTCTAGTTCAATTAAATCACATAATCAAACTTGGAAGAAGCCCCGAATACTAGGGTTTCCACCTTGAATCAAGTACAGAGATGAGAAGGCAAGTAATCGAAACAGGCTCAGAGGTTTCAGTTCTATGAAACCTCTTGCATGTTTCTTTCATCCGCAGAAACTCATGAGAAAACAATGATAGCAAGCAACATGCAGAACATAGTAGCAGAATTCAAAGAAAAAATAGAGTAGCAGAAGCTAATACGAAACATAATAGAGAAGACTGATAAGAACAATAGAAGAAGCATGCTAAGAAATTTTAGATGAAACTTTAAACAGAGCATAGTAAAAGGAACTTAATTAGGAAACTTAAGAACTTAGTAAGAAAATATAGTAGGAGAAACATGTCAGAACACAGTAGAGAAAGCATACAGTAGAGAAGCATACGAGAACACAGTATAGGAAAATACAGCAGAAGAAGCACATAAGAACACGGTAGAAGAAAATACAAGAACCCAGTAGAAGAAAATACACATAAAAGGAAAAAGAAAGTTAGAAAACACTTACATACTTTCAGAAAACCCTAGATCGAAAAAGAAAGATTTTGAAAGTAGTTTTTGAAAAAAAAGTCTGGAAAATGTTTAAGACCTTAAGGAAAGAGTGGATACACAATAGATCTAAAGGAATCAGAGAAAACCTCGAAGGGTTAGGGTTTCAGAAGAACTCTAGAAATGAGAAAGGCTTTGAAAAGTCACCGATCTAAGTCGGAGAGGTCAGAATCAGGCTCAAATAACCATGGTACGCCGGAGCAAGGCCGGAGATGACCGTTGAACCTCGAATTGACAAAGGTCTGGTACAAACCTTCAAGGTCAGGCCTTGAATCTTCAGAGATCAGGTGTGTAAGAGCAATAGGAGGTAGGTATAAGACTCCCATAGCCCTGGAAGCCATGGATTCTGGTGGCTTTCAGGGTGGAAGCTGTGAGAGGCAGCTAGGGTTCTGAGAAGACTCGAGAGAGTTTGAGAGAGTGGAGGGTTTCAGAGGCGGCTGGGGTTGTGAAATGGTTAGGGTTAGATGGTAGGTCGGGATTAAAAAAGGAAAGGGTATTTGGTGGTCGTTGACCATTTTGATCAACGGCCTGGATTAATTGAGTAGGTGGGGCGGTTTAACGGGGTTGGGTTTGGGTTGATTTAAACAGGGATTGGGTCAGGGTAATTGGGTTTAAATTGGGTTCAAATGGAGGTTCAAATAAGGCTAAAATTGAAATAAACGGGGCTAATATTTAAATAGCCATTTTTCCTTTATTTATTTTATAAAAAATAGTAAATTAATTTCTGAAAATAAATTAAAGGTAATAAAATGATTAATAATACGTAATTATCAAATTAAAAATACTGGAGTTAATTTCATAATTATGAAAACAATTAAATCTTAAAATAGGCTAATATCGCAATTATACGCAATTTAGCTTTAAAAATACTAAATAAATTTGTAAAAATATGCAACAATTATGCCGGCTATATTTTAATATATATATATATATATATATGAGAATCCAATAAGTGAATCACCCAAAATGATAATTTTGGGGATAATTATTGGGTTTTTCTTGATAAAATAGGGCAATAAATAGATTTAAAAATCTATAACAATTAAGAGAAAAAATAGTAAAACTGTGGGACATACTTATATATGCATATACATGCTATTTTGAAAGTATTTTGCATGTAAAAATATACAGGAAAAAATTGGGTATCAACAGCATGCCAGTCTGAATCAGCTAAACAAATTAGTCTCTAAGGACTTGGTGATAGGGTTATCTAACATCAAGTTCAATGAAGACAATATTTGTGAGGCCTGTGCAAGGGGGAATCAGGTAAAATCATCCTTCAAAAGCAAGAAAATGGTAAGCACAACCAAGTCGTTGGAACTAGTCCATATGGATCTTGGTGGTCCAATGAGAACCATGAGCAGAGGTGGAAAGAAATATGAAATGGTATTTGTTGATGATTATTCTAGATTTACCTGGGTACTATTTCTAACATATAAAGATGAAGCATTTGACATGTTTACTACTTTTGTTAGAAAAACCCAGAAACAATTAGGAAATCAACTTGCATCCATTAGGTCTGATCATGGAACTAAATTTAAAAATGCTAAGTTTGCTGAATTCTGTGATGAAAATGGTATAGATCATAACTTCTCTGTCCATAGGACTCCTTAACAAAATGGAGTAGTTGAAATAAAGAACAGGACTCTTGAAGACATGGCTAGGACTATGCTTCTTTCTAGTAAACTGCCTCATAGCTTCTGGGCAGAGGCTGTAAACACTACATGTTACAGTATCAATAGATGCATGACTAGACCTCTTGTAGAGAAGACTCCCTATGAGTTACTTAAAGGGGTATTTGGATGCAAGTGCTTTGTGCACAATAATGGAAAAGACTTCCTAGGTAAGTTTGACCCCAGAAGTGATGAGGGAGTATTCTTGGGATATTCTTCACATAGCAAAGCATATAAAGTGTTCAATAAAAGAACTTTGTGTGTAGAAGAAAGTGTGCATGTAGTATTTAATGAAACTAACATTCTTTCTGAGAGACAGGAACATGAAGATGAAGCCCTTGGATTGGTAAAGGATTTCACTGAAGCCTCAGCACTAGTCAAAGTGGCACCAAAAGAAGGAATAGTTGATGGAACAGGTTCTTCCATTTAGGGCAACCTAACAGGGGGAACTAGTCAAAGAGGAATTTAAATAAATCCCCTAAAATAACTTGTTCATGACCCTGTCCCTCAGCAACAGAACATGGGAGAAGCATCTAGCAGAAACCAGTTGGTTGTGAAACCTCACAAGTATCAAAGTTCTCATCCTATTGAGAACATTATCACTGATCCAACATCTGGAGTCAAAACTAGATCACAATTAAAGAATCTGTGTGCTTTTGATGCCTTTTTATCTCTTATTGAACCTAAAAATGTTGCTAAGGATTTGCAGGATGCAGATTGGGTGAATGCAATGCAAGATGAACTCAATCAGTTCAAAAGGAGTCAAGTTTGGCATCTGGTTCCAAGACCCAAGGACAGATCAGTTATTGGTACAAAATGGGTCTTCAGAAACAAACTTGATGAAGATAGAATAGTTACAAGAAATGAGGCAAGACTGGTGGTCCAAGGTTACAGCCAAGAGGAGGGCATAGATTATGATGAGACTTTTTCTCCAGTTGCAAGACTAGAGGCAATAAGACTCCTTATAGTCTTTGCAGCACACATGGAATTCACTCTTCATCATATGGATGTCAAAAGCGCCTTCCTGAATGGCTACCTAAAAGAAGAAGTGTTTGTGAAACAACCTCCAGGGTTTGAGAGCAAGGAATGTCCTGAGCATGTGTACAAATTAGACAAAGCTCTCTATAGACTCAAGCAGGCTCCAAGAGCATGGTATGAACGACTGTCCAAATTTCTGCTTGAACATGGCTACAAAAGAGGTAAAATTGACACTACCTATTCCTAAGAAAAAAAGGTAAGGATCTCCTTGTGGTACAAATATATGTTGATGACATAATCTTTGGGGCCACCACTGATAAGCTATGTAGGATTTTGCAACTAATTGGGAGTGAGTTTGAAATGAGTATGATGGGTGAGATTAACTTCTTCTTAGGCTTACAGATCAAACAAAGTCCTAATAGAACCATGATCCATCAGCAGAAGTATGCAAAAGAGCTTATCAAAAAGTTTAAAATGAAAGAATCAAAAGAAATAGACACACCCATTGCAACTGCCACTAAATTAGAGGTTCATCAGTTGATCAAAAGTTGTATAGGGGTATGATTTGTTCGCTCTTGTATCTTACTGCCAGCAAACCTGACATTGTTTTCAGTGTAGGGCTTTGTGCTCGCTTTCAGGCTAATCCTAAAGAGTCTCACTTGACTACTGTCAAGAGGATACTAAGATATTTGAGGCACCACTGATCTGTGTCTTTGGTATTATAAAGGTAGCAATTTCAATCTAGTAGGATATGTTAATGTTGATTATGCAGGTTTCCTTGTGGATAGGAAAAGCACCTCAGGTATGGCTCACTTTCTTGGTTCATGTCTTGTATCATGGGCCACTAAAAAGCAAAATTCAGTGACCTTATCCACTGTTGAGGCTGAATATATTGTTGCTACATCTCGTTGTGCTCAATTGCTATAGATCAAACAGCAGCTAGTAGATTTTGGAATTGACGTTGATTGCATTCCTATATTCTGTGATAACACTAGTGCTATAAGTATGACAAAGAACCCTGTTCATCATAAGAAGACTAAGCACATAGATGTTAGACATCACTTCTTGAGAGATAACTATGACAAAGGTTTGATTTCCATAGAATTCTGTGCTATTGATAAACAAATTGCTGACATCTTCACTAAATCACTGAGTAGAGAAAACTTTGAGAGGAACAGGTTGGAATTAGGAATGATTAAGATCACCTAATAGGTCAAGCTCAGAATGCACAATGAAAAAAAATGAAAATGAAAAATAAATTGGCTAGGAATTCTAACCATGTGTAAATATCTGGATTAATTCTTACTCAGCTTCATACTTTAATTAGTATACTCCTGTGACATGTGTTAATATGACTCACTGATCTCTTACAAAATTTTCTCTATTATGGCATTTGAGGCATGTTCAAGAGAGTTCTAAATGAAGAAAATGTTCATCAGTATGGGGCCATATGAAAGTTCAGGTATGTTTTCTATAATTTACACAATTAGAAAGATTAATAATTCAATCATGAGCAAAAGTCCTATACTGGTCAAATTCCTAGAAAATTCTATCCGTTAGCATTGAACCAGTTCTGTTCATCTAGAACTCTAAACCGTAATGTTTGCCTAATATCTAGGGAAGCCAAATAGATCATTCAAAATATGGAATTTCAGGTTGATTAGACTCATATTTGACCACTGGAAAAGGTTGTCGTTACTTATTAATGAGGAATTCACTTCAAATACACATCAATTCTACAACCTTCATCATAGCTCCAAACCGTCAAAAACTCGTCTCCCCTATCACCTGCCCTATTCTCCAAAATTCCCAAACTCTTTCAAGAAATTGACAATCATGTCTAACCCACAAAAAAATCCTGAAACTCCTCCACCACCACCTCCCTCAAATTCATCCTCATCTACTCCCCCTAGTGTATCTCCAAAACCTAGACTACGAAGGCAGAAAATGCTTGCTTGAAATACTGTAGCATCTGGGGCTTTGAAAAAGACTTTAAATGAAAGTTGAAAGCAAGTCAAATTAAAGAAAGCCAAGCTCCAAATTCCGACTCCAGCTCTAATTCTAAATCATATCAATCAGCGACTGAGGGGGAAGTACATGGGTCTTCTGACTCTGAGAAGACTCAAGAATTTCCTACTGAGGTAAGTTTATCTGTGATTGAAAACTTAAAGACTAGGTTTGTTCTGGTTGGACCAATTATGGATGTTGAATTGCCTGATAAACGTAGGAGTGGAGGTAAAAAGAATTATGAAAAATAAAAGGAGAGAGAGGGTGCATGTGGTGAAGAGAGGGGAATTAAGAATAGTGTAGTACCTGCTATTTGCGGGGTTGAACATGAAAGGGTAGAAGCGAGTGGCCTGAAGTCAGGGGGAAGTGGTTTTAGGGAAGCTGCTGAGGGGTTGGTTTATCTGAGCAAACAGAGATATGAACTTGTTTCATCTACTGAAGAGACCTTAGCTGATCTACTGAAAAGGTTTGGGGCAAGCTATGACCCAAGAAAATGCAGAACTCCCACAAAAAAAGCCCCAAATGTTCCCAAGCCTTCCAAGAAAAGAAACTTCATCCCCAACACCTACTACCTCTTTAGTGCCTAGGTGTAGAGCCACAAGAAGCAGGGTAAAACAGAGTGAAGTTGATCTACAAAAAGCCTTAGAAGAAAATAAGAAAAAGAAAATGGATAAAGGAAAGGGAAAGATTGCAGAATACTCAGAGGCTGTTGAGGAAGAGGAGATGGAACTGGTCCATCAAGAAAGGGGTACAACAGTGGAGGTTCCTACATCCAAGCCTAAAAAGCCCAAGACTTCCTCCAAGAAGTCTTCCTCTGTGCCTATGGTTGCTGAACCCACACTAGCCAAGAGGACAAGATCTGCAGTAAAAGCTAAACAAACAAAAGTTTCTGATGATGATGATGACCGGGGTGGAGAAGAAGAAGAAAATAATTCTGAGAAGGAACAGGACAAGCTTGTCATTTTTGGCAAAAGAAAGATTTTAAAAGGTAGATTGTTGAAGGACTTGGTGGAACCAGGGATGATGAGATTGGTGGATGCTTTAGTTGCTCAGGGATGGAAGGACATGGTACTTCATATGGATGGTAGGCAAGCCAGAAATGAGCTGATTGAATTTATGGCAAATGTTATTGTTAAGGAAGGAGTTGTTAGTAGTCTGGTGAAGGGAGTCCAAGTGTAGTTTGATGCAGAGAAATTGGGAGAGATCCTGGACATACCCTCTGAAGGGTTTGATGACTATACTAGGCAAAGGTGGTCATGCCTGGACTCCTTCCCTACTGCCCTTGAAATCACCAAAAGGTTTTGTGATTCAGAGGAGGTGAATGAAGCCAGGGCTGTGCAGAAAAGTGAGATGAGGCCTGAGCACAAGGTTGTGTTTGAATTTGTCAACAAGTGCTTATTGCCCAGACAGTGCAATTTGAGCACAAGTGCTTGAATTTGCAGTTGCCCTAGTGGCCATGAGTACTTATTAAAATCTGGGATTCATATTGTATATGCAACTTTTTGATGATGCCAAAAGGGGGAAGAGATATTGTGCTTTACACATTATTCTGAAATAAGTGATATTTATAACCTAATTAACCTTGTACTTGATGATAAGTGAATTTTCTAAGTTTAGTGTTGATGGTTAAGCTGAGTTCTTACAGATTCCTTGATCAGTAAAAAGCACAGAATTTGTCATCATCAAAAAGGGGGAATTTGTTGGCCCAAGAACAGGTGAAGTTTTGAAGAATGACAAATGAACTCAGTCATGGACCAGGTCCATCTTGTGAAGCACAGTCATGACCAACCTATACATGTGAGGTGCACGTGAAGGAGATAAGTCAAGCAGCAATATCTCCTGATCTGATCGAAAAGGTTGCATATTGGATAAGGGGAGAAAGTCTCCTTATATGAAGAGGATAAAGATAGTGTTGGAGTTTGAGATCTTCAAGGACTCAACTACGATAGAAGATCCGCAATTGAGTCCCAATCAAACTCTGATTACTAACCTATTAAATGACAGTGATTGTTCTCTTTTACATGTATTGCACAAACACAGAAGTTAAACTAAATTGAGAGCAAAAGAGCAAGGCGATTTTGCAAGCAATTTATGTGAGATTTGAGTGTGAACTCATGAAGCTACTTGAATGAGGTAGAAGAACTAGTTCCATTGTGTCTTTCTTTTATTCTAGTTTAATTGTAGTAGGTGGTTTAAAGTTGTACCTTTCAGCTTTCATAGAAGCAATTGTATTATGAACTTAGAGTGTTCAAGTTATAGCTAACTTGAAGTTGTCGCAACAGTTGAGGCTGTGTGCCACAACGGGATTAGAGTTAATCCTTATGTTTACAAAGAGTTTTGTAAATGCTGTTTTGGCTCAGTGATTTTAGTGAAAGTTTGGGAAAATCCTACTGAGTAGTAGGTCGTGGTTTTTTCACCTTTTGAGCCAGGTGTTTTTTACGTAAAAATCTCTGTGTTCTTTATTTTATGTACGTATTACTTTGCAAACAATAGTAGTTAAAACACCTAGAAGAACCAGGTTCTTCTAGAGCAAAAAATGGGTACCACACAAATCACCCCCCCCCCCTCTTGTGTGGTATTGATGATTAGAACATCAAGGGGAAAGGTTCGTTCGTACCTTTGTCTGCTTGCTTTGATTTGCTTTTTCTCTAGAGGCCTTGTTCGATTTACCCTGGGTAACACCTGGCTATCATAGAAATAAAGTTTTTGAAAATATGCACTTATTCATGAAATAGAATCATTTTATAAAACATAGTGATATGTAATATCAAGTAAATAGATGAACTAATGACTGTAACACTTTTAGATACATTGCGGCTTCTTTGCGTTAGAATTTTGAGGGTCCTCAAAAATTTGTCCTAGTTTGACCTTTTGGTCGTTTTGCATGCAACGAAGCTTGTTGGATCTGCTCCGAATTTTGAGAATCCATCTCAAAATTCTGCCCCAGTTACTTTACCGATTTCTGACTTTCTGGCATATGATGGCATCTGTTGGACTTGCTCCGGAATTTTGAGGGTCCTCCTCAAAATTCTGCCCCAATTTCTGGTCCTGGGGGAAATGAAAATTTTATTAAGATATGACCGAACCCACAGGGCTGCCTACGTATCCCCTCTTAAATGGGAATCAGGTCAAGCGTAGTTCAGTTACATCAGATGAATGAGTGTAAGAAATCTAAACATAGTATCTCTTGACTGCATCTAAATTGAAAGGTTTTGACCAAACTTCTCCGTCCATTTCTACAAGCATGAGTGCTCCTCCTGTTAGCACCCTGTGAACCATGTAGGGACATTGCCTGTTGGGTGAAATTTCCTTTTGGCTTCATCCTAATGCGGGAAGATACGCTTCAACACCAGTTGCCACGGTGCGAATTGTCTTGGCCTGACCTTTTTGTTGAAAGCTCTAGACATTCTATTCTGATAGAGCTAACCGTGACATACTGCATTTATTCTTTTTCTGTCTATGAGGGCTAGTTGCTCATAGCGACTCCTTATCCATTCTGCACTACTGAGTTCAGCTTCTTGTATGATCCTTAAAGAAGGAATTTCTATCTCATATGGAATGACAGCTTCGGTACCATAAACCAGTAAATAGGGAGTTGCCGAGTTGATATGTGCACCCTAGTGTGGTACCCCAATAGGGCAAAGGGTAACTTCTCATGCCATTGTTTGTGGTTTTCTACCATCTTCCTTATTATCTTCTTGATGTTCTTATTGGCAGCTTCCACAACTCCATTCATTTAAGGCTTGTATGTTGTAGAGTTTTTGTGCTTGATTTTGAAGGTTTCACACATGGCTTTCATCAGGTCACTATTGAACTGGCGGCATTATCAGTGATAATGGACTTGGTAACCTCAAATCGACAAACAATACAATCTTTGACAAAATCTGCGACGACTTTATTGGTTACAGCTTTGTAAGATGCAGCCTCTACCCATTTTGTGAAATAGTCGATAGCCACTAAAATGAAACCATGTCTATTAGAAGTAGTGGGTTCGATTGGACTAATTACGTTCATTCCCTAGGCAGCAAAAGGCCAAGGTGAACTTGTTGTGTTGAGCTCATTTGGTGGTACCCTTATCATGTCTGCATGTACCTGGCATTGGTGGCATTTCTGGACGTACCGGATGCAATCCGTTTCCATGGTCATCCAAAAATATCCAACTCTGAGTATCTTCTTGGATTGAACAAAATCGTTTATATATGGTTCGCAAGTTCCGGCATGTATCTCCTCAAGCAAACTGGAAGCCTCTTTCGCATCAACATACCTTAACAACCCCACATCAAGAGTTCTTCTATACAGGGTCCCTCCGCTTTGGAAGAAGTGATTGGACAACCTCCGCAGTGTGCGTTTCTGAGTATGGTTTCCCTGTTCTGGGTATTCTCCTTTTGCCAGATATTCCTTGATGTCGTGGAACCAAGGTTTTCCATCCGTTTCTTCTTCAACATGAGCAAAGTAAGCCGGTTGTCTATGGATCCTCACTGGGATGGAGTCGATGAAATTCTTATCTAGATGTTGTATCATTTGATGACAAGGTGGGCAGTGCATCTACGAACTCATTCTAGACTGTTGGAACATGTTTGAATTCTATCTTTGTGAACCTCTTCATTAATTCTTGCACATGATACAAGTATGGTAGTATCTTGGTATTTTTCGTAGCTCATTCTCCTTGAACCTAATGTACCAGAAGATCTGTATCACCAATTACCAACAACTCTTGTATATTCATATTGATGGCCAAATTGAGCCCCATGATACAAGCCTCATATTCTGCCATATTGTTGGTGCACGGAAACCTGAGCTTTGTGGATATCGGGTAGTGTTGACCTATTTCTGATACCAAAACCACTCCAATACCTACTCCTTTGAAATTGGCAGCTCCGTCAAAAAATATTCTCCAACTGTCATAGGCTTCAGCAATGTCCTTTCCTATGAATGACACTTCTTCGTCAGGAAAATATGCTTTTGGAGGTTCGTATTCTCCTCCCATGGGATTTTTAGCAAGATGGTCTGCCAATGTTTGTCCTTTGACTGCCTTCTGAGTTATATAGATGATATCGAACTCACTTAATAATATTTTCCATTTAGTTAACTTCCTGGTAGACATGGGCTTCTGAAAGATGTGGGTCCATTCTGGATATGAGGTATGTGGTATAGGCACAGAAGTAATTCCTCAATTTTTGAGTTGTCCATGTCAAAGCACAGCAAGTACATTCTAACAGAGAATATCATGCTTCGTAAGGTGTGAACTTCTTACTCAAGTAATATATGGCTTGGTCCTTTCTTCCTGTCTCATCATGTTGTCCCAAAATACAGTTGAAAGCCCCATCTAATACGGGCAGATAGAGTAGCAAAGGTCTCCCAGGTTCTGGCGGGACTAGGACTGGTGGCATGGACAGGTATTCCTTAATTTTGTCAAAATCCCTTTGACAATCTTCAGTCCAACTAGTTTTAGCATCTTTCCTCAACATTTTGAAGATGCGTTCACATATTACCGTGGACTGTGCTATGAAGTGGCTGATGTAGTTGAGGTGTCCTAGGAAACTCATCACATCCTTTTTGCTCTTTGGTGGTGGTAACTCTTGGATAGCCTTGACTTTGGACGGGTCCAACTCGATTCCTCAGCGGGTGACGATGAATCCCAACAACTTTCCTGCAGGAACCCCGAATGCACATTTTGTGGGGCTCAATTTTAGATTGTACCTCCTTAGCCTGTCAAAGAATTTTCTTAAGTCTGCTATGTGATCTGCAGCCCTCTTAGATTTGATGATGAATTCGTCAACATACACCTCTATTTCCTTGTGTATCATATCATGGAAGATGGTTGTCATGGCTCTCATGTAGATAGCCCCAGCATTCTTTAGACCAAACGGCATCATTTTGTAGTAGTACACTCCCCATGGTGTAATGAAGGCTATTTTCTCGGCGTCTTCTTCGTCCATTCAGATCTGGTGGTAACCCGCGAAGCAATCTACAAAGTATTGGAGTTCATGTTTGGCGTAATTGTCGATCAAGATGTGTATATTTGGCAGTGGAAAATCATCCTTAGGACTTGCTCTATTTAAATCCCAAGAGTCAACACATACCTTGACTTTCCCATATTTCTTCGAAACCGGTACAATGTTGGCTAACAAGGTTGGGTACTCAACTACCCTGAGGACTTTGGCTTTGATCTGTTTAGTGACTTCCTCCTTGATTTTCAGACTCATGTCTGCTTTGAACTTTCTGAGTTTCTGCTTCACTGGCGGACACATTGGATTGGTAGGCAACTTATGAGCCACTATGGATGTGCTCAGACCAGTCATGTCATCATATGACCAAGCAAAGATATCCTCATATTATTTCAGGAAACAAATGTACTCTTCCTTCTCTGACAGTGATAAGTGAATGCTTATGCAAGTCTCCTTGACGGTTTCGACATCTCCCAAATTGATTGTTTCGGTCTCGTCCAGGTTGGACTTAGGTTTGTTCTCAAAGTTCTCAACCTCTCTGATAACTTCCTCAGGTATTTCATCCTCTTCTTCTGAGTCACTATCCTTATGTTTTGTTGTCTCATTACATGTCACAATCATCGGTTCATCAGGAAAAGTAATGATAACGATGTAGAAAGAAAATGTGAAAAATAATAATGAATAATAAATAGCAATGCATTGATTAAATATGAAAATATCACAAAACAAGTATGGCTCGATGACTCAAGCAATTATTTCAAAACAAAATGCGTCTTTAAATCAAAATTACGGAAAATATCTTAAATGCCTGGCATGGCTATAAAACAAATCAAGCTAATTGCCAAGCTACCCAGGAACTCAGCGGGCCCGAGATGGTGTGGTAGTCCAATTCCTGAGAATAACTCCCTTCTTCACAATTTGAATGGTGAGGCCTTCTTCCTCCTCCTCCTCAATTATCATATTGCAATCCATATTCTCGTCTTCTAGGAACAAGTTTCTCAACCCAGCCAAAGTTTCTTCCTTTGCAGACCCCCATATGGTATCGGCCTGGTGAAAAGTCTGACTTAGGTGTGGTGCCGGCTGCTCGAGAGGGTAATAAGGACCACGCCATGGAGGCGACCAATCATTATATTCTTTTCAGGTGTATGGATATCCCATCCCGAAAGTTGTGTCGTGATGTTTCAACTGTATCGGTTTTGTAATGCCCAAGAGATCCTTCCCAAGACCTTTGTCAGGTTCATACCCAGACCATGCCAGTATGTTTTCTATTTTGTTACTCCACCACTTGTCCTTCTCAATTGCGTTGACATGTTCAATATGGTGATAAGTTTCTCCACCCAGCCTCCTTCTATTCTCAATAATCGGGATAGTTTGACTGGTGTAAATAGGGTTACTTCTATCTCCATGAATGATTACCTCCTGATGGTTCCGTTCGAACTTCACGGCCTGGTGTAACGTGGAAGCCACAGCCACAGCCCCAGCAGCATGTATCCAAGGTCGACCCAATAGAAGATTATATGTAGCTGATATGTCTAGTACTTGGCACTTAACATCGAACCAAGTTGGACCTATCTGCAGACAAAGGTTAATTTCCCCAATCGTGGCCCTTTGAGACCCATCAAATGCTTTCACGTTCATACTTCCTGCCCATATCTCGTGGAAATCTTTGCCCGGCCTTTTCAGAGTAGTCAATGGCAAATGTTGAGGCTAGAACCCCTATCTATTAGGGCCCTAGCAATGAATTTGTCTTCAAATTGTACCATGATATGCAGTGCCCTGTTGTGACTTAATCCTTCAGGCGGTAGTTCATCCTCGTAGAAGGTGATCTTGTGAATCTCCAGTACTTGCCCTGCCATGTTGGTCATCTCTCCACTGGTGATATTCTTGGGCACATAAGCTTCATTTAATACCTTCATTAGAGCATTCTTATGCGCCTCTGAATTTTGTAATAGTGACAAGATAGATATCTGGGCGGGGGTCTTGCTTAAATAATCGACGATAGAGTATTCCCTCGCCTGTACTTTCCTCCAAAGATTGTCCGGTCCAGTTTCAATGACAGGTTGTTTGGTAGCAGCCTCCTTGCTTGATCCTCCCAAATTTTTGGGTGTATAGATCCTTCCAGTTTTAGTCATTCCCTACGCAGCACCAGATTCTTCAATCTTTGTTTTTCCCTTTCGCCTAGCTTTGGAAATGTTATCCTAGGGTATGGCGTTGGACTTGAAAGGAGGTGTGGTTGCTACTATCACTGTGAAAGGTGTGGCCACTTCTACCTCAAATGGAATAGGTGTGGCTGCAGGTGGTGCTACTTCTACCTCAAATGAAACTGATGTGGTTACCTCTATGAGCACGTGATTTTCGCCCTATATGAATTACTCCCATAAATTCAAAACAAAATAACTTCTTTTCATTATTTGCAATTTTTGTGGATTTTGTGGCATGTTCTAATAATTATTTGCATTTGTCTGTGCATTTTTATTTTTGTTTAATTACTGAAAAATACAAAAATACGTGGCATGTGCATTTAGGATTTAATTCTATATTTTAATATTAATTAGCAAATTAGTTGTTTATAAAAATGGGAAAAATTACAAAAATAGTTTAATTTGCACTTTTGATTTTAATTTTGAATTTTGAGTAGTTTTCTTTTAATTTGTTTTCTTTATTAATTGTGATAATTATTATTCAGGTTTAATTATTATTTTTGATGGATTAATTAGGTTTTAGGATTTAATTTATATTTAAAATTAACTTTAAAAAAGGAAAAAAAAGGAAGAAAAGAATTTTGGGAAAAATTGTTTTGAAATAAGAAATAAAAGAAAAAGAGAGTTAGTTTGGGCCAAAATTCGAAATTTGCCCAAAGCCCAAACCAACTTTCCTTTAAATCCGGTCCAAAACCCTTGTCCCCAACCCGGTCCATCTCACCTGAAACCAAACGACGATGTTTCCTTGGCCCCTGATCTGAGTCGTTGATCCCTGTAAATCCAACGGCTCAGAACTGACCCTTTCCCCCATATAAATCTGTCCGAAATAGACCACCCCTCCCTCAAAACCCCCATGTCTCATCTCTCATCTCCCTCAAACCCTCAGAGACCCCAACCAAACGCCACCTCGAACCACCGTCCGCTGCCCGCCAGAAATCACCCACGGTGGCGGCCGACGTCTAATCACTACCAAAATAACACCACAGATTCCCCTCCTCCTCCTCTTCCCAAATCTCCAAACCTCCTCCCTCGAATCCTACTAGAACTCGTCGAATCTTCAATCAAAAGTCAGACCAAAAACCTAACTTCTCTCAAACCACTCCAAATTGACACCACAAGACCACTATGACCCCCCTTGTATCAAATCCCCACTCTATTTCCCTCGAATCTTGCTAGAGCGTCTCAAATCTTAAATCTAAGGTTCGAGCCCCAGAATTCAAAGCCAAATCTGCAAATGCAAGAGTGTTTCTCCAGTTTTCATGAGTGTTCAGGGCCAGTTTTACCATGAAATAATGTTATTTGACAAAGAACAAGCAGTTGACATTATTCGGGGGTTTAAATCGAAATATCAGTCCCGAGTTCGAGCTTTGGTCGATGAGTTTTTCCTTCATTATTCATTTCTAGCATTATTTCAATTTCGTTCCTCTTCATCTCTCCTTCTTCTTCTTTGGTCAATTCAACTAAAACTCGACCAAAACTTTCTGGGCAAGAATAAATAATGTTCTTTTTATTCCCTTTTAGTTTTATTTTTCAAAATCTTGTCCCCTGATTTTTCTTGGTATGTTTAGTCTTTCTTAGTCACAGCATGACTGAAGTTTTGATTTCGTCTCCCGTTTAGCCGCTTAGTTAATTTAATTAGGTTTATTTTGATAACTTAGTCAATTTCTTGCTTACTTGTGTTCAATTAGTGTAAGTTTGGTTTCAAAATCATTTAAGTATCTGCCCTCAGTTTGTTGACTGATTTGATTTGGCTCATTTTGTTACTTGGGCTTTGAAGCCAAATCAGAATTCCGCCCAAGGGGTTGATTTAGGTCATTAGGTTAGCATTGAAATCACGTTTGGCTTAACTACTGGGTCAATTCAACCCATGACCCATATATGTCTGATTTCAGGGGTATTAACATGGTGCTTAAGGGGGTAAAATAGGAATTATGGGGGGGGAATCTCATGGTAAATGAACTAGGAAGCTTCCTAGAAGCTGGGGTGGGGGCTGTTGTGTTAGTTACTAAATACATTAAGGGTAGTTCAAAAAAAAAGAAAATCTAGCCAAGGACTAAGTAGCAAAAACCAAAATTCACAAAGGGCCTAAGTGCAGAAACTATTTCCTTAAGGCTGCCCTACTTGCCTTGCATATAAAGGCATCTTTTCTTGCCTTTCAAGGCAGAGCTTTAAGAGCTAAAATACAGAAAAACAAAAACGACTGGCTCGAAAAGAAGAACATTGAATTCTCTGCTTTTCTTAGTAAAACTGATCCAAAATTGAGTCCTGGTTTCTGTGTTTCTCAGGTCCTCTTGTTTATCTATAATTTCTAAAAAATCACAAGTACTTATCTGGGTTGAAGATGGACTGATTTTGGGTTTTAAAGCTGGTTTTGAACTGCTGTGAGGTTACTGTTCCATTGTTACTGCTGGGCACTATTTTGCTGATTTTCTACTGCTTCCTCACTTCTTTTTCCTTTCAATTTCTAGGTATATATCTCTGATTCTAGCTATGTAAGATGGTTGATATGATCTTGAAGAACTGAAGGCCTTCTTTTTCTTACTAGCTGTCTTTTTTCTTATTTTTGTTCCACTGGATTTGTTTGGTTTAATTTCCTTGGTGTAGTATGTTTAAAGTAGAGTTATATTATGAATTTTGAGGTTTACACTAAAAATTGTAATTGAACCTTGTTTGGTATTTATTGGCTTTCAGTTTGTTTTGGAGTCATGTTTAATGAGTTAGATTGGAGGCATGTTGTTCAGCTTTTCTCTAGTTTTGGCTATACATTTTCGGTTTTACATTACTTGGTAACAATTTTATGTAGAATCAAATATCATGACAGGTATAGGATGTGTAGTCTATTGTGGTGTGTATTGTCTTGCTCAGAATTGGTTGTACTTTGAAATATGGTCGTAAACTCATGTTGAGAATAGTGGATTTGCCTATTAGTTTTGTTTAAATTGAGGCTTCAATAAGTTTAATGTTGATATCTTGTGAAATGAGACTTTAAATATTGTAATTTGAGGCTTGGTTTATTGCTATGAAGAAAGGGTTAGATATATGTTGTTTGCTTCTGAGGAGGCTCGATATTGAGTCTTAAACCTCCAGCAATTGACCTTGAAATTTGGTTTGGGCTCGTTTGGGCCCAATGCTTATTTTCCTTGTGATGCGGCCGTGTGAGTCCAAGGCAAATTTGGGTCCAAAGTGCAGACCTGATTAGAAATATAGTTTTAGGTGCTCTATGATTAAATGATCAAAGAAGCAAAAATGTTAGTTTAATCATGTGCTCAATATAGTTTTAGCTGATTGGTATTCAACCAATTGTGAACAATTCTAAGTTCTTGTGTGTGATCTGGCGTTGAATCTTGCAACTGGGCCTTTAGCGTTGGCTCAGTGTCCTTTTGATGCGCTATAAATTTTGTTCAAGCCTAGACCTTTGTTTCCAATGTGCAAAAATGACAGAATGTGATTTGGGCCTGCTTTTGATTCCGCTTTATGTTAACCAAACGTTGTTCCATTTTATTTATTCTTAAGGGTTAAGTTATTTGTTTTCCTAGATGGAATTAAAATCACTTTAGACCTTTAGTTAATTAACTAGACCCTTTAAAATGGGTTGGGGCACGCCATATTAGCCGAAAATGTATAATTTATGGCCCTCAATATTTTGATCAATCTTAGACAAATAGATTGAGGTGCGCCACGCTGACAAAAATGACAATTGCGTGGCCCTCGCTTAATTATTTCTTTTAAAATTCTTAGAATTCGAGGCGTTCCATTTAGCAAATTTTCATGGCCTTCGCAAAGTTGCAAACTCGTAGTTGCTTTAGACGCGTCACTTAATAATATTACCTTCCTAAACTCAGGTGTGCATTTCATGTGACCCAAATCGAAATCTTAAAACGTTGAATAAAATATATTTAGGATTGCGGGTGCATTTCATGTGGCGCGATCCAAAGACGTATTTTAAACGATGTTCAATCTTCTTTTAAAATTGGTTAAAAGCGGTTAAAAGTAAAAATGCACATAGGTTTAAAAGTATTTTAAAATCAGATAATTAAGCCGAATATAACAGTTGAGCGACCGTGTTAGAACCACGGAACTGGGGAATGCCTAACACCTTCTCCCAGGTTAACAAAATTCCTTACTCAGATTTCTGGTTCGCGGACTGTTAAACGGAGTCAAGCTTTTCCTCGATTCGGGATTCAACCGGTGACTTGGGACACCATAAATCTCTCAAGTGGAGACTCTGAATCTTTTAAATAATAAATCCTGTTTCGATCGTCCTTTTATTGGGAAAACTCCTTTACACCCTTTCGGGGTGTAGTGAAAAAGGGAGGTGTGACAGCTCTGGCAACTCTGCTGGGGATCGAACCCAGAATCTCTAGTTCAGGGTTCAAAGATTCGAGCTTAGAATAATTGTTATAGTTGGCTTTATCCATTATCTGATTTTGTTACATGACTTAGGCATAATGTGCTAATTGATTGCTTTTACCACTTTAATATTCTGTGAACTGTATATAAACTGTTGCGAAATCCCTCCTCCCTCTGAGTCTTCTAAATCATGAAGAAGTGTGCATTTTGTGTGACTTCTTTTCTGTTAGAGTCATATCCCAAATTTAGAACGAGGTTCGGACAAGTTTCAAAGCCGGTGAAGCTTCTGTATTCCAGGTACGCCCCCCCCCCCCCCCGGCTCGAGCTGTCCGCTCGGGTAAGCCAGGTCTAGAACAATAAACCCAGGTTTTGAACCTAGTATAACAAGACCTCATGTCGGATCCCTAGTAGAAACGTTTTCTTGCATCATGTGCATTTAACTTTGGATACTCAACACAGGGGTTGGGTCTGTATAGGACAGGTGTACCAAAAATGAAAAAGACCATCCTAATGCATCTTATTTGCTACTTGTGCATTTATTTGCTTCGGACTTGCATGCTGACCGGCTTATGAATATGGGGAAAAGTCGATAAAAAAAAAGAAATAGCAGTGTAGAGGGTTCAGAAGTTAATCACCTGTTTTGAGAAAAACCAATGTCCAAATAGTGCTGAAACTCCGCCGAATTTTTGAGAAAAAACGAAATGAAAAATGAAGAAAAAAAGAGTTTTGTTTTCAAAAATAGTTTGTTTTATTTGCCCGAACTACGCCAGTTTGATTCTCACAGGGTGTGAGATACGTAGGCAACCTCCATCGGGTTCAACTTCCTTTTTGCAAAAATAGCCCAAAAGAACAAAAATTTTACTTTAATTTGAAAATAATTAGGGTGATGCCAATCTTGTCAGAAATTGCCGAATGTCCCTAAAAGGGCACCGGAAGGCTGTTTTTGCAAGAACAACCACATTTAGTCACTTTTAAAGGTTTTGGTTGGTTAGCCGACACAGCCTTAAAATCTTCGTTTTCGAAGTGCTGAAAGGTCGTATTGGCAAGGCCAGATATTTTGTGAAAATTTTGAAAAATGGTTATTTCTCTTGAGTTAAAATGAGTCATAGTTTCCTTTTAATTAAAATCACCTTAATAAATGTGCAGGATGAGCACAATTCAAAATGAACCTTTCTCAGTCCGTGTAGAGATATCTTTGGAGCTACATATGTGGTGGCATGATTTGGGGGAAGATAGCAGAAAGGTTGTGACAAAAGCATTGGGTGGTCTTATCGAGCTCTTGAAGGTTAAGCCAAGAAAAGACGTGATTGAGGCCTTGATACCATTCTGGGACCCAGCACATAATGTATTTCACTTTGCTGATTTTGAGTTAACTCCTACACTGGAAGAGATAGTAGGCTATGTTGGTTTCGAAGGGAATCTTAGAAGTCAATACCCGGTGGCACCGAGAACAGTAACCCCTCATAAATTTTTGGACTTGTTAAGCATCAGTCGTGACATCCGAGACGAAAATTTGGCCAAAGAATTCTGTACCTTCTACTTTCTGTATCGACGTTACAGGAATCCCCGTGGCTTCAAAATGCCAGATACCGGTCTTACTCACGTGGGAAACCAAGACAAGTGGGAAGCTCAGAGAGGATTAGATTTCATAGTGGTGTTCCTGGGTATTTTGGTTTGCCCTAGAAAAGACGAGAACATAGAATTGGGACTTGTAGGGATAGCTGACTTTATGATGAAAAAGGCAAATGGGACTATGGTGCTGCTGATCTTAGCAAAAATTTACCGAGCTCTGACCCATTGTCGAGAAGAAGGAGGTTCTTTGAAGGGTGCAATATGTTGTTACAACTATGGATGGAGGAACACCTTTGCCACCGTCCCGGATACTTGAATTGTGGTATGACTGGCCTTAAATGCATCGAAAAACATGAAAAACGGGTAAAGGGTTATGAGTTCCCGTATGGTACAGAAGCATGGCATGATCATTTGAGATCTCTGACTGCAAACAAGATCGAATGGACGATCGGGTGGCTCTCAATCAGTGAAGTAATCTATATGTCGGCTAAGGCATGTTTTTTGCTGTTGATGGGTCTTCAGAGTATCCAGCCTTACGCTCCGCACAGAGCCCTACGTCAGTTAGGCCGATACCAGACCATCCCACACGATGAAGATTTGAGTCGGTTGGTCATTGAGTTAGAGTCAAAAGCTGCCTTCCCAGAAGAAACAATGCGTCGGATTTGGCATCAGTGCAGATTCTTAGGGCCTAATACTCAAGTACGAGATCAATCCAGAGGCAAGGTGGAGTCTAGTTATACTGCTTGGTATGGTAAAAGATCCCGAGTTCAACATGAGCCCGAAAGTCCCGCAAAGAGACCCCATGTCCAACAGTTCACCGACAAAGCATAAGTGCAATGAGACTAGTTGACCAAAGAAAATGAGTACAGGGCTACCATAAGCAAATTGGAAAAACAAGTCAGGGACCTTCAGTTTGAAAATAGCTTGCAAGCCGCGGCAGACGAAGGAAAGAAAAAGCCAGCTAAAGAAAATGAGACCCTTCGAGCTCAAATTCAGAAAATGAAAACAGCGGCAGAAAACCCTGCCCGAAGTGCCAAAGATGAAAAACTCATAAATAACCTAAGGTAGAAAGTGAGTGACTATAGTTTTGATTTGAACAAAGCAGAAAGTGAACTAGCCAGGGTTCGAAAGCAATTGGCTAAAAACGCAGATGAACAAGCATGCCTGGTTAAGCAGTTAAAAGAAAAGTACGACAATGAGATCGCGGGATTAAAGAAAAGAGTCATCGCCACGGAAAACAAAATGATCAAACAGGCGAAAGACTTCAAGGTTGAAAGGGAACATTGTTATACAGCATTGGCACAATTAGAAATAGATTTGCAAAAACTTCAGGAGCAGAATCATGTGGCCGAACAAACTTTGGAAGCCAGGGCCCAGCAGATCGGGCGTTTGTTACAAGAAAAGGGGTCATAAGAGAGAGAATTAGAAATATTGACGATTACATTGTTGTGAAGTGCCAAGCCTGTGAGGATATGACTCGCACCACCTTCTTTGCGGCAGTGATGATATTTGTTAAACAGATAATGAGTGACTTGGACCGACTTCAAAGGGATCTTTCATATAGGCTCGCGGCGAGACCGAATGATGTCCCGCGGGCACCAGGAGCATTAATGTATTCATGATTTTTCATTTGAGTCTGTATTTTCTTCTCTTTTAGAGTTTGTCAATTGTTTTGAGTCTGTATTTTTCTTTCTGCTGGAGTCTGTCAATTGTTTTCGAGTCTGTATTTTCTTTTATCGGAATATGATAGTTATTTTTGGAGTCTGTATTTCGTCTTTTCATCAGCGTCTGTTAGTTTCCTCTGGAGTCTGTTAGTTTTGAGTCATTGTAATCAAAGCATTTACTTTTTATGAAAATTGAAAATCCTAAAATGTTTTGTTATTTACTTTCGCACTTATCCCCCAGAACTACGCTCGGTCTGATTTATGCAGGGTCATGATACGTAGGCAATCTCCATAGGATTCGACCACAACCAAAAGAAGAAGAAAAAGAGAATAAAACGAAAAAGAGAGAGGAAAAACAAGAGAGAAAAAGAAAAGAAAAGAGAGAAGAATAAGAAAATCAAGAGAAAGAAGCAAAACAAGAGGGAAATGAGAGGATAAAAACAAGGAGAAAGCAAGGGCAAGAGTGAAAACACGAAAAGAAAAAAAAAAGAGAAAAAGAAAAGTCGGGATGACGCAAGCATCCGATCAAATGCATAATAGAAACGGTTAACTGCTTAGGTGCATTCATTCCCCAAATGTGTGGTTACCAATCTGTTAAAGCCCTAATTTCTAACAAGGTTGTAGTTGATATATTGAGTCCAAGCAGGTGGTTAGTTGATTGGCATTCTGGCAACGCACTCCTACAACACCCAATCAAAAGACAAGCTGAACATGGCCAACCAAAAACCAGAGACAAGTATTGTTGATCCGTCAAAAGAGGCGGAAGAATTGGATGTTAATGCGATGAAGGAAGAAATGTATAAGTTAAAGCAGGAAATGGCTGAAATGTACCAGGCCTGGGAAAAGGGTCATCCACCACCGGTTTATCCCGCTAACCCTGCGTATATCCCACCATCGGCCCAACCTCAGGAGCCTTCCACTGTGAACTCATCTCCAGCCTTTTCCCTCTACCAACAATGTTATGGCACCACTTCTCACACTTCTCAAGCTCCACCACCTAAACAAGTCCCATACCCTCCTCCACCAGTCACTCCTGTTTTTGTGGCACCTCCACCTGCTGTATTACACCGATCTTCCAGTGAGCCTCTGTTCCAAGCTCATGACAACCAAATATTATCCCCCTGAATCCACCTTCAAAGTTCTGGAACCATATTCTTACACCCCTCATCTTGATCTCCCGGCAGAGACCGAGAACCCACCCAAAAATCCCGAGCATAAGGAGATGATCATAAAGGTCAAAAGCTTAGAACAATCGTTCAGAGATATGAGGGGGCTGGGAGGTCAAGTAAGTGTGGCCTATAAGGATTTATGTCTATTCCCAGATGTTCAATTACCAGCAGGGTTCAAGATGCCCAAGTTTGATCTGTATGATGGGCATGGTGACCCAGTAGCACACTTAAGAGGATTTTGTAGCAAGATGAGAGGGGCAGGCGGAAGAGATGAATTACTAATGGCATATTTCAGCCAAAGTCTGAGTGGATATGGTATGCTAGACAAGATCATAGCAGGTGGTACACATGGGACGATTTGGCCCAAGCCTTCGCCTGCCATTTTTAGTACAATCTTGAAATTATCCCAGACCGTCTGTCATTAACAAAGATTGAGAAAAAACTTGGTGAGAGTTTCAGGGAATATGGATTCCGTTGGAGGGAGCAGCAGCGAGGGTTGACCCTCGATGAAAGAAACTGAGATGATTAATTATTTCTTACAGGCTTTGGAGCCTACTTATTTTGGTCACTTGGTGTCAGCAGTGGGTAAGTCCTTTAATGAGGTTGTAAAAATGGGAGGCAAGGTTAAGGAGGGACTCAAGTCCAACAAGATCATGAGTTATTCCGTAATCAAAGCGACTACCCAAGCCATTCAAAATGGTACTAGGAGTGTACTCGGGAAGAAGAAGAAGAAGAAGAAGATAGAGGATGTTGCAACAATCGAGTCGGGAGCTTGGGTCAAGTCCAGGGGCCCTTCACGTTACTACAACCAGCCTCGACCCTATCATCAAACTTACCCCCACACTCCATATAGCCCACCACAATACTACTACCCACTGCTAGATCCCCATTTTTCCATCCATCACGCACAAACCTATACCCAACCTCCTGCTCACGCACAATGGCGTGCGCCAGCTCCACAAAATCCATACCCAACTCCACAAAATACCTATCCACCCCCAAGATCCTATAGAAATACCCCTGGAACAGGTTTTCTGCCAAATCAAGCCTTCAAGAATGAGAGGTTGCAAAAGCAGAAGACTTTCTTGGGAGAATCATATACCAATCTATTCCACAGATTGAGACAGTTAGGTATGTTGAATCCGATTAAGGCTAAATTGCCAAATCCCCCTCCCAGAAATCTTGAACGCTCGGTGAGTTGTGAGTATTGTTCAGGGGGCCCGGGTCATGACACAGAGAAATGCTGGAAATTGAAAACAGCTATTCAAGAGCTCATTGATACTAATCTGATTGAGGTCCAAGCCCCGGAGGCACCCAATATCAACCAGAACCCGTTGTCGGCCCATCATGAGACAAATATGATTGAGATAGTGCATAAGGGAGGGGAGCCTAAGAAGCCTTCTCAAACTGTCATGATGATTCAGGCTAGTAAATCCAAGCCATTTGAAAAGTCAACAAGTGAGAAGTCTGTGATCAAGTTGAACGAGGCAAATAATGAACCATTTGTAGGGGTCAAGAAGGGGTCCTCAATTGATGTTGCAGGAAAACATGAAAGAGCGAAAGTGGTTGTGCCAGGAGTGACAAACAAGCCTGTGGTAATTATGAAGGGTGCCCGCACAGATCCTGTCATTATCAAACCGGTAACTCAATTATCGATAGTCAACAGCAAGGCAGTCCTATGGAATTATGAATGAGTGACAGTGACTTACAAGGGGAAAGAGGTTAAAGAAAAAGTGTGTGAGACCCATGGTTTGACTCGATCGGGGAGATGCTTTGCCCCCAAAGAGTTGAGAAAAGCTAAGACCTCCAAAGATAACCCAGTGTTGGTAAAGAAAGCTATGACCGAGGAAGAAGCAGAGGAATTTCTAAGAAAGATGAAAGTGCGGGACTATTCCATTGTGGAGCAGTTAAGGAAGACACCGGCTCAGATCTCGCTATTGTCATTATTAACCCATTCAGACGAGCACCGTCGGGCTTTGATGAAGATCTTGAATGAGGCCCACGTTCCTGACAAAATCTCAGTAAACCACTTGGAAAAGATAGCTAACAAGAAATTTGAGGTGAACATGGTTAATTTCTCCGACAATGAGTTGCCCGTGGAGGGAACTGAGCATAATAGGTCCATGTATTTGATGGTAAAATGCAAAGATTCCATGGTTACTCGGGTACTGTTTGACAATGGGTCTAGTGCTAACATTTGTCCTCTCTCCACGTTGAACAAGCTGAAAGTGGACGATGATAGAATTCACAAGAACATCATTTGTGTTCGGGGGTTCGACGGCGGGGGCAAAGATTCAATGGGTGATATAATACTAGAGTTAACCATAGGGCCCGTTGAGTTCACTATGGAATTTTAAGTGTTGGATGTGGCAATCTCTTATAACCTTTTGCTGGGGCGCCCCTAGATTCATGCTGCTAAAGCGGTCCCATCTACTCTGCATCAAATAGTCAACTTTGAATAGGATCGACAGGAAATTGTTGTGCACAACGGATATAATTTGTGTGTTCCCAGTGATGCCATTGTTCAGTTCATAGAGTTTGAAGACGACAAGGGGCCATGGGTTTATCAGGTTTTTGACACAGTATCGGTACAGAGAATTCCAGAAGGGAGGTGTGTTCCAACTCCGAGGGTAGCTACTGCATCAGTCATGGTAGCCGTTGAAATGTTGAAAAATGGTTTTGTACCGGGCAAGGGTTTAGGTATATCTCTGCAAGGTATCATACAACCGGTTTCACTTCCTAAAAACGTGGATACATTTGATCTGGGGTTCAAGCCCACAATTGCAGACGTGAGAAGAGACAGAAAAATGAAACAGAGAGTATGGGCCCTTTCAAAGCCAGTCCCGCGTCTTTCTAGATCATTTGTCAGGCCTGGTACCAGAAAGCGCCCAGTGACGACGGTTCCCAGTTTGGTGGTCGATATGGATGGAGATTTGATGGAAAAGTTCAAGAGGATATTTGACGAAGTGAACATGGTGGAAGCTGGAGAGGGTTCTAGCAAGGCGGATGTGCAATTTGTTAGGCCCAGTGCAAAGATTAACAATTGGGAAGCTACTCTTCTCCCCACCAGGAAAGAGTTTCGGTAGTTTACTTTGATTTTATTTCAGTTTATCTGGATTATTCCAGGGTTGTAATTCAGATTCTATGTTCCGTCCGTTTGGATGTATAAACCTTGTTGTCTTTAAGTTCAATGAAATGCAATTTCCTTTTTTTCTTCCTTCTTGATAGTTTTATTTTTGTTTTTCTTTTCTTCCTTCTACAGCTCTTTTTATGTTGGCTTCAATGATATGACATGCATGAGGAATCTCCGGCTCAGTCTTAAAAGCCAATCTAATTCTAAAATAGTAATTCAATAAATAGAATGTGATGTTGAATCGGAATATGATGAGGATGAAGCCTTTGAAGAGATTAGTAAAGAATTAAGCCATTTTGAAGAAAAACCCAAGCTTAACCTGAGTGATACAGAAGCAATCAATTTAAGGGACCAAGATAATGTCCGGGAAAACTAAAGTAAGCGTCTATCTTGAACCACAACTCAAAGAAGAGATAATTAAAGCACTGTTCGAGTATAAAGATGTTTTTGCATGGTCTTATGACGACATACCGGGTCTAAGCACTGGCTTGGTGGTTCACAAATTGCCCACTGACCCGGCATTTTCCCCTGTTAAGCAGAAGCTGAGGAAATTTAAAACTGATATGAGTGTGAAGATTAAGGAAGAGGTCACCAAACAGTTTGAGGCCAAGGTTATTCGGGTCACCCGGTATCCTACCTGGTTATATTGTACCTGTGCCGAAGAAGGATGGCAAGACCAGGGTGTGTGTTGATTATCGAGATCTCAACAAGGTAAGTCCCAAGGATAACTTCCCATTGCCGAACATCCATATATTAATCGATAATTGTGCCAAACACGAGATTGGTTCTTTTGTGGATTGTTATGCGGGCTACCATCAGATCTTAATGGATGAAGAGGACGCAGAAAAGACAGCATTCATCATGCCATGGGGAACGTACTGTTATCGAGTCATGCCATTCGGTCTGAAAAATGCTGAGGCAACCTACATGAGGGCAATGACAACCATATTCCATGACATGATACACAGGGAGATCGAGGTTTATGTGGATGATGTGATTGTAAAGTCTAGAAAGTAGTCTGACCATGTCAGAGATCTGAGAAAGTTCTTCCAAAGGCTTCGCAAGTATAATCTCAAACTCAATCCTGCAAAATGCGCGTTCGGTGTCCCGTCTAGAAAGTTGTTGGGATTCATAGTCAGCCGCCGAGGTATTGAATTAGACCCGTCAAAGATCAAAGCTATCCAGGAGTTGGCATCCCCAAAGAACAAGACTGAGGTGATGAGTCTATTGGGGAGATTGAATTACATCAGCAGGTTTATTGCTCAGCTCACAACAACTTGTGAGCCCATCTTCAAACTGTTAAAGAAAGATGTTGCGGTTAAGTGGACAGATGAATGTCAGGAAGCATTTGATAAGATAAAGGGGTACTTGTCAAACCTACCTGTGTTGGTCCCTCCAGAACTAGGGAGACATTTGATTCTGTATTTGACGGTCTTGGACAATTCATTTGGATGTGTGTTGGGACAGCATGACATCACTGGCAGGAAGGAGCAGGCCATCTATTATCTCAGCAAGAAGTTCACATCTTACGAGGTTAAGTACACTCATCTTGAGAGGACGTGTTGCGTCCTAACTTGGGTAGCCCAGAAATTGAAACATTATTTGTCATCTTATACTACTTACCTCATCTCTCGCTTGGACCCATTGAAGTATATCTTCCAGAAGCCTATGTCCACAGGAAGGCTCGCAAAGTGGCATATCTTGCTCACAGAATTTGACATTGTCTACGTGACTCGGACTGTGATAAAAGCACAAGCATTGGTCGACCATTTGGCTGAGAATCCTGTGGATGAAGAATATGAACCTTTGAAGACCTATTTCCTTGATGAGGAGGTAATGCACATTGATGAGTTGGAACAGGTTGAAAGGCTAGGATGGAAACTTTTCTTTGATGGGGCTGCTAACATGAAAGACATTGGGATAGGAGCGGTACTTGTTTCTGAAACAGGCATCATTACCTTGTTACGACTCAGCTTCGGTTCTACTGTACTAACAACATGGCTGAGTACGAGGCATGCATTTTAGGTTTGAGGATGGCTATGGATATGGGTGTCCAATAAGTCTTGGTCTTGGGTAACTCGGACCTTCTAGAGCACCAGATTCAGGGAGAGTGGGAAACACGGGATTTAAAACTCATACCGTATCGACAATGTTTACATGATCTTTGTCAGCAATTCCAATCAATAGAGTTCAGGCATATTCCGAGGATTCATAATGAGGTCGTTGATGCCTTGGCTACTCTGGCATCAATGTTACATCATCCGGATAAGGCTTATGTAGACCCTTTGCATATCTAGGTCCACGACCAGCATGCTTATTGTAACGTGGTAGAAGAAGAGCTCGAGGGGAGCCTTGGTTTCACAATATTAGGGAGTATATCAGGATAGGGGTGTATCCAGTAGAAGCCACAGGTGATCAAAAGAGAACAATTAGGCAGTTGGCAAACAGGTTTTTCTTCAGCGGAGGGGTTCTGTACAAAAGGACTCCAGACCTTGGGCTGCTGACATGCATAGATGCTAGGAAGGCTACGGATATTATGACCGAAGTACATTCTGGAGTCTGTGGACCGTACATGAGCGGGTACGTGTTGGCAAAGAAGATTCTCCGAGCAAGTTATTATTGGCTCACTATGGAGCGAGATTGTAACAATTTCGTGCGTAAATGCCATCAGTGCCAAGTACATGGAGATTTGATTCATTCTCCACCATCTGAATTACATACGATGTCTGTACCGTGGCCTTTTGTCGCGTGGGGCATGGATGTCATTGGGCCAATTGATCCATCAACATCAAACGGGCACAGGTTCATTCTGGTGGTCATAGACTATTTCACCAAGTGGGTAGAAGCTAAAACATTCAAGTCGGTAACCAAGAAGGCGGTGGTTGATTTTATGCACTCAAATATCATTTGTCGGTTTGGGATACCAAAGGTGATCATTACAGATAATGGGGCTAATCTCAATAGTCATCTGATGAAAGAGGTGTGTCAACAGTTTAAGATTACACATCGCAATTCCACCCCATATCGCCCTAAGGCAAATGGAGCAGTTGAGGCAGCCAACAAGAACATAAAAAAGATACTTTGGAAAATGGTGGAAGGGTCCAAGCAATGGCATGAGAAGCTGCCATTTGCATTGTTGGGTTATCGCACTACTGTCCGTACTTCAGTAGGGGCGACTCCTTATTTATTGGTGTATGGTACCGAAATAGTGATACCCACGGAAGTGGAAATTCCATCCCTTTGAATTGTCGCGGAGGCTGGGATTGATGATGATGAGTGGGTCAAAACCCGCTTGGAACAATTGAGTTTGATCGACGAGAAACGATTGGCAGCAGTGTGTCATGGCCAATTGTATCAACAAAGAATGGCAAGAGAATACAATAAGAAGGTGCGTCCACGAAAGTTTGAAGTGGGTCAGTTAGTATTGAAACGCATCCTTCCTCATCAGGCTGAAGCCAAAGGCAAGTTTGCCCCGAACTGGCAGGGGCCATACATCGTAACTAGAGTGTTGACAAATGGCGCTTTATATTTAACAGATATAGAAGGCAAGTGTGTAGAAATGGCCATCAACTCTGATGCGGTCAAGAGATACTATGTATGATTTTCTTTGGTTAACTTATATTTGTTTGTACATGGCATATTTTTGAAGATTTGAAATGACGAAGGCATTTTGTTCTGCTATCTAAACAGTTTATCCTTTGTTATCCCTTTGAGCCTTATTTACTTTCTTTCATACCCCTCTTTCGGAATCAGTAGCGAATATCAAAAATACAAGCGTGAAAGATAAGTAAAAAAGAAGAGAAAAAGAGAAAGGAAAAGGAAAGAGAAAAAAAGGAATGAAAAAGGAAAAAAAGAAGAAAGAAAAAAATCAACAAAAAGACAAAAAGAAAGCAAAAGAGAAAGAAAAGAAAGAGAAAAAAAGTCACAACAACAAAGTAATTTCTATATCATGAACTACGTTCGACCTGATTCCTATCAAGGATACGTAGGCAGTCTCACGGTTCGGTCCCATCAAAATAAAAATCCAAAAGTCCCCAAACAAGAAACTGGGGCAGAAGTTGTGGTTGTTGTAAGAAATATGATTCCGAAAGTTGTAATTTTGAACCCATTCGAATTGTTCTGAGCCTTCTATACCCTTTCTTTTTAATCTCATCCAAAAGCCCACATTACGGTCCAAAGAAAGACCTTCCGATCAGTCTTCGAGAAATGCCAAGTCGAGCAGGTAGAGGTGATTCATATCAGGGGCAACACTCTAGTCCAAACAGGGAAAAGAAATCAAAAATGAGAGAGTCTTATTGGTGAAAATCCTCATGGGCACCATAAGGCGACGAGAGCTGAGAAATAAAAATGAGAGTCTTATTGGTGAAAACCCTCATGAGCACCGTAAGGCGACGGGAGCAGAGAGAAATAAAAATGAGAGAGTCTTATTTGTGAAAACTCTCACGGGCACCTTGAGGCAAAAGTGAGTTGACAAATGAACGAATGAGAGAGGCATGCTGGTGAAAATCTTTCAAGGCACCACAGGATGAACAAGGTCAGGATTTTGGGTGAAGAAATCTGGTTATGAAAATTCTGGGACAACAAAGTATGGCAACGGAAGGTTGGTTAGTTGGACAAACTAGGCCGATTAATCCGAAGTGCATGTCATGATTATTGGTGCCAGCTGCTCCACTCAGACAAGTCTCTTTTCCTTTTCCTCTTCAGATAGTCCTCCAGTTTTGGATTTTCTTATCCTTAACTCTGAAAGTCATTACATTTCTTTTCTTTTGGGTTTATTTCTCTAAGATGTTCCCAATGTCAGTTCTGTTTAAGAAAATAAAAAGGAATTTCAAAGCTCACTACCAGCTTCAAGATTGCAAAGCACAGTATGGCCAGAGCATACCAAAGATAGCATGATGTAAAGTGGGATAAAGTGCCAGCAAAAGTTCCAACGAAAAAATGATTTAGTAATTTCATGGGAGATGCAGGGGTTCAGTTAAAAGGGTCAGAGGTGTGAAACAACAGTTCGGGTATAGAACACTCGGGTCATCCAAAGTCATGGAGGTTTGAAAGTCAGTCGGAAAGTTAAGCGGTTCAGGGCCAGTTTGGGGAAGCTAGTCAAAATAAACAATGCAGCGGAGAGACCTTCAGCAAGAATGTCATCAACTAACCACCACATTTTAAACTGACAAAAAATTTCTTTGATTAAAATAGGGGCAGGAAATTTTGGTTGTTTTGGAGAAACCCTCCGTGGAGAAAAGCGTCACCAAACAGGTTTGATTTTTTATTTTTAGGACCCTCCTGAAAAATGGGACCTAGCGTAAAGTTCAGAAATAGCGTAATCTAGCATAAATGTATCCCAAAGGAATATAAGCAGGTTTAGAAGTTTGCATGTTCGAGATAAGATTCAATTAGGAGTTTCTAGGACCCTCCTGAATAATGGGACTTAGCTTTAAGATTCCAATTAGATAACAACATTTAGCGTAAGTTCTGTTGTAGGGTAGTATAATTCAGCCGTAAAAGTTGTCACTCTTAAGATAAGACTTGATGTTTGACTTTCAGGACCCCCCTGGATAATGGGATGTAGTTTAAGACCTTCTTAGATAACAAGATTTAGCAGGAGTCACACCTTTATAAGATATAATTTAGATTTTTAAGGCCATCATCTAGCTAGCAGCTTTCAGGACCCTCCTGATAATGGGACCTAGCTTTCAAATTCTTAGTAATACTTGATAACATGATGTAGTTTACACTCACATCTATGCCCAACCACCAAACTGGGGCAGAAAATTTTCTTTATTTTGTCTATTTCTTTGAAGTCAGGAGCCCGCCTAGAGAGCAAGGAATACATTTCAAGTCATGCAGTTAGGAGCCCGCCTGGAGAGCAGGGAATACATTTCAAGTCATGCAGTTAGGAACCCGCCTGGAGAGCAGGGAATACATTCAAGTTTAGCAGTCAGGAGCCTGCCTGAAGAGCAGGGAATACATTTCAAGTCAGCAGTCGAGAGCCCGCCTGGAAAGCAGGGAAAACATTTCAAGTCATGCAGTCAGGAGCCCGCCTGGAGAGCAGGGAATACATTCAAGTTTAGTAGTCAGGAGCCCGCCTGAAGAGCAGGGAATACATTTTAAGTCAGCAATCAGGAGCTCGCCTGGAGAGCAGGGAATACATTTCAAGTCAGCAGTCAGGAGCTCGCCTGAAGAGCAGGGAATACATTTCAAGTCAGCAATCAGGAGCCCACCTAGAGGACAAGGGAGTACAATTCAAGTTTTAGCTTTCAAGTTCTTATTGATATTTGGTAGTGTGATCCGTTTTGCACTTACATGTGTGCCCAGCCACCAAACTGGGGCAAAAAGTTTTCTTTGTTTTTTGTCTATTTCATTGAAGTCAGGAGCCCTCCTGGAGAGCAGGGAATACATTTCAAGTTCAGCAATCAGGAGCCCGCCTGGAGAGCAGGGAATACATTCAGGTTCAGCAGTCAAGCGTCCACCTGGAGAAAAGAAAAAACATCTCAAAGTGTAGTTGGCAGTCAGGCATCCACCTGGAGAAATGGAAAACATCTCAGATTACAATTCAAGGCGGCAATAAAAGGATTCCACTGGGAGAATACAAGTCAACAAGGCAACAAGAACCGCAAGAGCAAGTTTGAAGATAGATAGGATTTTGTAATGCATAGATCATAGTCTAGTCTAACTTCATTTTATTTTATCATGGTGTAATAAGGGGATGCAGTAAGCAGTAGCAGCAACAACAACAACAACAGTGAAACCACAGTTTCATGGTAGTCCCAGCTACCAAAACTTCCCGAACTACACTGACCTGATTCCTTTATAGCCAAGGATATGTAGGCAACCTCAGAAGCAGGGCGCGGTCAAATCTTTCAAAAATGCTTCCCACAGAGTATTCAAACGGGCAAAAATCGCTCGTATCCGCTCACTTTATCTTTGCACGAAAACTCTTCGTGTTTCCGGGCAAAGAGGGCAGATGTGAGCATGTGATTTTTGCCCTATATGAATTACTCCCATAAATTCAAAACAAAATAACTTCTTTTCATTATTTGCAATTTTTGTGGATTTTGTGGCATGTTCTGATAATTGTTTGCATTTGTCTGTGCATTTTTATTTTTGTTTAATTAATGAAAAATACAAAAATACGTGGCATGTGCATTTAGGATTTAATTCTATATTTTAAGATTAATTAGCAAATTAGTTGTTTATAAAAATGGGAAAAATTACAAAAATAGTTTAATTTGCACTTTTTATTTTAATTTTGAATTTTGAGTGGTTTTCTTTTAATTTGTTTTCTTTATTAATTGTGGTAATTATTGTTTTTGATAGGTTAATTAGGTTTTAGGATTTAATTTAGATTTAAAATTAACTTTAAAAAAGGAAAAAAGAGGAAGAAAAGAATTTTTGGGAAAAATTGTTTTGAAAGAGGAAATAAAAGAAGAAGAGAGTTAGTTTGGGCCAAAATTCGAAATTTGCCCAAAGCCCAAACCAATTTGCCTTTAAATCCGGTCCAAAACCCATGTCCCCAACCCGGTCCGTCTCACCTGAAATCAAACGACGTCGTTTCATTGGCCCCTGATCTAAGTTGTTGATCCCTGTAAATCCAACGGCTCAGAACTGACCCTTTCCCCCATATAAATATGTCCGAAATAGACCACCCCTCCCTCAAAACCCCCATGTATCGTCTCTCATCTCCCTCAAACCCTCAGAGACCCCAACCAAATGCCACCTCGAACCACCGTCCGCCGCCCGCCGGAAACCGCCCACGGCGGCGGCCGGCGTCCAATCACTACCAAATTAACACCACAGATTCCACTCCTCCTCTTCTTCCAAAATCTCCAAACCTCCTCCTTCGAATCCTACTGGAACTCGTCGAATCTTCAATCAAAATTTAGAACAAAAACCTAAGTTTTCCCAAACCACTCCAAATTGACACCACAAGACCACTATGACCCCCTTTGTATCAAATCCCCACTCTGTTTCCCTCGAATCTTGCTAGATCGTCTCAAATCTTAAATCTAAGGTTCGAGCCCCATAAGTTAAAGCCAAATCTGTAAATGCAAGAGTGTTTCTCCAGTTTTCATGAGTGTTCAGGGCCGGTTTTACCATGAAATAACGTTATTCGACAAAGAACAAGCAGTTGACAATATTCGGGGGTTTAAATCGAAATATCAGTCCCGAGTTCGAGCTTTGGTCGGTGAGTTTTTCCTTCATTATTCATTTCTGGCATTATTTCAGTTTCGTTCCTCTTCATCTCTCCTTCTTCTTTTTTGGTCAATTCAACTGAAACTCGACCAAAACTTTCTGGGCAATAATAAATAATGTTCTTTTTATTCCCTTTTAGTTTTATTTTTCAAAATCTTGTCCCCTGATTTTTCTTGGTATGTTTAGTCTTTCTTGGTAACAGCATAACTAAAGTTCTGATTTCGTCTCCCGTTTAGCCGCTTAGTTAATTTAATTAGGTTTATTTTGATAACTTAGTCAATTTCCTGCTTACTTGTGTTCAATTAGTGTAAGTTTGGTTTCAAAATCATTTAAGTATCTGCCCTCAGTTTGTTGACTGATTTGATTTGGCTCATTTTGTTGCTTGGGCTTTGAAGCCAAATCAGAATCCCCCCCAAGGGGTTGATTTAGGCCATTGGGTCAGCATTGAGATCACGTTTGGCTTAACTACTGGGTCAATTCTACCCATGACCCATATCTGTCTGATTTCAGGGGTGATAACATGGTGCTTAAGGGGGTAAAATAGGAATTGTGGGTGGGGAATCTCATGGTAAATGAACTAGGAAGATTCCTAGAAGCTGGGGTGGGGGCTGTTGTGTTAGTTACTAAATACATTAAGGGTAGTTCAAAAAAAAAGAAAAACTAGCCAAGCACTAAGTAGCAAAAACCAAAATTCACAAAGGGCCTAAGTGCAGAAACTATTTCCTTAAGGCTGCCCTACTTGCCTTGCATATAAAGGCATCTTTTCTTGCCTTTCAAGGTAGAGCTTTAAGAGCTAAAATACAGAAAAACAAAAACGGCTGGATCGAAAAGAAGAACATTGAATTCTCTGCTTTTCTTAGTAAAACTGATCCAAAATTGAGTCTTGGTTTCTGTGTTTCTCAGGTCCTCTTGTTTATCTATAATTTCTAAAAAATCACAAGTACTTATCTAGGTTGAAGATGGACTGATTTTGGGTTTTAAAGCTGGTTTTGAACTGCTGTGAGGTTACTGTTCCATTGTTACTGCTGGGCACTATTTTGCTGATTTTCTACTGCTTCCTCACCTCTTTTTCCTTTCAATTTCCAGGTATATATCTCTGATTCTAGCTATGTAAGATGGTTGATATGATCTTGAAGAACTGAAGGCCTTCTTTTTCTTACTAGCTGTCTTTTTTCTTTATTTTGTTCCACTGGATTTGTTTGGTTTAATTTCCTTGGTGTAGTATGTTTAAAATAGAGTTATATTTTGAATTTTGAGGTTTACACTAAAAATTGTAATTGAACCTTGTTTGGTATTTATTGGCTTTCAGTTTGTTTTGGAGTCATATTTCATGAGTTAGATTGGAGGCAGGTTGTTCAGTTGTTCTCTAGTTTTGGCTATAAATTTCGGTTTTACATTACTTGGTAACAATTTTATGTAGAATCAAATATCATGACAGGTATAGGATGTGTAGTCTATTGTGGTATGTATTGTCTTTCTCAGAATTGGTTGTACTTTGAAATATGGTCGTAAACTCATGTTGAGAATAGTGGATTTGCCTATTAGTTTTGTTTAAATTGAGGCTTCAATAAGTTTAATGTTGATATCTTGTGAAATGAGACTTTAAATCTTGTAATTTGAGGCCTGGTTTATTGCTATGAAGAAAGGGTTAGATATATGTTGTTTGCTTCTGAGGAGGCTCGATATTGAGTCTTAAACCTCCAGCAATTGACCTTGAAATTTGGTTTGGGCTCGTTTGGGCCCAATGCTTATTTTCCTTGTGATGCGGCCGTGTGAGTCCAAGGCAAATTTGGGTCCAAAGTGCAGACCTGATTAAAAATATAGTTTTAGTTGCTCTATGTTTAAATGATCAAAGAAGCAAAAATTTTAGTTTAATCATGTGCTCAATATAGGTTTAGTTGATTGGTATTCAACCAATTGTGTACAATTCTAAGTTCTTGTGTGTGATCTGGCGTTGAATCTTGCAACTGGGCCGTTAGCGTTGGCCCAGTGTCCTTTTGATGCGCTATAAATTTCATTCAAGCCTAGACCTTGGGTGCAGCTTTGATAAGTCCAATTGATCCCTCGATATCCCACTCCTCATCAGTTTATATCACATTAATCCATTCGCCCCTATGATCTGGAAGAGAATTGTTGCGGACGTTGGGTGCAGCTTCCTTTGCCTGTATGACCTTGTTATCAATCAATGTCAGAATCTTATCCTTCAGTGTTCGGCACTCATCAATGGTGTGCCCCTTCATAACAGAATGATATGCACAGGTTTTGTTCGGATTGACCCATTGAGATGAATTCTCTATTGCCACAGCGGGAATAGGAGCGATATAACCAACAGCCTTCAATCTTTCGTGCAGCTGGTCGATGGGTTCAGCAATGGTGGTATACTACCTGGGTGATTTGCGATCGAAATTAGGTTGGGGTTTCCAGTAATTTAGATGAGCTAGAGGTGAATGATAGTAGACTGGTTGGGTGTTATAAGTATGGTAGGCGGTGGTGGGTTGAGAATATCTTGGATGTGAGGGTTGGTATGTAGGTGGAGGTGTTTGGTATGTGAGTGGAGATTTTGGGACTTGGACCACCATTACTGCCCCTACTTCTTTCTTCTTTGATATGCTGCCTGATTGCAATGCTTTGTTTGTGGCCTGCAGTGCCTCAAAATTTGTCACCATCCTGGTTTTAATGCCCTCTTCAATATTTTCTCCGAGTTTGATGATATCGGAGAACTTATGATTCTCAATAACCATTAGCCTTTCATAATACTGTGAGTCATATGCCCGAAAAAAGAACTTGTTCATCTGTTCCTCGTCTAATGCTGGTCTAACCTTGGCTGCTTCTGACCTCCACCTAGCAGCATACTTGCGGAAAGTCTCAGTTGGCTTCTTCTTTAGGTTCTGGATATAGAAGACATCTGGTGCATTCTCCGTATTGAACCTGAATCGGTCCATAAAGTCTGATGTCATGCTCACCCAATTGGCCCATTTCTTAGGATTCTGGTTTATGTACCAGGACATGGCATCTCCGGTAATACTTCTCATGAAGAGCTTCATTCGAATCCTTTCATCTTTTTCGACCCCCACGAGCTTGTCACAATAAGTTCTCAAATGAACCTTGGGATCACCCGTTCCATCAAATATTTTGAAATTGGGAGTTTTGTAAACCTCCGGCAATTCCACATCTAGTTGTATGCACAGATCCTCATAGTTCAAACCTTATATCCCTTTACCTCCTTCAACACCTTGAATGCGACTTGTCAACTTCTTGAGCTCCTCGGCCATGTTCTTGATGAGCAGGTCCTTTTCAGTGGAATTTGGTGTATAGGAGATTGGTTGAGTGGAGTGAGGTAGGGTCTCCATGTATATGGGGTTGTTTTGGTGGGTGCCAGAAATTTGGGTGTAGTGGTGGTCATTGGTCGAGTTTTGAGGATCGGGAATAGGTTGTGGTGTGTTTTGAGGAGTGTGATAGGTAGTGTTTTGTGGGTATTGGGTTGGTTGATAATGGTGTTATGAAGGAGTTGGCATCGGGACCATCTGAAGTTTTAATATTCTCAGCATTTTCTTTTCGGATACCACTCAAATCATCCATCTTAGCTTTTCCTCTGCCTTTCGGATTACTCGAATGAGGAGGAGGTGGAGGGCCTCTAGATCTGGTGTGATATGTTGATGATGCCAGTATGTGCGAACCAATCTTAGGGGATGGGAGTAATAAAAATAAAGAAAAATAAAAGGTAAACAAGTCAGTAAGGATTCTGAAAATGTTTGCAGTATTTAAACACATATTGCGGGAATGTAAATCCGCGTCCTAATTTGGGAGCCTCGTTGTGCCCAAGGTAGGCCTAGCGACAAATAGATTTGGAGAATTTTAGTGCCAATAACTGCCTCATTTCATTAATGTAAAAATAGAAGAATCGAAAACGACACTAAATAAGATAAGTCACTAATGGCACTTGGCCTTATTACATTTGAAAAAGCAAATAAACCTAATCTACTTGGTCCCGGAAGAACCTTCTCCGGGTTGGATATTTTTGACTTTGTCGATCAAATTCCCCAGTTCGTGCAGGTTCAACAATAGGTATGCCTTTGCTAAATGTCCTACTTCGCTTCCTTCAGTGTTCTGGCAATCGGTGACTCTCTTCCTCATTTTTCCCTCCAATTCCATCAGACTGTACTCCAGATATTCCAACATTTCGCTTGATTTTACAGCCATCTCCTTCCATTCATTAATTAGTTCCATATCAGTCTTGTGTCACTCTATGTGCTCGTCCTCGGACTCGTGAACTCTTTTGCGCAGTTTGTTGTACTTCACTTGTGCCTCGGCAACTTCATCTATGACTCTATTTCCTAGACCAACCCTCGGCTCGAATATTCCTGCTATGTTATCCTCTAACCATGATGGGTAAAAGTACACATGACCAGCATGATATCGATCTGGCTCGATGGTATCCTTTTTCATGATAATTTTCAAATGCCACATGTGCTGAGCTTCTCATTTGTATGTGATGTCGTCATCTTGTAAATCTGCCTGCAGTGACTCATTTTAGCAACTCACTTGTCACGACCCGGATTTCCCACCCTCGAGAGTCGTGATGGCGCCTACTCGTTGAAGCTAAGCAAGCCGCGCAAATGAAGAATCACTAACCTTTTCATTTTACCCCTTTTTAACAATTGAGATTAATAGGTAATCAACATTGAATATTAATGATAAATAAAACAAGCGGAAGACTTAAATTGATAAAATAACCAAAGCCAGTACTATAATGCCAACATACGTCTCTACCCGGAATCTGATGTGACAATATCACGGAGTGTATATGAGTACTACATACAAGTGTCTGAAAAAGAAAATACAGTCTATCTCGGATCAGATGAAAACAGAGTACATAATAAGATAGAAGAGAACGTCGGGCCTGCGGACGCCTGCAGGACTACCTCGGGATCTCTAGCTGGACTGAAGGCAGCCACCCAAATGCTATGGTCCAAGAGCTGCTCCGGGATCTGCACATAGTGCAGAGTGTAGTATCAGCACAACCGACCCCATGTGCTGGTAAGTGCCTAGCCTAACCTCGACGAAGTAGTGACGAGGCTAGGACCAGACTACCAAATAACCTGTGCATTTATATAATATACAACGGAAAATAAAACAGAAATAAACAAGTAAATATGGAGGGGTACATGCTGCGGGGTATACCAATATCAACAGTAAATCAAGAGTAACAGCATAAGAACAGCTTAGATTTCACAGCAAAACAATAAGAAATTTGTATCCAATCTATAAACACTTTGTATCAGCAATTGTTGCGGCGCGCAACCCGATCTCAATATATATCAATGGCACGCAACCCGATCCATATCATTTATCACTATTGCGGCTGCAACTCGATCCACATATAATATTGTTTCGGCGTACAACCTGATCCAAACGCCGCAACCCGATCCAAATATATCATTGTTACAGCATAAAACCCGATCTAAATATATCATTGTTGTGGCGTGCAACCCGATCCACATATATAATCAACAACAATTATAGCAAGAGTCCCGGGAAGGGATCAATAAAGGACTACACTATCCCGGCAAGGGAATCGACAGTATAAGTAACAACATCCCGGCAAGGGAGAAACAGCTATAACCAAACTTGTTTCAACATCTAACTACCTCAGCTAACACCAATACTCAGTCATAAGTAATTTCCAAGGGAATAATCACGATCCTTTCTCAATACAGAGAGTCATCAACTTAAGCATCCGTAATATTATTTAAGAACACAATAAATAACAATTCAAGACTCACAATTATGCTTGAAACCAACGTATAGATACTCGTCACCATGCATATACGTCATACTCAACAAGAAATAAGTATCAAATAGGACACAACTCCTAATCCCTCAAGCTAAGGTTAGACCAAACACTTACCTCGAACTTTCATGGACAACTCAAGCCTCAAACACCGCTTTTCCTTTTGAATACGGCTCCAAATCAATTTTATCTAGACATAATCGACTTAATAACATCAATAAACGCTAAAAAATCCAATTCCAATGCTTAATTATAGCTTTCCCATCATTCTTTCCAAAAAATCAAAAATTGACATCGGGCCCGCTGGGTCAAAACATGAGGTTCGGACCAAAACCTGATCACCCATTCACCCACGAGCCCAAATATATAATTATTTCTAAAATTTGACCCCAAAACGAGGTCTAAATCATAATTATACAAAATCCCTAACTTTACCCAAATCCCTAATTTTCTACCCTTAAGAACATGATTTAAGCCTAGAAATCTAATGGGTGTTAATGGAAATTGAAGAAAATGAGTCTAAGATTACATACCTATGAATTGGTGGTGAAATCCCCTTTCAAAAATCGCCCAATTTGGAGTTTGGAAGAAGAAGTTTGAAATTTTGGCTAAATCCCATTTTGGTTCTCTTTTAAAACCGCTGGACAGGCCTCCATCGCGTTCGCGATAGGCCTGTCGCGTTCGCGATAGGTCAGGCCAAATAAACCATCGTGTTCGCAAAACAAGGCTCGCATTCATGGAGCTTCATCCCCTAGATCCTTCGCATTCGCATTCGGGTGGACGCGTTCGCGTAGGGTAAAATACCCCTCCCCCTGCCCAGGACCAGGCCCATAAGCCTTCATGTTCACGTTACCAGGCCCGCATTCGCGAACGAAAATCCCCTAAAGCTTCGCGTTCGCAACCTGGGTCTCGCATTCGCGTAGAAGGAAATCTCCTTCAGCCTGACTAACTCATCGCGTTCGCGAGGGTCCTCCCGCGAACGCAAAGAAGGACATATCAGAACATCAGAAACTGAACAACCTAAAACTTTTTATGAGTACAAAACCTTCTTAAACCCATTCGAAACTCACCCGAGCCCTCGGGGCTCCAACCCAAACAGATACACTAACTCAAAAACATCATATGAACTTATCTGTGCGATCAAATCACCAAAATAACCCCTTAAACAACGAATTAAACCTCAAAATCAATGAAATATTTCAACTTCTTAAAATATCAAATTTTGCATTTAAGGTCCGAATCACGTCAAATGACATCCGTTTCTTACCAAATTAAACAGACTTATCTAATTTCACATATAAGACTTATACCGGGCTTCGGAACTAGAATATGTGCCCGATACCATCAAATTCTGAATGCATTTCATTTCCAAAACACATAGAAATTTTCAGAAAACAATTTTCTTTAAAAATTCATTTCTCGGGCTTGGGACCTCGGAATTCGATTCTGGGCATACGCCCAAGTCCCATATTTTTCCACGGACCCTCCGTGACCGTCAAATCATGGGTTCGGGTCCGTTTACCCAAAATATTGACTGAAGTCAACTTAAATAAATTTTAAGTCAAAATTTTAATATTTTTATAGATTTTTCACATAATAGCTTTCCGGCTACGCGCCCGGACTACGCACGCGAATCGAGATGATGCTGAAAGAGGTTTTTAAGACCTCGAAACACATAATTTACTTTTAAAACAAGTGATGACCTATTCTCCACCTCTAAAACAATCGTTCGTCCTCAAACGGACATAAGAAGGAAGTACCTGAGTCGGGGAAAAGATGGGGATAATGACTCTACATATCGAACTCGGACTCCCAGGTCGATGCCTCGGCGGGCTGACCTCTCCACTGAACACGAACAGAAGGAAAACTCTTAGATCTCAACTAGCGAACCTGCCGGTCTAGAATAGCTACCGGCTCCTCCTCATAAGACAAGTCCTTGTCCAACTGGACAGTGCTGAAATCTAACACGTGGGATGAATCGTCGTGATATTTTCGAAACATGGACACATGAAACACTGGATGCACAGCTGATAAGCTCGGCATCAATGCAAGTCTATAAGCCACCTCTCCCACTCGGTCTAGAATCTCAAACGGGCCAATGAACCTAGGGCTAAGCTTGCCCTTCTTCCCAAATCTCATCACGCCCTTCATAGGCGACACTCGAAGCAATACCCGCTCATCGACCATGAATGCCAAATCTCGAACCTTGCGGTCGGCATAACACTTTTGCATGGACTGAGCTGCACGAAGCCTATCCTGAATAATCCTGACCTTGTCCAAGGCATCCTAAACCAGATCTGTACCCAACAACCGAGCCTCTTCCGGCTCGAACCATCCAACCGGAGACCGACACTACCTGCCATATAAAGCCTCATAAGGAGCCATCTGAATACTCGACTGGTAGCTGTTGTTGTAGGTAAACTCTGCTAAAGGCAAAAACTGATCCCACGAGTCTCCAAAGTCAATAACACAAGCTCGGAGCATATCCTCCAAAATCTGAATAGTCCACTCAGACTGCCCGTCCGTCTGAGGATGAAATGTTATGCTCAACTCAATCCGTGTGCCCAACTCTCACTGAACTGCTCTCAAGAAATGCATACCTCGGTCCGAAATAATAGACTCGGGCATACAATGAAGACAAACAATCTCCCGAATATAGATCTCAGCTAACCGCTCGGAAGAATATGAGACTGCCACAGAAATGAAATGCGCTGACTTGGTCAGCCTATCAACAATAACCCACACTGCATCAAACTTCTTCTGAATCTGTGGGAGTCCAACAACGAAGTCTATAGTGATTCGCTCCCACTTCCACTCATGAATCTCAATCTTCTGGAACAAACCACCAGGCCTCTGATGCTCATACTTAACCTGCTGACAATTCAAACACTGAGCCACATATGCAAAGATATCCTTCTTCATTCTCCGCCACCAATAATGCTGCCGCAAATCCTGATACATCTTTGCGGTGCCCGAATGAATAGAGTACTGGGAGCTATGGGCCTCCTCTAAAATCAACTCTCGAAGACCATCCACATTAGGCACACAAACTCGACCCTGCAATCTCAAAACTCCATCATCACCTAAGGTAACCTGCTTGGCACATCTGTGCTGCACCGTGTCTCTAAGAACACACAAATGGGGATCATCATACTGTCGATCAAGGATACGCTCCAATAAAGAAGAACGAGTGGTCGTGCAGGCTAACACCCGACTGGGATCAGAAACATCCAACCTCACGAACTAATTGGCCAAAGCCTGAACATCCAAAGCAAGCGGCCTCTCACCGACTGGAATATAAGAAAGACTATCCATATTGGCTGACTTCCTACTCAAAGCTTCGGCCACCATATTGGCCTTTCCCGGGTGATATAAGATGGTGATATCATAGTCCTTTAATAGCTTCAACCACCTTCTCTGCCTCAAATTTAGCTCCTTCTGCTTGAATAAATACTGCAGACTCTTGTGATCCGTGGACACCTCACATGCCATGTCATACAGATAATGCCTCTAAATCTTCAATGCATGAACGATGGCTGCTAACTCTAAATTATGAACTGGATAGTTCTTCTCATAAATCTTCAACTATCGTGAAGCATAGGCAATGACTTTGCCATCCTGCATCAGTACCGCACCAAGTCCAATACAAGATGCATCACAACAAACTGTATAAGGCTCTGAATCTATGGGCAAAACCAACATTGGTGCCATAGTCAGAGCTGTCTTGAGCTTCTAAAAGCTCCCCTTACACTCGTCCCTACAAGCCACTAAGAATACATAATTTTCATAAAGGTCGGGATAGAGTCCCGCCATACCAAACAATACACGTCTAAATCATACTAACCAATCAAGCAAGTCCGAAGCAAATGGAGTGCACCAATATCTTCCGCTGAGCTGATAGCCTATTTGGAGGACTCTTGACCAGTCTATGAGGACCTGCGGGCATGAAATGCAGCATTCCCAGGCAAAATAGACGTCAGTACGAATAATGTACAGAGTATGTAAGGCACATAAATAAGAACATAACAGACATGGAAGAAAAATAGAGTAAATGACTCAATCTGTAAGTCTGGATAACTCTGTAAATCATGAAATACTTATAGTGTCATGCATATGCGTATGAATGTCATGTCATGCATAGGTACATATGTTAATAACACCATCAACCCTCTGAGGACATCCCATCATATCATCTCGGCCATTGTGGAAAAATCATCAACGTATACAAGCTGATCCAGGTAGTGGTGCGTATATAACGCCATAACTTTTCTCATATCCCATATACATATATATACATATACGCGTATATAATGTCATCTGGTCATGGGTCAATGTGCATGTATAAATGCATAAAATGCATATGAAATACGTTAATAAAATCTCTCGGTACGTCATAAGACCATTATGCCTCTGATTAATATCATGAAATAAACTTTATCAACTTACATATTTTTTGAGACCCATGAACACATGATAGAATAATAAGATACATGGGAATTCAAGAACATAGGCACTTCTAATACTTCTATGAATAGAGTCATTTATGGAAGTTGTGCATTTGCTCGTTTCGTTTGTATCATACGGATCATGCCAAAAGGAAAGAAGGGATAGTCTTAATATACATGAGTCGATTCTCTTGAGAGAAATTATACCGTACTCCCTTAATATTGCAAAATTTCACAATAGTAACATAAAACCAACACCCGCTAAATGTTCTATCGTGGTAATTTGGTACTGGGTAGGAATATATTATGATTTTCTTCAATTATGGTCTAATGTAAGTTCCTTATGGAAAGAACAAGTAGCTTGCATCTCCTGGAAATTATAAGAGACAAAATAAAGCCAAAATGGTCTCTAATCTTAAAGTGAGCTTGAATGGGATGCGATCCCACTTCAAGTGGTGACTAGCCACTTTATTCTTCAAAATCTGACATCTTGCAAGACTTTTTATGAGTCATATTATTGTTATGGGGGGCTGTCACGTTTTTGGACCTTGAGCTTATCCAAAGACCTTAGTTAATTGTCCGTAATTCCTTAATCAACTTTTTAATCTCCCATTAACCAATAATTAACCAATTACCCACATAATTAAGAATTATCTCAAATTACTTAAAATACTACTCATTTTTAACACACCTTATACACCTTACTATCATGGTCATGGGGTACCTTGTATGGTACTAGTCCATAAATACCAGGTATTTAGCTCGGCCCGTATTTTATCCCAAAATATCAAACCTTGACGAAATTCGTTTTCTTCAACTTGCTTACCCTCTCAACTTCACTAATTTACTCTTCACTTGTTTGAAATAGCATAATACTTATAATCTCATTCCCAAACTTACGACGAAACTTTAACGTACAAAAATGTGAGATGTAATATCTCATTTTCGAGCTTTCACCAATTTGCTTATGGCATACTTTTACGTACGAAAATATGGGGTGTAACATCATTCCCCCTTTGGAACATTTATCCTCGAATGTTGACTGATTTACTTATCATTCTCATAACCCATAGCTCTTCTGAATAATTTAAAATCTTTTTGTCATTTAGGCAATTGTTTTGTGAATGAATCTAAAGGCCAGGGCATTCTCCCCTTTAGGCCTCTTTCTCACACCGCGACTTATGGTCGGAATCCTTCCAGTCTCATAACTATTTCTACCTTCTATCATGCAGCATGTACGACTCTGACCTTGTAACTGTGCTTATGCGTCTCTTTTTCCTTTTTCCTCCGATTTTTAGCCATTATTGAAGTTCTTCGCTCAGTATTTTGTCGAACTTACGAATATTGCTATATCTTATTTCATAAACCCGGTTATTCATCCGTATGACTTTACTGCATCTAAGTAGGTCATACTATACCATAACTCTTACCTCAATTTCTCGTTACTGAGGTCTGCTACCAAATTACAGGTTACTTTCATTGCTTATCCAATATGTATAAATCTATGTCCTTTAATGCTTCCACATTACTAATCATCTTAAGAATGACGACCAATCTCATCTCATACTTTATAACTTTTATCCATCCATTGTTGATTCACCTTAATATTGATCTATAATCTACCCCTGATAATTAACCTTTTATGTAACGCTGCCGCTAGGGTTCACATTTCATCGAGGAACATCTGAAATGATTAGACTGATCCACCTAGGGCGATACCATGCTTTCATAACTGTATCTCATAGTATCCCAATGTGATTCACCTTGCGTGGGTATTTTAATCTTGTCTAATTCATGAGATCCCTTTCTTTTCTTTGTTAGACCATTACTCAATCGAAGGCCCAAACGTCATCCTTTATCTATCACAATTACACTCTTATTCTATTACCAGGGCAGCATTCCATCTCTTCTAAATGTTATTAGTCTTAGACTCCTTTGAGTTCATTCAGGCTATAATGAGCTTTCTATAACGTAAAGAAACCAACTGCTCTTCTTGTTTTCATGGGCTTAATCCTGAGGATTTATCTATTTTCGTCACTTTCTCACTCACCCTTTCTTGTTCTTACTCTTGTCTTCCTAAAACCTTGTCGCTCTATCATACCTTAGCTTGTGACCTACATATACCATTTATACTACTCGTAACCTTGCTTGCACCATAAATTTCCTTGTATTATTCTGGAACATCAAGCGAGACATCATATCGTCTCTAACTCTTATTCTACCCCCTAAACTAGATCTCTCGGTACCTAGAAACTATAGGCTGGAAAGCATACCATTAACAATGATGTTATCATTCCTGGATACTGAATCCCCATGCTTTTAACCTTCTAACCGAAGTATGGACTATTCACAGCCTTTTGCATTTGAGTATCTTGTACGTTGTTTACCTTTACCTTACTTACCTTAAAATCTCACATCACATCTTGTATCTCTTTCATAACCTCCCTTCCATATAGGTATGATTCAAATCCACAACTTGGAGCTTTATTACAATACTTCAATCTGGTGGGAGCTTCATACTGACTTCTTATAAGGCTGTTACTTTTCTAACTGGCTTTATCGTAGAGCTATTATTGAATATGGTTGTTGTACTTTCTCTCTTATAGCTCTGATATTGAGAGTGATCCTGCAATGTTCTTAATCACAATTTTTATAATTTTCTGGGTCCAATAATCAGACTCCTGATTTATTTGGTTGATGTAACTCTTTAGTTTCTTCTTCCTTCTGATCAGCCTTTATGTAGGCTTAAGCTATCTTCCAATCTGCAGCTCATGGTATTACTTATTACTTTAGCCCTTCATGGAAGCTATGGAATATCCATGATACAATCTTCTAACAATTCAATCCTTTGTCTATGACCTGGACTGAATTCTTTCTTTTAAATTATATTGGAGTCTTCTACGACTATATGATTGTCAACATATATGTCGCATGGATACTACTCTGAAATCTTAAGTGCGTTCATAACATAGCTAACTCGGGATCATTGGTCAAATAATTCATTTCATTCCTTCTTAGCTTTCTTTAAACGTAAGGTATTACTCTTCCTGGTCGTTCTGCCCCTTGTTGTGTGCATACTTGGCTTATCTTGGTGCTCACGAATACTAGAATCCTATGTAACCCATATAATCTCGAATATCACTTACTTCTTGTTCATTAGTCATGATAGATGCCACTTTCTTAGGGAGTGCATACAATGTTGGAGTGAGACTATTTTTACATGACCATTTCTCCTTCAAGTTACTATGCTTAGGTTGAAGCCTTCTTCCTTATCTCCCTAGCCAGTCTTTCACTGTAGTACTTAGGGAGGACCCTCTGAATCTTGTAAAGCTGCGAGCTTATTACATCATATACCCAATAAAATTTTTGATGTCCTTCCTCGCCTACAATTCCCGTAGTTACTTACCTACACGCCCTTGTGCTTGTAGGGTTGCTTCTGAACTGAACTATCTTCCCAGTGGCACTCTCTTTTATTTCCGTAACACTCATACGATACATTTAACTACTCCAACTCCTATCTGAATATTTCTCAAGGGTCACGATGTCATAACTGCAAGGCTGAATTCCCCATGTTGGGGTTCCCTATGTTTATCTTGCACGATCCGTTGATTTGTCTGCAACCTCTTATCTAGCCCTAACTAGGCTCTTCCTGAATAAACTATTAACTACTTATTGGCTCATTCTCATATCAATATTCTACGTAATCTTTCTTGGTTTATTTCCTTATCTTAACTTACCTCTCGCACTGACTCCTTATTTATCAATAACATCGAGGGCAGGAACCCTTACCTCCTTTCCTTGGCGTCGTGCTTGCATACTATTCTGGAATCGTAGCATATCTGTAGGATTCAAATGAGTGAAAGCTCATTCCTTTCTCATTTTTATTGCATTCTTCCTTTACCAATCCGTAGTTACTGGAACCACTTAATTTTGACTAACACCACATCTCTCAATATCCCCCCTTTAGAGGAGTACTAAGAGTTGGAGCCACGATGATTTACCTATAGATGTTTTACCTCTTCATCTTTGGCATCTTCTCACATCATTGATGACCGTTACTCACCTTGCGGTAATCCTTATGTACCAAGGATAACAAAATTCCTTACTCACGAGGGTGACACTTAGTATAATTGGCACATATAGTCCTTTAAGCTGAACTTTGCTCACATTGCTTGCTTTAGGGAAGCGTCTTCTTGAATGACCATTCTCTTAATTTTTCATGAATCTTCTTCTGTTGTCCATTCTATTATCGCCGGAATGCAATCTCTGAATTCTCATGATGCCGACCACTATCAAATCATTCAGTTCCTAATTCATGTTTAGTTTATCTTGTTCACTAGCTCATACTTATTTCTATTACTCTAGGGTCTAACTTTTCCTTCTGGTAGTCGCTTTGAAGTCACAAACTTTTTTCTCGAATTGAGGATATTACTTTAGGGCCTATACTCTTTTGTTGCCCCAAGTCCTATTACCTCTCGTATTTTCCTTTCCTTGTCTATAGACTCTGAAATACTGTCATCATTTTTCTTTTTGATCTACCGTTGCCATATCACATCTTACTCATAATGCTTCATTATCTCTCTTCTTATTTCCCGCTAACATTTATGTCTATCACTTTATTCTGAAAATCCCAACAAGACATTCTTTTGCTTTTAGCTCCCCTTGCTCCATCCCCTAGCTCTTCGGGTTGTCTAACATTCTCGCTCTACTTGGGACGGAAGTCATACTAAGGTAATATTTATCCTTTCCAAGATTCTAGTGTCTATCTTTGTAGTACTCATATCTATCTGTACTATTTTAGAGTGCACCATCTGGGTGTCTCACAAGGAGACTATTAGCACATTTTCAATGTCCTTCGGAAATGCCAACTAACACAAATAATTCATTCACCATTTTGGATTACTTTAACCCTAGTCGAATCCTGATATCCGTCATTCTCTTATACTACTTCTGTTAGCCCCCATAGGGTAAAAAAAAGATAGGTGTGGCCAATTGTACATACCTCTGTTATTGTTGAAGGTAACTCAAAAGGCTTATATTCCTCTGCCTGAATTGTAAATACATATAATTTTCATTAACTGGGCACCTCGTACCCTTCTTCATCTTGCTTCGTTTACTTGTTGAAACTTCTATCTATCTTCTGAATCTCTAATTGCCTTTCACCCTAGGGGTGAATAGATATTCTTGCCTTAAGAATACTTATCAAGAAGCTTACACATCTTAGTATACACACGATCTGTTGAATACCTCATCTTTATCCATCATAAGCATGATGCAAAAATTGAGTTCCTTTAACTCAACTCTTCCACATCTGTGTCTCTTACCAACCATCTTTCTGGATGTAGGCATCGTCGTACTATAAGTAAGATAGAGTTTAGGAAATTGAGTTCTTACAACTGAGATCTACCACACGATCTAGAGTATGAAGAAAGAGTGAAAGTCCTAAATGCCTTGTAGCCTCCTGCTTATAAGTATCGTGCACGACACACCCATAAACAAGACTCTACTAGACACGGCTTGTAAACTCCCTAGGATAGAACTGCTTTGATACCACTTTTGTCACGACCTAAACTGATGGGCCGCGACGGGCACCCGGTACCTTACTCAACCGAGTACCAACGTAATATATCTTTCATATTATTCTATCATAGTTTAAATGAACCAGAGTAAAGCATGAGGGAATACAAACTTATACATATGAAATACGGGCCTATAAGACCAAAATAACCACTCGTGTACTGAACATGGGCCGACAATGCAATACAATCTTTTACGTACATGACATCTCTACAAGCCTCTAAGAATACACAATTTTCATAAAGGTTGGGACAAAGTCCCGCCATACCAAACAATACATGTCTAAATCATACTAACCAATTAAGCAACTCCGAAGCAAATGGAGTGCACCAACATCTTCCGTTGAACTGATAGCCTGCTTGGAGGGCTCTCGACCTGTCTATCGGGACCTGCGGGCATGAAACACAGCGTCCCCAGGCAAAAGGGACGTCAGTACGAATAATGTACTGAGTATGTAAGATACATAAATAAGTACATAATAGACATGGAAGAAATATAGAGTAAATGACTCAACATGTAAGTCTGGATAACTCTATAAATCATGAAATACTTATAGTGCCATGCATATGCATATGAATGTCATGTCGTGCATAGGTACATGTGTTCATAACATCATCAAGCCTCTGAGGGCATACCATCATATCATCTCGGCCATTGTGGGCAAATCATCAACGTATACCAGCTGATCAGGTGGTAGTGCGTATATAACGCCATAACATTTCCCATATCCCATATACATATATATATATATATATATACATATATATACGCGTATATAACGTCATATGATCATGGGTCAATATGCATATATAAATGCATGAACGAAATACGTTAATAAAGTCTCTCGGTATGTCATAAGACTGATGCCTCTGATTAATATCATGAAATAAACTTTATCAACTTATGTATTTTTTGAGACCATGAACACATGATAGAATAATAAGATACATGGGAATTCAAGAACATAGGCAATTCTAATACTTCTATGAATAGAGTCATTTATAGAAGTTGTGCATTTGCTCGTTTCGTTTGTATCGTATGGATCATGCCAAAAGAAAATAAGGGATAGCCTTAACATACATGAGTCGATTCTCTTGAAAGAAATTATACCGTACTCCCTTAATATTGCAAAATTTCACAATAGTAACATAAAAACAACACCCGCTAAGTGTTCCATCGTGGTAATTTGGTACTGGGGTAGGAACATATTATGATTTTCTTCAATTATGGTCTAATGTAAGTTCCTTATGGAAAGAACAAGTAGCTTGCATCTCCTGGAAATTATAAGAGACAAAACAAAGCCAAAATGGTCTCTAATCTTAAAGTGAGCTTGAATGGGATGCGATCCCACTTCAAGTGGTGACTAGCCACTTTATTCTTCAAAATCTGACATCTTGCAAGACTTTTTATGAGTCATATTATTGTTATGGGGCTGCCACGTTTTTGGACCTTGAGCTTATCCAAAGACCTTAGTTAATTGTACACAATTCCTTAATCAACTTGTTAATCTCCCATTAACCAATAATTAACTAATTACCCACATAATTAAGAATTATCTCAAATTACTTAAAATACTACTCACTTTTAACACACCTTATACACCTTACTATCATGGCCATGGGGTACCTTGTATGGTACTAGTACATAAATACCAGGTATTTAGCTCGGCCCGTATTTTATCCCAAAATGTCAAACCTTGACGAAATTCATTTTCTTCGACTTGCTTACCCTCTCAACTTCACTAATTTACTCATCACTTGTTTGAAATAGCATAATGCTTATAATCTCATTCCCGAACTTACGTCGATTAACTTACGATGAAACTTTAACGTACGAAAATGCGGGATGTAATATCTCATTTTCGAGCTTTCACCAATTTTCTTATGGCATACTTTTACGTACGAAAACATGGGGTGTAACAAAAGTCAAGTTAAATTTCAAGAGTAATATAAAATTAAGCAAATAAATAATACTCGAAAATATTACTGATAAATTTAAATATCGAAATAATTATGAGAAAGTCATACACGATAAAGTCAAGTTAAATTTCAAGAGTAATACAAAATTATATTCATTGTATTATATTAATCTGGTAATTTATTAAAAATTCATATGACAATTTAATAATATTAAGTAATGGTTAATACAATTACATAGGCAAGGAACAAAAAAAATTAATGGGAATATATATATAATATATGACTTATAATTAGAATTATGATGAGAAATGTTATACATATACATATAACTAAAATCATAATAAACAAATAGTTATAAAAGAAGAATACAAAAAAAAAAAATAGCGTAAAAATGTATATAGATAATTAAATTTCTCAGGTAGGAAATTTTAGTAATTAAACAAAACTCATAATTTCATAATAAAAAATATAAAAATATAAAGATACTTATACGAAGATAAACATATTATATATATAACCCAAAATAATAATAATTAGAAATATTGACAAATATTTTTATAAAAATAATAAAAGGCTTATCTCTTTATAGCTTTGATGAATTCAAAATTAGAATTTAGTAAAAATATATTACATTATTTAAATTTTCAGTAAACTATAAAATGAGATAACTAATCAAATATTACAGTAGAAAAGAATGTATGAAAAGAGGGGATAAAGATAATTTTATGATATTTATATTTTGAATTAATTATGTCACAACCCAAAACCACGTTACCAGCATCCGGCACACTACCCTACCCGAGCGAACCAAACCATGTGATGCACCCAAATCATATGCATGAAAACCAATTTAACTGCGGAAGCTCCTTGAAAATCTTATACATTTTCAAGTTAAATGATAAAATATTTTCCGATTCAAAATCGCATATGACGCCATTTCATAATAATAACAATGAGACTAAGTAAAATAAATACACTTTCATGAATGTCGTGTACAACCCCGTTACTACAACCTTTTATTACTATTTATGGGGCCTCTATACCAAAGAATAGAACCAACGGTTGGAGTAATTCCAACAAAATAAAATAAAGAAGAACATGATAGCTACTACGAAATAAAAGTGGTGCTTCATAATACCTCGGAAGGAGAGTCATCCTGGCCCGACCGCATGCCACGTATCATACATCATCCTGAAATGTGTAAAGTAAGCAGGGCCCTGGAGGGGAGCCCCTAAGGGTTGAGTACACCACAGCGGTACTCAATAAGTGTCATAGACTCTCTCTAACTTAAGTTCTTGGGACAAACTTTATAAAAAATAATGCACCAATATTTGATATAAAACGATAAGAAATTTTATCAATTCATGACCCTTGTTATTTTAAATAACAATCAAGTGAAATATAAAACAATATAAACTTTTAAAACATTTACATCAATCCAAGATCTTGGATAAGCCGTACAAAATCATTTCATATGCTTTAAGTCATCGAAATCACTTTCGGCTCCCTAGGCCTAAAAATAAGAAAATCATCCTTACCTTTCACTGGGAGTGCTATACTATCACCGACATAAAAAAGTCAACTAGATTATGTACCTAGCGGCAAGTATCATATACCCTACTTGCCCAGGTTGTCTCATCGTAGTGCCGTACGAATTGACTCAGCCATGCCAATAATAGCACAAAATAATACTCTCTCGAGGGAGAGCACTCTGTCATAGTCTATACCACAAAGTGGTCATCTACGCCTATACCGGCACGTGTAGTTTCATGACAACGAACACAATATATCTGAAGTCAATCTCGGTGAACACGAGTAACTCCCAAAATATTTGATACTTCAAAAATAGATTCATAGCATAGTAGATTCAAAGGATCTATTTTTATCAAATCATAGCATTTATAGAAAATCTAAATTATTTGAACAAAAATTAAATAAACAACCTTTTACATGCTAAAGCCGTTTGCAATTTAACATCAATCTTTAAAAGATATCACAAAAACTATTCTGCACATCAATTTTCAAAAGAAATACTTTCCATGAAAACTTATCTTTAGCACTCAAATATGTATACTCTTGTCAATACGTAAGTTTTGATAAAAACTTATAACATTTACCTTGAGTGTTATTTTGCCAACAAGATTTAAAATAAAATTTTACAAAATGGCATGACACTACGTATGCAACATAATATTTAGTACATGGAGATATCCGTACTTGTTTGTCCCTACAAGCATGAAATCACATTTTCAAACAACTTAAGTATTAACTTGAAACATGCTTTTAGAGAAAGTCCCTCAATAAGAATAAGTTTTAATCAACTTACCTCGTTTTCGCTTTATTAACATTCACAAGCTTTTAATCGTCTTCCATCATTCCAATGTTGATTAAAAAGCTCAACCTCACCAATAAGTCGATATCTGCAATTAGATATCCTAATTACATCAAAATATGACTTAAGATATTAATCAATATCCATATATGGCTCATAAACTGGCTACAAGCCTCCAACAACTAAAATCGCCAAATAGATTTACAAGCTAGACCATTCAACTTCATTCTTATATTTTAATACCCATTCAAAGTCATTAATGATACAACATCAATTGTCCAATGTCACCAAGTTAATATTCATCATCTTTCATAATCAAAACTATGGGTGTCTAGCGGGTGGGCCGGGCCGAGCTGGGTAGGAAAAATTAGTAACCTATGGGTTGTGGTTCGGGCTGGTTACGTTGGGGCTTATCGGGTTTAATGGGTTCGGGTTCATCCGGGTAAAAAATGAACCGTAAGGGTTACGGGTACAAGGGGTCGGGCCGGGTTAGTGTTTTTTTTTAATTTTTTAATTTTTTCGTATTTTGTATACCTATTGTAATTTATATTAATATAAAGTAATAATATAAAGAATACAATATAGATGGAAAAAAATTGCACTTATAAATTGCAAGTTCTACATTTATTTCAAAATTCAAACTTACAAATTGAAAGGTTTACATTTAACAACAAGTAAATTAACGAAAAAAGAGTAAATTCAAAGGTTTTGCATTGCCTTAGACTCTAAAACCTTAAATAATAAATAAAATAAAAATGAAATATAGCTTTTAAATCGGGTCGGACCGGTTAACCGGTTCAACAGTAATTTATGTTGACCGAGTTTACCGGTCCGGTTAACTGGTTGACAAAATGTGAACGGACCAAACCCCCTACCCTTTTAACCCAGCCGCACCCGGCCCCCTTGTACCTGTCCGGGCCAGTTTCGGTTTTAACCGGTCTGGACTGGTCCGAAAACGGGCTGACTCGGCCCGTTAGACACCCATAATCAAAACTTGCAAAATATACAATTCGGATGATTACTTAGTTGATCACTTCCATCTTTTCCTAATAAATAATTCCATAGGTTCTTTGTATTCAATCAATTTCATCGCCAAGATTCATCATTCATCTTCTCTCTTATTTTCTCAAAAGTACTATTCATGCCATGAATTAGAATTTTATAATCCAATCTTTCAACCAATAAAACTTGTAACAAATACTTCTAACTACTCATAATAAACGAGTTTGAAGTATTGAAATTACCTCTAGTAGATCAATCTTGAAAAATCACAACTTCGGTGATTTTTGTGTTCTTGAGGATTTGATGATGAAATCTAGAATTTGGATGTTAGAATGATGTTAGAACTCATGTATATTGAGTAAGAATCAACCCACAACAACATTAACAACTTACCTTGGTCGATTGGACTTGAGTTGAGCTTAAAATCGCCCCTTCACCTCAAGAACCCTAACCCCCAATAGTCAAAATACTCTCTTTCCCGACTTGGTATTTATAGGCCTAGATTTTTGGGCTTCGTACGCGGCCTTGGACGCTATGGAAGCACTTCACTTCCAGTCATTCTTTCGGACGCGACCTCGGATGTTTCGCATCTGTAGGCTCCTCCGCCAGCCTTTGATAATTTGGCCATAACTTCTTGTAGGAATGTCTAACTGACAAACTGTTTGAAGCATTAGAAACTAGACTCAAAGACCTTTCATTTGATAGGTTTTCCATCACATAACTCCTTATACATATATAGATATGCTCGTCCAAAGTTAGGCCTTGTGCGTACTCATTTGAAACTTTAGTCTACCGTGTAATTTCCATGCATACAAAATAATGTAATTAGCACACGTCAACTTTCTTAATAACGCTTAAGTACTTCGATTTTTTTCCGGGGTGCTACAAATTAAAAAATAAAAGATAAATAAATAACATTCAAAAAATTATTAGTAATATATTTAGACAATTGAAGAATTTTGAAGAGTATAACATAAGTTTAAAAAAATATATTTGCAAAGTAAGAAAATATATATATATATGTATATTAAAAGAAAAATAATATCAAAATATTAAGTCAATTGACAAGTTAATAAAAAGTCACATTAGTAAATGTATAGTATTAAGAGCATGTTTGGACATAAGAATTTTTTTTTTGAAAAGAGTGTTTGCTCATCAAAGTCTTACAAGTTTTCCAATCTCACTTGAAAGTGTATTTTCAAATTTGAAAAACTGGTGAGAACTAATTTTTCAATTGAAAATGGGAAGGTTGCTAGTTTTTAGTTGCAAAATATGTTGAAAAAGAGAAATCCAAATATGTTGCAAAAGTTATAACCAAACACAACTTCATCTTCAATTCAAATTATAATGAAATTTCAATTTCAATTTTTTTTTGGGAATTTATGTCCAAACGCCTATTAAGTACTTGCTAATTTAATAAAGAATAAATAAGGAACAAACAATTTATTTGATTACTATATGATGTGGATCCTTTGGTTTACTCTAAATTTTATTATATTTCTGCACACTATATTAAATAATAAAATAATAACTAATATTTATTAAAATAAAATGATATATTTGATTATAACTTTACAAGATTAATATTTAAATTATCCGCACATCATGGTTATAAAATGATAGTACATGCTCTTGACATTTGTATATTCCGAAAATAAAATAAATTTGGATTTGATAAACCTGTGAATGCGTGGTGCCTTGGATTGTCACCATTTTCTTAAAATTGGTACTTTCTAGAACGAAAACACCAGTCAACCTTTTCTCTTTCCTTTCTCGATGGACGTAATGGAAACGCTACCCATTTCGCCATAGTTAGGCTTAGGCACCTGTAAATCTATAAATACCTCTCAACCCCTTCCTCGCGAAGCTTCTTTTTTCTTCACACGAATGAAAATTCTTCTCCAAGTAATCACCACACTGATCTCCGCACATATTCCGTTCACTTCTTCTCAACCGCTGCGATCGGTAATTTCTCTATCTAATCATATTTTTTGATTAAATTTGCTTTCACGATCCGAGACTGTTTGTTGTTCGTAGTAAAAAAAGAAGTAGAAAACGGATCGAGCTTTTGTGCTTGCGGTGGAAGCTTCTTTGCTTGATATACTGTATTTTTTGGAGTCAATTGCGGATTATACTATTTATTTCAGCTAAGTATTTGTTATTTGTGTGGAAAATGAAAATAGAATATAAATAATGCTTCTGTCTTTGCGGGCGGAAGCTTCTTTGCTCGAAATACTGTGTTTGGAATCAATTGCAAATGACACTATCTATCTTTGTTGCTGTGGAGATCTATTGAGATTACGCTTTTCCATTTGTATTAAAAGTGAAAATAGGAAACAAATTATGCCTTTGTCTTTGCAGTGCAAGTTTATTTGTTTGATATACTGTGTTTATAATCAATTGCAAATGTTAGGATCCGCTGAGATTTAGCCTTTGTGATTGAGCTAAAAAGTACAAATCGTGCTTGTACTCCGTGGTGCAAGAATATTTGCTTGACATACTGTATTTGGAATCAATTGCAAATGGCACTATTTTATCTTTCTTGCCGTCACAATCTACTGAGGTTCAGACTTCAGTCCTTTGTTATTCGTGTAAAAAAATAATATAGAAAACAAATTATGCTTTTGTCTTTGCGATGCAAGCTTCTTTGCTTGATATATTGTGTTTGGATCAATTGCAAGTGACACTATTTTATACACTATTATATCTTTGTGATAAAGAGAACAAATACAAATTATGCTTTTGCTCTGTGGTGCAATCTTCTTTGCTTCATATACTGTATTTGGAATCAATTGCAAATGACACTCTTTCCCTTTATTGCTGCTAGGATATAAAAGATGAAAAGATATGGTATGCCTTTTCTTGTTGGGATATAAGCTTCTTTGCTTGATATACTATGTTTGGAATAAATTGCAAATGAAACTATTTACTGCGTTAGGGTTAGGTATCTTTGTTGATCTGATAACTCCTATCATCGTCGTTGAGTTTTTGAACGTTACGTCTCCTGATCTTGATGTATTGAATTGTTTTCTGATTTTGGTTGTCTCTATGGGGTTTCGCCGAGTTTTTAGCAGTTTATTGCACTATATGCTTCCTAGAAAGAGATCTGCAGAAGGCGTGGTAGTTGACGGCGACGGTAACAGTAGCAGCTGTGATCCAGAGAGAGTTCTCAAAAAGCATAGAATTAGTTGTGTGATCTCTTCCGGTGCCAAAGAGAATACCAGCGGTTGCAGTACTAACAAGATTCTAGGCAAGAATTTTAAGGGTAACGCTAGCAGCAGTAGTGCCGGTGAACAGTCGGTAATAGAAATGGCATTTGATGATGGAAATCCACATGATATTGATGAGGATCTCCACAGCCGACAGCTTGCTGTGTATGGCCGTGAAACTATGCGGCGGCTTTTTGCTTCTAATGTTCTTGTCTCTGGGATCCAAGGGCTTGGTGCTGAAACAGGTATGGACTATTGTTCCTTAATGATTTTTTTAGGTTTTCGAATTTATCCTGTGTTCTATAGGTTGTTGATTCCATAATTATGTTACCTTTTTTTTTCTTTTTAAATTCATGTGTTCGAAAGGGAGTCTTGGAGCAACAGTAAAGTTGTCTCCGTGTGACCTATAGGTCACAGGTTCGAGCCGTGGGATCAGCCATTGATGCTTGCATCAGGCTGCCTACATCACACCCATTGGGGTGTGACCCTTCTGCGGATCCTGCATGAACGCGGGATGCTTTGTGCACCGGGCTGCCCTTTTTTTTAATCCTGTGTTCATTTGTGTTTTTTTAACATCTGGGAATGTAGACTTAGATTTTGAGTTCTGAATCCGGGTTCTGTTTTGTTGACTTTTCTACTAACATGGAGCTTAGTCTTGGATGTGTTTATCAGGTGTTTCATAAGTAATGAGCTGAAAGTGTTAAGCCCAATTAAAGAACGCACTTTAGTGATGATAAGCACAAATGAAGAAGAAGCATTAAAAAGTATATGTAATGCAAAAAAAAGGATGTTGCATAAGTTAAATATGCCCGTAATTATTAACATCTGTCGCAATAGCAATAAGTGTAGGTTATATATGATCGAATTCTGGACTTTTTTTTGGTGGAGCCATGTCAATAGGTATATTTGGTATTTTAGTGTCTCTTTGCCTTTGCGTGATTCTGTATTTCCACATGATTGCAGCAAAGAATCTTATACTTGCTGGTGTAAAGTCTGTGACTCTGCATGATGAAGGAGAAGTGCAGTTGTGGGATCTGTCGAGCAATTTTATTTTCTCGGAGAGTGATGTTGGTAAGAACAGAGCACTTGCTTCTGTTCAAAAGCTACAGGAGCTCAACAATGCTGTAGCTGTCTCAACTTTGACTACAAAATTGACCAAGGAAAAGCTTTCTGATTTCCAGGTGAGGTGCCTGCTTTGGTTTTTAGCTTTTTTCATGAGAAGTTTGGTTGTTCATGGAAAACTATTTGTTATTACTGATGCACTAGCTTGTTATGTAGATCTGTATCTAAAAGATGTGATATAGACTTTTTGGAAGCTCATGGTTCAAATTAAAAGTAGGCCAAATACACAGACAGACGCTTAAACTTGTCAAGATATTCCATTTAGACATCTTATGTCAGGGTGCGACCTATTGAACACTTGATCTCACTTAAAACTGTGTCTATTAGACCGTTTCATAGCAGCTGGCCAAAAAAAAATTAGATCCGTGCAATTTACATGGGGAGCCCTGGTAGAGTAACCAATAAAACAAAAACACGTGGCTTAAGATTACACTTTTTGCATACCAATGTTTCTCCCTCCTCCCTTCCTTCGTCTGCTGGCTCTTTTCTCCATTTTTGGGTTCTTTTACTCCATGGCAGTTCCACAATCGCAGATGTGTTTTAAAAAAATTCAGCGCCTTCTTCCCATTTCAAGTAGCTCAAAGCTGAAAATTGAAACACAACGAATTGGTTCGCTACAGATGATATCAACAAAGATTCGAGGCTCAAATCTGCAAGCGATCTTAGGTGTTAGGGGTTCATGGTTGAAGAAAAATGGATATGTCCAGTTGAAGGTAATCAGTATTGGAAATTGTTTTCTTTTTAGAAGGCGGGGCTTGTATTGACCGGTGGAGAGTGGTGTAGTCGTGTGTGCATTTTGTTGGTGGTCAGCGGAATTTGATTGGGTCGACATGGATTCTGATTCAGAAGTGATACTTTTGGCTAGAGATTCTGCAAAATCACTGTAAGAGGATGAGTGAGCAGCGGATGATTGGTAGTACCATGAAATTTTAGGCGATGTTGTTCTGCAGCTTCTTGTTTTAGCGAAAAAGGTGAGCTTTGCCTTTGAGGATTTTCCGGTAAGAGAGAAGAAGATGGAGAAGAAAATAATTAAAACGAAAATAGCTATATATTTCTCTTGTGCTGACACGATTCATTGGGCCCATTTTAACACGATTTGAAGTCATTTCACACTTCTTAAGAGCGGTGCAGATCACCCACACTGCCATGTCAGCAGTGTGTATTCACCGTTTTAAGTAACATTAGGTGTTCAGTTGGTCACATCCTGAGATAAGGTGTTTCAATGGGATATCTTGACAAGTTTAAGGGGTTGTGTATGTATTTGGCCTTTTCAATAGTTACTTTGATTTATCAACCAAAAAAAAGAAAGATATGTATTTATCTTCGTGCAAAAGGTGGCTGTCACTTAACAACAACCCCCCCCCCCCACCCCCCACCCCCCCACCCCAAAAAAAAAAAACACCCATGCTCACACACAAACAAAGTTGGATGCTATTGCATTTCTGAGATGCTAGAAGATAAAAAGGTAGACCTATGTGTTGATATTTACAATCACCTTTATCAACTAATACTCCACCTGATTCTCATTGACCTACTTTGTGCTTACGTCCATCCCCGAAGAATGGCCTCTGTGAATTCTACCATCTTCATACGGTCTAATTAACCACTAATGCTACTCGTGCATATGATTTGTTTAATTTGACATGCATTACGCTTCTTGCAACAACTATTTTAGCATATACTTACCAGATTAGAATGAATGACATTCAACCTTTCATCTTGGTCTCCTCGTGAAAGTCATCCAAGTGATACAATTTGGGATCGGAGGAATGTTTATCTTGTGAGGTAATACAGTCAAATTGTCCAACTAGACTATTATTCACCTATTGACATAGTATTATTGTGGATCCTTCTTTGAATTAATAATAGTTGTTATTTGAATCATGCTCACACATTTTTCTTGGTAGAGATCCCTCGTTTTTATGGATTTTGGTTACCGATCAAACTCAGGTTGATTCTTCGAACTTTTCTGAAAAGGTGGAAATTGTACATGATTGATGTCTGTAGACTGATACCACAAATTAGCAGAACAAAACAAATATGCCACTAAGATAGAATAAAGGAATTTTACAGATTAGAATAACACAAAACTCAAGTATTTAACATAACTTGAATTGTTGTTATCACCAACGATCATTCAAACCCCAGGACAATATCGGTAGAATTAAAGAATGAATGAAATAACAAATATAATTAGTCAAATTCCAAACAAATATGCAAGAACCTACTAATTAATAGTCCCAACAAGATTTGATCCAAAGGAAGACAGATATAATCAATCCAAAGAAAGAATGAAACAGGAGGAAGAAGGGATGAACTCGTACAAGAAATCTTACCCTAAAGATTCAAGTTGAAGTTAGGATACAATATGGCACAATTTTAGAAGCGTGTTTGTATCCTTATGCTGGCTTGAAATGATTTTAAAATAGAGAAATATGGTCAGTGAGGATTTGTATAGCCGACCGTAACTTGCTCAGGACCGAGACATAGTTTATAATTGCAATTGTAAAAGTGGATTCGCTCACATCTTCTGATGCTGCATTCATTTGCATATTTTCATGTCGATGTGTATACAACTGCTACTATGACTTTTGGCTGGTGCTGCCTGAGTATCCAAATGACTTGTGCATTTTGTGGTAGTATTTCTATATAAGGAGACATGACTTAGCCCATTGAAACAAGTTTGTTCAACCTGAGAATTTTTATAAGCTTTGGGACTTTTGGGATTGTAGTGTGCACTTGCTGCCTTCAATCATGCCAGATTCTTGCAGTTTGTTCCTGTTGAGGGATATCAATTTGCTAAATCTTTCATCTCCTTTTACTTTTCATTTGGATGTTGGGCTGGTAAAAGTTCTACTATGACTGACATCATAATTTCCTGCCGACACTCCCTATATTATTTCAATGCAGGCTGTGGTATTTACTAACACCAGCTTAGAGGATGCACTGGAGTTCAGTGATTACTGCCACAATCATCACCCCCCCATAGCATTTATCAGAACTGAAGTGAGAGGTCTATTTGGTTATGTCTTCTGTGATTTTGGCCCTGAATTCACAGTTTTTGATGTAGATGGTGAAGAACCTCATACGGGCATCATTGCATCAATTAGTAATGATAACCCTGCCCTTGTTTCGTGTGTGGATGATGAAAGGCTTGAGTTTCAGGATGGAGACCTAGTTGTGTTTTCAGAAGTACGGGGCATGACAGAACTTAATGATGGCAAGCCAAGAAAAATTAGAAGTGCAAGACCTTATTCCTTTACTCTCGACGAGGACACAACAAACTTCGGTCCCTATGAGAGAGGTGGTATTGTCACTCAGGTGAAGCAGCCCAAACTTTTGAAGTTTAAGACATTGAGCGAGGCTATCAGGGATCCTGGCGATTTTCTTCTTAGTGATTTCTCGAAGTTTGAGCGACCGCCTCTGTTGCATTTGGCATTCCAAGCATTAGACAAGTTCAGATCTGAATTGGCAAGGTTTCCTCTTGCTGGTTCAGAAGATGATGCTCAGAGGCTGATATCTATTGCGACCGATTTAAATGAAAGCATGGGAGAGGGGAAATTGGAAGATATAAACCCTAAACTTTTACAGCAATTTTCTTCTGGTGCAGGTGCTGAACTTAATCCCATGGCTGCAATGTTTGGGGGTATTGTTGGGCAGGAGGTTGTTAAGGCTTGCTCTGGGAAGTTTCATCCACTTTTTCAGGTTACAATTGCTGTTATTCTGTCCATTGCATTGTTATCATAGTTCCTGGATTTTTTGGAGATTCTTTTTCAATCCTTCCCTTCTCCCCCTGCACCACTTTCACTAATTCTCTCTTTTTTTCTCTTTAATTTGTTAACAGTTCTTCTACTTTGACTCCGTGGAATCACTTCCAACTGAGCCTCTAGATCCTAGTGATCTCAAGCCATTAAATACACGTTATGATGCCCAGATCTCAGTTTTTGGGCATAAATTCCAGAAGAAACTAGAAGATGCGAATGTGTTCTTGGTGGGATCAGGTGCCCTGGGTTGTGAGTTCCTGAAGAACTTGGCTTTAATGGGAGTTTCATGCAACAAACAAGGGAAACTGGCAGTCACTGATGATGATGTGATTGAGAAGAGTAACCTTAGTAGACAATTTCTCTTCCGTGATTGGAACATTGGCCAGGCAAAATCCACTGTTGCTGCTACAGCTGCAGCATCGATAAATTCCCAGCTTCAAGTTGAAGCTTTGCAGAACCGTGTGGGTCCTGAAACTGAAAATGTGTTTGATGACACTTTCTGGGAGAATCTTAGTGTGGTTATTAATGCACTTGACAATATCAATGCAAGACTTTATGTCGATCAGAGATGCTTGTACTTTCAGAAGCCACTGCTTGAATCAGGAACCCTTGGTGCCAAATGTAACACTCAGATGGTGATTCCCCATCTGACTGAGAATTATGGTGCATCAAGAGATCCTCCAGAGAAACAAGCACCAATGTGCACTTTGCACTCCTTCCCACATAATATTGATCATTGTTTGACATGGGCACGGTCCGAATTTGAGGGTCTGCTTGAGAAAATACCAGCCGAAGTTAATGCTTATCTTTCTAATCCAAGTGAATATACATCTGCACAAACAAATGCCGGTGATGCTCAAGCCAGAGACAATTTGGAGCGTGTTCTGGAGTGCCTTGATCGAGAAAGCTGTGAAACTTTTGAAGATTGCATTGCATGGGCACGCCTAAAGTAATACGTGATACCATTTTTCTTTCATTGTGTTTAACTATCATAATGGTGCCTTTATCTCTGCAGTTTCTGACCTTTGTTCTTTTTCCAGGTTTGAAGATTATTTTGCGAACCGAGTAAAACAACTGATTTTCACTTTCCCTGAGGATTCTATGACCAGTTCTGGAGCCCCCTTTTGGTCTGCCCCTAAGCGCTTCCCTCATCCCTTGCAGTTCTCTTCTACCGACCCTAGTCATCTCCATTTTATCATGGCTGCATCCATTTTACGTGCTGAGACATTTGGTATACCTATTCCCGATTGGGCTAAGCACCCGAAGAAACTGAGTGAAGCAGTGGACAAGGTTATGGTCCCAGATTTTCAACCGAAAAAAGATGCCAAAATTGTGACTGATGAGAAGGCGACTAGTCTCTCTACAGCTTCTATAGATGATGCTGCTGTCATCGATGAACTTATATCAAAGCTGGAGCACTATCGGAAGAATCTAACACCAGGCTTCCGGATGAAACCTATTCAATTTGAGAAGGTCTCAATTTCGTTATATTCCAACTTGAATATTGTGTATTCTTTTTGCATCAAAATTCCTCCTAATAGTGTAGCTTATAAATTGCATGAGTTTCAGATAGATTACTTCGCCTACTGATGTTTTTGTTGATGTTGAGCAGGACGATGACACTAACTATCACATGGACCTTATAGCTGCACTTGCTAACATGAGAGCAAGAAACTACAGTATCCCGGAAGTTGACAAACTGAAAGCTAAGTTTATTGCGGGGAGGATCATTCCTGCAATCGCGACTACTACTGCAATGGCAACGGGTTTGGTTTGCCTTGAGCTGTACAAGGTTCTTGATGGGGGCCACAAACTGGAGGACTACCGGAACACGTTTGCCAACCTTGCTCTACCTCTCTTTTCCATGGCTGAGCCAGTGCCACCCAAGGTTGTCAAACATCAAGATATGAGCTGGACTGTTTGGGATAGGTGGGTCATCAAGGACAATCCTACATTGAGAGAACTAATCCAATGGCTTGCAGACAAGGGACTGAATGCTTACAGCATTTCATGTGGAAGCTGCCTGCTGTTTAACAGCATGTTTCCCCGGCACAAGGAACGAATGGACAAGAGGGTAGTAGATTTGGCGAGGGACGTGGCCAAGGTGGAGCTACCACCATATCGCCGTCACTTGGATGTTGTTGTTGCGTGTGAAGATGATGAAGATAACGATGTTGATATTCCTCTGGTATCCGTATATTTCCGTTAAATTTTCTTGGTTATCCATTGCACTATTTGTTCCAAGTTTAGGATCATACAACTTGTATGCGCTATCCTCCTGTCACGATGTTATAATAATGTAAGACACACGGGGATATTTCTTTTCATAGCAACTCTGATCCTCGTATATTAATTGATGGTGCCCAATATTTTGAACCTACTTTCCTGTTGCATATAGTATGCGTTATGTTCAGTTATTGTTCTGCTATCTTTGACTCCGGTTTAAACAATTGATTGTTGACGTGTCTACAACTTACATGATATTTTATACATGTGGCAGCTAGGATTAAGCATTTTTCGGTGTTTTGATTTTATACAATATATAGGCATAGTTTTAACTTATTTTACGTTAGAGAAATTAGTTCTCTGACTTAAGTGCTATAAATTAAAAGTTGGTTTTTTCTTACCCGTGGTATTCCAGCTAGTTTGTGCACAATTCGACTTTTTCACAAGGTAGCTGCTATATCTCATTAGAACGAGTGTTGGGTATATCTGCCCATTGAAGTTTAGGCAGATGGAAAAGAAACTAGTTATTCCCTCTGTCCCAATTTATATGATACCATAGAGATTAAGAAAGAAAAGAAATTCTTTAGAACTTGTGGTCTAAATAACCATTTGAATTTCGTGTAAATCATCTCATTAAGGATAAAAAAAATTTAAGTGTTAATTTTTTTTTTTTGAACAGACTAGAAAGGAAAACTACATAAATTTGGACAGGGCTAATGATATTTTTCTTTCTCCACTGGAATTGGTACCTTTATCTCCAGCATTTGCGTCCACTTTATTTATCACTAGATCACATCCTTAGATTGATGTGAACATAACTGGTTATAGATGGGCTTGGTTTTCTTTTGGAGATTTGACAAAAAACTCTTGGGCTTAAATTTAAGATCTCTTGTGTTTAATTTATTTTACGTGTAAAAATAAAATCTCTTCAGAAATTTTCATTCGTTTTCTTGGAACTGCGCCAAACATTTTCACTGTATCACGATAGAATTGCAAACTTTTGGTATATTGAACTGGAATTCATCTCATTCACTAGTCTTCAATGTTCTGGCCTATCAGCTTTTATCAGCTCCTTCATCAAATTTGGCTGAGCTGATCACTCTGAACTCCAATTGCTTCTGATGTTTCGAGCGTCTTCTCTCATCAAAATTTTCCCATCCTTCAAGCTGTGAGGTTTGGAAATTGTGAGAGGCAAACCAAAATAGGTCACAACATGATGTAGTAAAAAATTGAATACCTGGCGGAGAACATCCATGGTTATTTCAGTGCCATGGAGATCCAGTATTGAGAGTTCGGTGCACAGTTTGAATATGCTGCTAGGGAGGGATTTGAGCCCGTTGTTTTTAAGATAAAGTGCCTGCACAGTAATCAGAACATGAACCACGCAAATAACTGGGCAGAAGCACACTGTGCAGGTAAAAGAGGCCATCACATGAAAGATGTTAGAGAAATTGTTAACAAATTGGAGAAACTTGTGCGCGACACGTCTTGCCAAAAAGACACAGTTCGAAACTCGGTGGATAATGAGTCTGTCTCTCTACCCTTCTCCACTTAAATAGACTTTTGTATGTGGAAGGGTTCAAACTTGTGACTTGCGCCTAACCCACACATCACGTGTTGCGCTCTTAGTGAAGAAAACAGTGTATTACTAATAAAAACAGCAGATTGTGGCAGTAGATCACTCAGCTTGGTTTAAAATGGCATAGTTGAATCTTCTAGTATATACATGTCAATGCATGTCATGATCTATTTTAGATAGCTCCTTGTATGTTAAATTATTCACTGATATTTTGTGGTTACTCTTCCGGCCCTTTCCCAGACCCCGCGCATAGCGGTAGCTTAGGGCTGCCCTTACTTTGTGGTTACTCAAATTCTTTTTTCTCCAAGAATTTAGTTCAGGAGACAAGTAGAATCTCTTCATTCCATGATTCGATGAAATATCTTGAATTTTATGTTGAATTGCTAGGTGTATGTACATGTATCAATCAAGTGAATTTTGTTCTGGTGGGATCAATTCAATAAAAGAAAAAAAGCAATTCGAGTCGGTCTTGAAACAATTCATTGCATTTTCTCCTAGACTTCCTAGGTAAATCCATTTTATTATTCAACAATGAGCTATCAACGAGTACTTGAGCACATCTAGTCATTTGTCAGCCGTTACTATAAACTGAAATCTTCAAAACACACTTCAAATGAAAAGATTGCATAACAGGGATGTGAGAGAAAAGACAAAAATACAGAACCTTTAAATCCTTTAGTTTGTCAATTGTTTCTGGCAACTCCACCAAAAGATTAGATGAAAGATCAACCTACACCATGATGAATCAGGTTATATGTACATAAGGTAACATCACATAAACCATTAAATGCTGGATCTTGTTTTAGCCGATATTTTGAATTTCATTATTCCAATTAATGCAAGAAAAATAGACAAATGACTAAAGGGAAAATAAACCCTTTTTCTACCTCAATCAGAGAAGCACAGCCCCCTATACTTTCCGGAATAATGGGTATCCTGCAATTGGAAGTTTAAGCTTACAAATCTAGAATGTTGGCTCTTATAATTGTTAAGAAAAATATAAGATAACAAAAAAATAAACTGATTCCCTAAACATCCATGTCCACAGGAAAAGGTTGAGAAAAAAAGCTCAACACTAGAAATTATGATAAGTAAACTTATGAAAAATCAAAATTTCAAGCACTTCATATTACCTGTTGTTGTTAAGTTTCAAAACCTCAAGGCCAGTCAACAGACCTATTTCAGATGGGAGACATGTTAACTTGTTATGTGCAACATAAAGCTGTCTCAAACTGGTCAAAGCCCCAATCTCAGGAGGCAGTGTTGCAACGCTGCATAAATCATTCCAAAAAGAAAATACTAGTTGACATAATGATACAAGAGTCCTTTAAACGGAAATAATGCACATGTCAAATGGTTGAGATTGGTAAACAGAGTATGCCGTATCTGAAAACAAAAATGTAACACGAAACATCATCTGAATATCACTGACCAAACAAAATCAATACCATGACTTTTGTGTATCAACGATTGACAGCTTTATTCAATTCTCATTCACGTTTGAGTCCAGGTCAATAAATAATGCAGTTTTATGATTATATTTTGACTTGACACAATTCTGCCAAAAAGCAGTATTTGGACTCATATCCATAGTCTAACTGCATTCAGTTATCTGTGCAAACCTTCAAAATGTTTACCACTAAGAACATCTCTTCCATTCCAATACATCTGATCATGAACTGCTAGTAAGTAAAAGTGATGAATATTACAAATTAGAATGTATATTTGATCAAGAACACAGTAGAATGTTTTTTTACTATACCTAAGGGGATGTCTGATGACCAGATTCGGCACTTGAAACAAAATACCTTAAGTCCCAATTAAAAAGCTCCATAATTTTTTTTTGAAAACAATTTATCATTGAAATAGAAAACAGCCAATCATTGCATGACATATGACACATTTCAAATAAACTTAGTATAAATTAATATGTAAAAGTAAACCTACTTAAATATTTGACTGACCATGATCTTAGACAATCTCGAGATACGTTTTCATAAGTTCTCCAAAAGTAACTTGCTATCAATAAATACTCATAAAAATCCAAAGAAACAAGTATATTCGACAGAAAAACGTGAACAAATTTTTCTTTTTTAGTTTTGAACTATACATGGAAGAAAATTTATACTTCGTTTAATAATGATCAAAGAGATTTTATAATTTTATCCTTTTTTAAAAGTTAAAGTAGATATTTTATAATTTTCACATCCCCCTTCTTTTATATATGTTTTTAATTCAAGAGAATGACAAAGCAAACTATCACTACTTTTACAACAGCGAGATGAAAGGTTTCATGCATCAAGCAACAGACAGGCTAACATAACTACATAAGTACATAATGCTGATAAGAGGGTTAGAGAAAGATGTAGTAAGTAAGTAGCCTCTTTATAATCAAGTGAGAAGAGAATTGGAAGTCAGTAACGATTGTATAGCAAGGATATTAAAAGTTAATAAAACAAAAAGTAGATGTCAAAGTTATCTTTTATGTCGTCTCATCCAAAGGGGTAGCAGATTTCATTGTTATTCATTCAATGGAGGGAATTTTGTAAGGAACAGGTGGGACTTACTTGTTTTGGTTCAAAGAAAGAACCATAAGACTTTTTAAAGAAGATAGCCCTTCCCAGCTTAAGGAATTATCCATAATTTCATTTCCATTGAGGATCAATTTCTGGGAAGCAGAAAGAATACCAAAATAAATTTCTAGCACAAAGTAGTAAATCAATAGCAATTTCAAAGAAGTGTAAAGTAGGCAGCTCAACATACCTGAAGAGAACTCAAGTTATTAATCCCGGCTGGAATATGTTGTATCAAGTTGTGGCTGAGATCAAGAACTCTTGCAGAAGGTCCGCAAGTCAGCACTTCACCAGGCAGGGCCTATCAAGTTCCAGTGAGTAATGAGAATAATATCTTCAAGAAGAAAAAAAATAGTAAAAGTAAAATAAAAAATAAAATCACCTGGTAATGTAGTTAAAGGATACATGTAATGCTATTATAAAATTAATGGAAAACAGATAAATTATCTTGGCCGAACAAAGAGAATCAAACCCGGTTCCACTACTTGGCTAAGAGAACATTTACCATTTGACAGTTGTTATATTCTCATTCTTGATACACAATATGTACACACATAAGTGATATATAATGGGATTTCATCTGAGCAGTGCGGGCCAAATATTCTCTCCGGTACTAATCCAACATTTATTCACAAGTTTGAACCATCTGATTATCCTCTTTTGGTTTTCTCTGGTTAGCTTGCATCTTTTTGGGATAAAAAGTAAAATTATTGTCTTGCAACTGAGAAATATTGGGTGGTTATTTTGGTTTTGGGTTTGCAACAAACAAGTTGAACAGATGAAAGAGTTAGACATACCAACTGGAAAGAGAAAATTTTGGTTTCCAAATATTAGGAAAATTATGCTTTTAATCCTCCAAGCTCCCAACAAATGAATTATATACAATCCATCTATCAGCCAAAAATTTTAATTGGGACAAAATATGCCATAGAGTCATTTTGCTTGATTCTAAGCAAATATATGAAATCTACACGACATATTACTCCATCTGTTTTTGCACTTCTATCCATAGTGGAGGGAAGTAGAATTTTGTTTTTTGTTTCATAGAAGGTTAGACTGTAGTACTGGTGGACTCACACCTAAGAGCTTTCTAAAGATACTAGGGATATCTATTCCAGTGATCAGTTTTGCATTACGATTACGAAAGGAAAGGACATAGCCCGGCTATCTACCTAGTCAAGCCAGAAAAATATATTAGATATAATTTAGATGAAATGAATTGAAAGGAGAAAAGGGAAAAAAATAGAGAAAATAATACTACTAATTTTAGGTTGACTCCAATATGTACGATTGAATCAAAGTGCATCCAGTTCAACCATTGTATCTCGTCCCATCACAATAAAGATCGGTCATGGCAAGAATAGGTTCAAAGTCATTGGCAAAGCAAAGTCAGTTACATCTCATCTTACCTTCAGATTGCATTCTGATAGAGCAATGACGCCAGTAGCCTTCCACCGTTCAAGTTGGCTCTTCAAAATGGGAACCTGAGGAACGTCTCTTTTCGGTCTCGTAGCTTCAGGCATCCTCATTGAGGGCAATGTGAAAGCTTCCTTTCTTATTGGTCCATCCTATTCAATATACACAAACAGGTAAATAACTCAAGACATCAGATTTAAAAGCTGCCATTTGTGGATTAATTCACTTTCTGATATAGAAAACAAAAAGTTCAGGATCTAGCTAGGTTGAATTACACAGGTTTTTTAATTTATTTTTTGCATTAATTACACGAAAATTCTGGTTTTTTCAAATTTATAAAAAAATCCAGCAACACAAGCACACGTCTATTTAAGCCCACCAAAAAACAAGAGAATGATTCGGATTTCTTGCAGAGTAGAACCGACCAATTAGTACCAAACACGAGATAGATCTTCCAAACAACAAGGCTTTTTTCGAATAAGCCAATTCATCCGAGACCCGGCAGATCCACTCTTTTTCCTATTCAAAGATTAGTCCCCTAGCTTTGTGTTTTAACATCGAGAATTATTTGCAGATGAAGAAATGTCAAAGGGCTTCTTACTTCCCAAACAAATCCTCTTACATCTATATACAAATGCTGGTTTATCAAGAAAAGCACTTTGAGTTGTCGATTAATCGTCAGGGATGGCTTAGAATCAATATCTAATGGATCTTTCCATTCTAATACTCTATCCGAGAGTTATCAGTATTTATCAATTCTATTCCTATCTAACGGAATGCTATTGGATCAAATGATAAACACTCAATCAATTACACCTCAATCCCAAACTAGTTGCAGTCTCCTATAATTCAATATCCATTCTGCTCCACGTAGACCCACTTCATTCTAGCAATCAATAGATTGTCTTTTATGACAAATCAAAGGATTTCTAATACTAGAGGTTCTCTACATTTGCTAACGATATAAACATATGTAAACAAACTAAGGGTACCACCACAACATAGCCCCAATCCCTAATAGTTTGTAAGCCATCAAAAAAAGTTATTAGCAAAATTGAAGGAAAAGAACAGAGAAAAATCATAGGTGGATCCAAGATTTGTTTTGAGTTCAAGATCCTACCACAACTCATCAAATTTACTAGTTTGAAATCTATTAGTTGTACTTATTTAGTGAATATATACAAGGTCCTGAGTCAAAACTATTGGGTTCCGATGAACCCATAAGTTTGAACTCTACATCCATCCGTTAGATAAATCATAAAGTAGTGTATAGGAAAATCAAGAATTACCCCTTGGTGTAAGCCCTGGGAAGCCATAAGCATGATCTTGGCACCATTTACAACCTCCGAGGACTTCAATGTCATTTCGTCCACCAATACTTTCCCTATCCATGAAAAAACACACAAATTATGTCAACTATCAAATTCAAATGACACTTAGTTACAAAGAATTTTTAACTTTAAATTTCTCATTTTACCATATATATAACCAAAGAAAAGTCTTGGCTTATTTTTAGCCTACACTCTTTCTGATTTTCTTAAAACTTGTACCCAGTTAATTCACTGATTTCTTTAAAAAAAATTAATAGGGTTGTATTGAGAGAATGTAACCTTTGAAGATGAGTTTTTGGCCGCGAGGGAGGACATTAGTGAGAGGTTGAAGTAGAGACTTGAGGTCTTTGACGGTGGACTCGTCGGAGATTTCCACCGGCAACGATCGGCCGCTGAACTTAACATTCACCGTTATTGTACTCCGATTATCGGTATCGCTTTTTCCCTCCATTTCTTTCTCCATTTCTTTATTTTGTGTTTTCTTTTTTACTCGCCGCCGATCTGTGAATTCTGTGCTTCACGACTGGACAATGACTTTCTTAACAAATTGAATTGAAAATATATATTGATGTAAGGACAATATTACTAGCCTCTGCGATTTTGAACTTTGTGTTTGACAAGAGGGGTTGGTGTGATGTAAGTAACCTCCGATTTCAGTTTGAGTCTCCCACCCTAATACAAAGTTCTCGGAGTAAAGTATGGCGGAGTTGTTGTTATGATAAAAAAAAAAAAAAAAAAAAAAAAAAAAAGAGAGAAGTGTAATTACCCAATCTATACATAGCATTTGCTATATTATGTATTATAGATACTTTTTTGTGGTTATAAGATGTATTTGATGTATTTAAGCTATTGCATTATGAATGCAGTAGCAAAAATAGGCGTGAATCAGGGAAGTCCAGCTAATCAGTTGTTGTATTTGAGTGTATTCAACTGTATTCATGGAGTGAAATGTGGGATTACAGCTGGACAGATTATTGTATTCGACTGTATTTACGGCGTAAAATAAGGGATTACACTGTTTTTAAAACGGAAAGTGAATCAATTAACATAATAGACTCCTAATATAACTCAACAAACTCAATTATAACACACAAATTTTGTATTTTCAGTTATAAAAAAGATTCTCAACCGAAAAATACCTAAAAAACATAGCAATCTTCAGAGAAATTATATAATACATCTGAATACATAAATTATATTAATTAAAAAATATATGAATACATTCATGGCATATAGCGAGACAGCGAATACAATGAAATACATAGAATACAGCAGGATACATTGAAATACAATGAAAAAAACAGTGAATACAATGAAATACATGGAATACAACGAGATACATTGAATTACAATGAAAAAAAGACAATGAATACAATGAAAATACATCGAAATATATTAACAGAAAATCAAGTTGCTCAGCCTCAAACTCCGTCATCTTTGTTCAAGAACAAACCTTAATTTCCGGCGAATCTGCCGTAGCAACGTTTGAAGGTACAACACGCGACACCTTTGAAATTTGAAGGTACAACATGCGACACCTTTTTCATTACCTGCTACCGCGTTGACTACCTTTGCCTTCGACACTTTTAACTGTTATCGCCACAGTGACTGTCGCCGTCGTCGATGGCGGAGAACCACCAGTATCTCCGTCAACGTTCACTTTCATTTCGGAACAAAGAAGGAATACGCTACTACGTGATCAACCAAAAGAGTGAGAAGAAAACTCCATTTACCAAATCAGTTAGTTTTGGGAAAGTTCAAAGGTTGGTTAACTCCCTTTTCCAAATCTGTCAAAGTTCAAACGTTGGTTAACTCCCTTTCCCAAATCAGTTAGTTTTGGTTAGGGATTTGATTTGCTATCGCAAAACAATATTCGGTGCTAAGAATTGATCGGAATGAAAAGAAAATGGTGTGGGCGAGAGGAATTTTGAAATTGAGCATTGTGTTTTCCGGAAATGAGGGAAGAGAATGAGATGTATCAAAGTAGAGAGAGAAAGAAAATAGTGTAACTGAATAGCATATTTAGTGGCTTAGGGTTAGGAGGTAACCAAAATTAAATATTTGCTATAAACCTTAAAATGTATCTATAGAATATAATTTTTTTTTAGATGGTATTTATTTAAAATAAATAAGATGTTAACCTTTGCTATAGGAGGTAAAAATTAGGTGTCATGTTGAAGTTTAGAAAAGCAAATCTTGAACAACAATAAATTACACAACAAAGAGAAATTTAACAAAAGAGACAAACAATTAACGTGGTTCGGTCAATTGACTTACGTCCATGGCAGAGATAAGCAATCCACTATAATAAAAAGAGAGTACAAAATATCGAGAGAATAACCTCACGAAGAGGCAAACACAGGTGACATACTAACAATTGCCCCGAAAAATTCTCCCTCTAAACGAGACTCTCAAACCTTTTATTGCTACATTGTGGATGCTACTGAATGAGAAGAAGGATGTTCAATTTATAGAAGTCCAAATCTTTTCCTACAAGAAAAAGGACTAGCCAAATCTCCACCACGAAGTTTGTCTCAACTGCATAGCACACCGGTCAAATTTCTTAGGCAAAAATTACGATTATCGTCAAATATGTTACGGCTAGAACTGAACCCGCCAAGATGAACCTGTCTTCAACCTCGCTCTGATACCACTTGTTGTGATAAAAAATCAGGTGTCATGCGGAAGTTAGAAAAGCAAATCTTGAACGACGATAAATCACACAACAAAGAGAAATCTACCAAAAGAGATACAAACATTTAACGTGGTTCAGTCAATTGACCTACATCCGCGGCGGGGATGAGCAATACACTATAATAAAAAGAGAGTACAAAATATCGAGAGAACAACCTCACGAAGAGGCAAACACAAGTGACATACTAACACTTGCCCCGAAAAGTTCCCCCCCTAAACAAGACTCTCAAACCTCTTATCGCTACATTGTGGATGCTACTGAATGAGAAGGAAATGATCCTCAATTTATAGAAGTCCAAACTTCTTCCTACAAGAAAAAGGATTAGTCAAATATTGGAGATTTATAATTTCCTTCTACAAAAAAGAAAACCCAATTAAGGTAATTATATCGCCCTTTTCCTTCAACAAATAAGAAAATCAAATATGGTAAGAAAATTATGGCAAACACCTAACACTTTCCACCTCAACTGAAAGCAGCTAGCTCATCAGCCATTGTGAATTGATTTTGTGCATTCATTATATTTTTTTTATTATTTTATATCAAATTTCCGAAAGTTTTAAAATAAAACACTAAGTGGGCGTTTGGACATAAGAATTGTAAAATTCTAAAAAAAAAGGTAAAAACAATTTCAAGTGAAAATTGTATTTGAAATTTAGAGTTGTGTTTGGACATGAATATAATTTTGGGTTGTTTTTAAAGTTTTGTGAGTGGTTTGAGTGAAAAATTTGAAAAATAGCTTTTTGGAGTTCTCCAAATTTTCAAAATGCATCTTCAAGTGAAAATTGAAAATTTTATGAACAAACGCTGATTTCGGAAAAAAGGAAAAAAGTTTAGAAAAAAGGGAAAAAAAAAACTTATGTCCAAACGGGCTCTAAGATTTTGTAAGATTATTTTTTTGTATTATGAAAAAGGGATAAGAAATTATATGTCTTTAATTTATTTAGTCAATATTGGACAGTTGGAGCGGGACTTCTTTAGGTAAAAAAACTTAAACAAATTTATTTATCGGGAGGAATCGTTATTTTCTATTAGGAATGCTACATCATTTTTAATCACGGTGTATTTCAGATGCTTGAAGGCTAATATCAGACTAAAGATGTATATGATCATGTCAAAGTGAATGTTTCTTGTGATAATAAATTTCAGTTAAAGGGTGTGTTTGGTAAAAGGTTCTTAAAATTTTGTAAAACATTTTTTTTCAATTTAACGTGTTTATTTTAGTATTATCTTGAATTTTTTTTAACAAAAAATCTTCAAAAGCTTTTTTCAATGAAGAACGCAAAAGAGGTAACTACCATTTTTGTCCAACACATTTAATCCAAAGAAGATACTTTCTACTTTTATTTATTTATTTATTCAATTTGCATTAGAGTTTAGAGATCGAGAAGTTTGCATAAAGTTTAATTGTGAGCAGGAGAATCACAAAGGTAACTATTAAAAGATTAATTAGTGATATATATGAAATAAGAATTATAGCAATATAAATGCTTGAAATACTTAACATAGTTCAAAATTCTAGTACTTTAGAAAATTGATGCATTATGATGTTTATAATAATAGTAGAAAAGTGACTATTGGCAAGCAGACACTAAGAGACTTTTAACTCATTCGAATTTAGTAATTTTAGCTTGGACTCTATATGTATAAAAAATCCACTAAATAAGTATAATAATTAATTTTGAACAATGTAAATCAAATAAATTGTGCTAAAATTTCAAATCATTAATCCAACTCTCACAAGAGGGGATGATAAACTTCCTTAAATTACCTTATTATATAATAAAAAAGAAATACATCAACTATCCATATTTTCTTTTTTTACAAAAATGAACATCCCTATTGTGCAAAAATTGTTATGTGAGAGGCTTTAATCTCATGTATGATTTAGACCTTAATCAGGTGTCGCGCATTTCTTAACCATAAAAGGCGAATTCAAGTGCACCAAATAAAAAATAAGCAAGAAGAACGATTTAAAAAGGACAATTGATCACTGCAGAACCAGGATTTTCAGTAAGGAGTCAAAATATAAACAAGTAACCAAACAAAAAGGCCAAGGGAATTCAACATAATAGTATTTATACATATAAGAAAAAATTTACCTAGCTATATATGAAAATTTTCCGGCAAAGATTGATTCAGTCAAAACAAGAAATTATGATTCAGAATCATTCAAATAGTTCCACTCCTGAGTATTTATGTATTGTTGTAATCTATTTGGTGCATTGAGGCTTCCAACTCCAGAATCGAACAGCTCACATTTGGTACTCACTATATTAAAGTACCATTACAATTGCTAAGAAGGTTAAGAGTTTCTTGCCTTAACATTGTCAAGCATATCAACAAAACTCTGAACACGATGAACCTGCAGGAGATGGAGAAACCGTAGTCAGAGAAATCACTCAAGCACGATCCAACAATGGGTTCGTTGGTTCCATAGATCCCAATGCTTCCGGTCCAATAATATTTATATATATATGTGTGCAAATAAACAAGTATAGATAAATTAGATATACATTTCAAAACTCACTTTCTCGACTCAAAACCCACAGTGTTTAATTCTAAATCCATCACTACTCAAGAAGGATGCAATTTTTCTTCTCTTTAATCCTAAAGTTTGATGCATATGCATCCCTTAAACCATCATTTAAACAACTCTCTTTTGAAGGTAAAAATCTCATAACTTAGTACAAGAAATCAAGTCACAAAATTGGAATTAATATACATCCAACTGTGCGGAGCACAGAATTGGATGATTAGACTGATTGGCATGTCATATAACCGGATGCGAAAAATCTAACCTTCCAATCATTCATGTTTTTTGAGCAAATTCGCACATAGTTCAGTTACTATAATGTGACAAAAGATAATTGGCACAACTCTAAAGATTGACCTGGAAAACATCTGGTTGAATCATATCCAGTGTAAGAAACTGAATCATGAACAAAAATATCAAGTGGATAATGTGACCACTCAGTTAGCCTTCTGTACTTGAATATTATGCCTTTTTTTTAAACAACCAACAACAAGAAGATATATTCCACTAAAACATTAGTTATTCTCGACTTTACATCACCGTCAATGGAATCAAAACAAAATGTGAGCGTACTTGTTCTAAAAGTAGCTACATAAACATTGTCACATAAACAAAGATGGGCAAGTTCAAAATTCAGTACAGAGAACAAAATGAATATAAGTAGTTACAACTAGAAAGCCAAAAATTAAGGTATTACAAGGAGAAAACTGGACCTTGCACCAATCAATCAGGCCGCTGCTTGGAACTGCTTCAGGGAGTCACAATTTGGAGTTTCTCTTCGATAACCCCAATGAAGCTGCTGCAATTCAAGTCTGCAATTGTGAGAAAGGATCGAGTGATAATCATTCTCAACCTTTTCTTCAAGTGCCACATGCTTTGGGCTATTAATAGGATACTCCTGCTCAAATTTCCCAGTCTTCACATAGTAATTCACACCTCTTTGTGTAGTTAACCTATGATCATACGGATAAGACTTCGAAAAGGAATAAACCGGGTCCGAAGAAGGCAGAAAGTTCAACAACAAAATCAATATCACAGGTAACAATTGAATCAAAGTCCTCAGCCACCCAGTTGGTCCTTGATATCTCACATCCACTCTAGGGCCAAAGCTAAAATGGGTAGTAGTCGTTGCGGGACGCATTCCACCAAAGAAGAAATTCCTGAAAATCTCTTCCGCGTCAACATTACCGTCATCATAGAACCCATTAAATGTATTCATTCTAGCACCACCAGCATGCCTATGAGCACGTCTTTCGTAAACAGGCTCCTCAGATCCAACAAGATCATACCTACTCCGACTCTCCTCGTCGCTCAAGCATTGAAACGCCTTAGACACCATCTTAAACGCATCCTCAGCTCCAGGTGCTTTATTCTTATCAGGATGGACTTTCAAAGACAACTTCCTATACGCCTTACGTACATCCTCAACACTACAACTACTTTTTTCCAACCCAAGAATCTCATAGTAATCCTTTTTCCTCTTAATTTCTTTCACAATTGTCACTTGCTCCTCACTATATGCCACTGATGACCCGCCACTAGCCGAAATCCTACGGCGGGGCCCATTTTCAGAGGAAAAATCAGGTGTTGGTACATTAGAACTAGGGTTTTCAGATTGGGATGCATCAGTTTGGGATAAAAGATGATCAATTTCAAGTGAAGGGTCTAAACGACGGGCTTTATTCAAGAATTTTAAGGCACGTTCTCGATTCCCAGATTGGATCGAATCCTCTGCTATTTTCAAGCATTTTTTAGCTTCATCTTTGTTTCCATCCATATTTATTCAAAAAAAATCAAAAATCGTAAACAGAATAAATCTAATTCAGATCTAAAACTATCAGTATAATGAAAAAGTATAAGATATTGGTCTTACAGATGAAATTTGAGGACCCTTTTTCGCAGATCGGTCAGAATTGGGGTTTTCCAATTAGGTTCTCGTAACAAACCCCATCTGAAGAAAGAAAAGCCGCAATATTATGATAGAGAACCCCAAAATTGGAATTGCTGAATATATTATGCGTTTTATTTGGAGAAAATGATAAAAATGGTCCCTTAAGTTGGGGGTAGGTTCAAATTAGTATCTTAAAAATAATCTGAGCAGTTTTGACCTTTTAAGTTTACCAACAGTTAATATTTTTGGTCTCCGTTAAATATTTACTTTAATAAAATTTGCCTCTTGTTATAAATATATTATATTATGGATGTTCATTTAGTACTCCGTTGTAAATAAGCTTCCTGAAGAAGCTTATCCATATGGGACTCCACCGTAAATATGTTTATCTATTTAGTACTATATTGGAAATAAGCTTCTTGAAGAAGCTTATCACTTCGGTACCCGGTTATGGATAAACATTACCCCCAGTAGAAGTTTATCCATATCGGGTATAATAAGATTATCTTTTCAGTACCCAGCTATGGATAAATATTACCCTCGGTAGAAGATTATCCATACCGGGTATAATGAGCTTATCCATTCAGTACTCTGTTATGGATAAATATTGCTCTCAGTAGAAGATTATCCATATCTGGTACAGCAGCAGCTTGTAGCAGCTTACACAGCAGCTTATAGTAGCTTACACAGCAGCTTGTAGTAGCAGCTTACACAACAACTTGTAGTAGCAGCTTACAGAGCAACTTCCTTTCTTCTATAAATAGAAGAGATTTCAGTTCATTATGTACATCAATTTGAATTCAAATAATATATCAGTTTCTCTCTATACTTGTCTTTACTTTATAGTCTTTATTTCATAACACGTTATCAGCACGAAGCTCTACCATCTCGAGCAAATATTTTGAAAGTATCTGAGGTAAGAACTTTCTTTTCCTAAATAATGTCAAATCTTTCTAAACTTGAATTTGTAGCCCTGGATATATCGGGCAAAAGCTACATGTCTTGGGTGCTTGATGCTGAAATTCATCTTGATGCGATGGGTCTGGCAGACACCATCAAGGATAAAAATCAGGCATCAAACCAAGACCGTGCCAAAGCAATGATATTCCTACGCCATCACCTTGATGAGGGCCTAAAAATGGAATATCTCACTATTAAAGATCCAGTCATACTGTGGAATAATTTGAAAGATAGATATGACCACCTGAAGATGGTCGTTCTTCCACATGCACGTTATGATTGGACTCATCTAAGGCTACAAGATTTTAAATCTATCAGTGAGTATAATTCTGCTATGTTCAGAATTATTTCCCAATTAAAATTATGTGGTGATAATATTACTGTCATGATATGTTGGAGAAAACTTTCACCACTTTTCATGCCTCGAATATGCTCCTGCAGCAGCAATATCGAGAGATGGGATTTAAAAAGTATTCTGAACTTATCTCACATCTTCTTATAGCAAAGCAACATAATGGGCTATTAATGAAAAATCATGAAAGCCGACCTATTGGTTCTTGTCCATTCCCTGAAGTGAATGAGACGAACTTCCACCAAGCTAAACGTGGAAGAGGTCGTGGCCCCAGTCGTGGTCATGACCGTGGTCGGGGAAGAAACCCCAATCATGGTAATAATAATGCACCAAAGAAGCCTTCTCACCACCAGCAGTGGAAAAGGAAGGAACAAAAGCATGAAGCGGTGCAAGCGCCAAATGTAGAAAATGCATGCTATAGATGTGGAGGAAAAGGGCACTGGTCACGTACTTGTCGTACGCCAAAGCACCTGGTTGAGCTTTATCAAGCCTCCCTGAAGAAGACAGAGAAAAATGCTGAAGCAAATTTTATTTCTGAAGACAATTTAGACTTCATGCATTTGGATGTAGCTGATTACTTTGCACTCCCAGAAGGAGAAACAAGTCATGTAATCGGTGGTGAATCTGTAGAAATGTAAATATTTTAATTTTTGTTATTTGTAATAGATAGTATGGTTATGTAATTGTTGTACATAAAGAAAAATTATGATATGATAATGATGTTTACTATAATATATCTTATTTATGTCATTTTAAAGAATATGGATAATATTATTAGATCAACTTAAACTCTAGCAGAGTTTGCAAGAAATATACAACCACCAGAAGTAGTTATATTTCATATATCTCATTGTAATTATATTTTGTTAACCACCAGAAGTGGTATATGTCTATGATCACCAGAAGTGATAATTTAGGCTTTCTATAGTTACAATTGAAGATAAGCTACATAAATATTCTCTATATTAAATGCACGCCTCGATTTGCTCCTGAAGTAGTAAATATTTTAAAAGAGGTTGAGGCATCACAATTTGATGTGATTAATGCGCATTCAGATAATTATGTTCGATTTCCTGAAGGATGTGAACTTTTGATAATATTAATCCATTCCCTGAAGTGAATGTGACAATACTAATAAGTCGGGTAAATATGAACGCGCTCTTGATGTGAATACATTACAATTCACCTCCAGAAGAGTTAATATAATTGAGAGAATATATACTCAATATTTCGTATTTTAAATTTGCTCCTGAAGAAGTAACACAGTTGAAATTGCCTCCTGAAGTGGAAAAATATTATGAAGAAGAGTTTTCGTGTGCTTAAACAATTGTTTTACATTGTTTATTTGATTGTGATTTTCTCTCATGACACCAGCAGTGTCTGAGCAATATTTGATAGTACAAAATGTATCAATAACTCCTGAAGAGCTAAATGTTTGCCTAAAGAATACATGACACCAGTAGTGCCAGATAAATATTAGATTGTGGATAATAAATTAAGGCTCTAGAAGGGCTTATATACAAATATTTCATTCATATTATATGATTATGGTCAAAACATATGTTGTAGTAAACCTGAAGTTTACTAATACAAATGGCTATCATAGTGAGACTACAAATAATTGGAAGATTGATAATCTTCATGTTTCCACAATCATAAGGGGTAAAATAATATGTATGTGAGAAGTTACCCGCCTTATTCTTTAATTTGTACTATATCATGTATCACAGTAAACTAAAAGTTTACTAAAGCAAAAGTTTATGCCATAGTAAACCAGAAGTTTACTAAGAGATAACACATGACATGATAAACTTGAAGTTTTCATTTGCCATTTTTAAATGAGCTATTTGAAAATTCAGATAAGCATATATTAAAGAACTAGAAGATTCTTCAGGAATTCTCATGTGTTGCTTGTTCTCATAATGAATTGATTATACCAGCTAAAGTTGGGACTAAGACCCCTGATTCTGAAATATATAAAAGGTGAATATGGGCCTGTTCACCTATCATGTGAACCACTTATAGGTGCATATGTGAGATGGTTACATGTGTAATTATTGTCAACCTGCAGTTTGGTATTTGGAATTGCTTTTCTCGATTAAGAGCATAATTTTTTCAGATTATGAAATCAAGACAGTTCATCTTGATAATGCTGGTTTATATCCAAGCTGGTTTAGCATTGAATACCTCATATTAATGTCTAAACCATTGCTTATGAGAACAAAGCTTCATGTGTTGGTCTAAGATTTTCTAAATTGCATATAGCAGCACTTGTATGCATCAGATCAACAATATATGATAAGTCCTCCCTTCACAATTGGTTTAGGATCAGAAACCAAATATTTTTACTATCTTTTGTTGTGTGGTATGTGATTAATTTCTCTACCATAATACACAAAGATATGTTTCCCAAAGATGATTGAGGATATATGTTAGTTTTTCTAACATTTGAAGGATGGAATAAACAGTTGAAAAATATGTTATATGAATCGAATTATCATGATCCTCACTTAGAAGATAATTCAAGTCGAATGCCAGAAGCATTTGCTGATCCAAAATTAAATATCATATTTCAGCTGCAAATGCTCCTATTAAATTAAATTCCCTGAAGGATAGAGTTTACTGTACGCATGAAGCGTGGTAGACCAATCGGTTCCAAAGGTAACAATCCTTGAAAAATAGTAGGAGCTAATGATCGAAATGATCATAATGAGGAGGAAATAAGCTCTAGAAGAGCCCACGACATAACATTTCATGAAACTCCCGAAAAAGTTCAGGTACATGAAAATAAAGAAAGTGATGAGATCTCCATAAGTTATGTCGCTTCGGAACTGACACAAAATAATCGTCGACGATACATTTAATACAATATAGTGCACAATATTGTAAACGATTGTGAGGATCGAACTAGCAGTCCAGACACTTGAAGATGTCGTACCATTTAGATACAAGTCTTAACCTATATGACTTATTTGGCTAAATCTATATGAAGATCCTTGAAGGATTGAAAATGCCCGAAGCATATAATTCAAAGTCTTGAGAAATGTACTCGATCAAATTATACAGATCTTTGTACGGTTTAAAGCAATATGGGCGCATGTGGTATAATCGCCTTAGTGAATATTTGCTTAAAGAAGGTTACATAAATGATGTTATTTGTCCATGTATTTTTATAAAGAAAATGGCATCAGAATTTGTTATACTTGCTGTTTATGCTGATGACATAAATCTTGTTGGAACTCCAGAAGAGCTTCAAAAGGCAATTGAATATCTTAAGAAAGAATTTGAGATGAAAGATCTTGGAAAGACAAAACTTTGTCTTGGTCTGCAAATTGAATATTTAGCAGATGAGATCTTTATCCATCAATCTGCCTATACAGAAAGGGTCTTAAAACACTTTTACATGGACAAAGCGCACCCATTGAGTACACCAATGGTTGTTCGATCACTTGAAGTAAATAAGGATTTGTTCCGACCTCCAGAAGAGGACGGGGAACTCCTTGGTCCTGAAATACTCTATCTCGGTGTAGATGGTGCACTTATTTATCTTGCTAATGCTAACAAAAGTGGTGCAGATCATATTGGTAATGCAGGTTATTTATCCGATACCCATAATGTTCGATTTCAAACCGGCAAGCAGGGAATGCATATGATTGAGATCAGTGATTCATTCGAGAAACATGTGGGTTGGAATGTGATAAAAGACCCACAATATTATACGGAGACAATGTTTCATGCATAGCGCTATTAAAGGGAGGATTTATAAAAGGAGATAGAACGAAGCACATTTCACCAAAATTGTTCTACACACACGATCTTCAGAAAAGTGGTGACATTGATGTGCAACAAATCCGTTCAAGTAATAATCCAGCAGATTTATTCACTAAATCTTTGCCAACTTCAACTTTTGAGAAGATGGTATACAAGATTGGAATGCGGAGACTCAAATATTTGAAACAAGGTTTTCATTAGGGGGAGTAAAATACGCGATGCACTCTTTTTCCCTTGCTAAGGTTTTTCCCATGGGGTTTTCCTTATAAGGTTTTTAATGAGGCACCTAGCAATGCGTCTTACTAAATATGTGTACTCTTTTTCCTTCGCTGAGATTTTTTTCCCACGTGGTTTTTCCTAGTAAGGTTTTAATGAGGCACATTATCTTTTAATGAACATCCAAGGGGGAGTGTTATAAATATATTATATTATGGATGTTCATTTAGTACTCCGTTGTAAATAAGCTTCCTGAAGAAGCTTATCCATATGGGACTCCACCGTAAATATGTTTATCTATTTAGTACTATATTGGAAATAAGCTTCTGAAGAAGCTTATCACTTCGGTACCCGGTTATAGATAAACATTACCCCCAGTAGAAGTTTATCCATATCGGGTATAATAAGATTATCTTTTCAGTACCCAGCTATGGATAAATATTACCCTCGGTAGAAGATTATCCATACCGGGTATAATAAGCTTATCCATTCAGTACTCCGTTATGGATAAATATTGCTCTCAGTAGAAGATTATCCATATCTGGTACAGCAGCAGCTTACACAGCAGCTTGTAGCAACTTACACAGCAGCTTACACAGCAGCTTATAGTAGCTTACACAACAGCTTGTAATAGCAGCTTACACAGCAGCTTGTAGTAGCAGCTTACGGAGCAGCTTCCTTTCTTCTATAAATAGAAGAGATTTCAGTTCATTATGTACATCAGTTTGAATTCAAATAATATATCAGTTTCTCTCTATACTTGTCTTTACTTTATAGTCTTTATTTCATAACACCTCTTAGATTTAACGATAATTGAGGAAAATCTCATCAAATCACTAAGCTAGCGTTTGGATATGGATTTGATTATAACAATAATAACGTACCTAATATTCCCACAAGTGGGATCTCTGGGGAGGGTAGAGTTTACGCAGACCTTACCCCTGCCTTTAAAAGGCAGATGTTATTTCCAAAAGAACCTCGGCTCAGGAAGGGGAGAGGGGAGGGGCAATAACAAGCAAACCGATCTCACAACCAAAGCAAAAAATACAAACTTAAGGTAATGCAATCAGAAAATCGAAACACAAGATAACAACAAGTAGTAACCGGAGACTAGGGGTACCAAAAAACATGGAAGGCATCAAGTTGTATATCAAAACTACTTATGCAAACAAGGAAAATACTCGACCACCTAACTATTTACCTTAATTCTCAACCTCCATACCTTCTGATACATGGTCATGTCCTCAGTGAGCTGGAGCAACGCCATATCTTGTCTAATCACATCTCCCCAATACTTTTTCGACCTGTCTCTACCTCTCTGTTGAACCTCCCATGCCAGCCTCTCATACCTCTTTACCGGAGCATCAGTGTCTTTCCTCTTCATATGCCTGAACCATCAAGTCTCGCCTCCCGCATCTTGTCCTCCACAAGGGCCACACCCATCCTGTCTGTAATAACTTCATTTTTAATTTTATCTAACCTGGTATGCCCGCACATCTACCTCAACATCCTCATCTCCGCCACATTCATCTTCTAGACATGGCATGTCTTGACTGGTCACACCCAATTTGGACATAGATTTGATTGGAACTTAAAAAAGAGTGTTTTAAGTTGCGTTGAAAAATACAACAACAATAACAACAACATACCCAGTATTATCCCACACTGTGGGGTCTGGAGATGGTAGTGTGTATGCAGATCTTACCCCTACCTTGTGAGGATAGAGAGGTTGTTTCCAATAGACCCTCGGCTCAGAAAAGTACAAGCACCACATTAATAAAAATATAGACACGAAGGGGCATACTAAAAAGCCATATAAAAGCAGAATAAAAATAACAAGATAGTAAGGTGATCAACAATGAAATAAAACATCGATTGGTCATAAAAACCTACTACCAACAGAAAGCGAGACTGCGTGCCAATACTACTGTTATGAACACTTTAGATTACCTACTCTACTACCCTAATCCTCGACCTCCATACCTTCCTATCAAGGGTCATATCCTCGGTCAGCTGAAGCTGCGCCATGTCTTGCCTAATCACCTCTCCCCACCTCTTCTTTGGCCTACCTTCTCTGTAGACCCTCCAATGTCAACCTCTCGCACTTCCTTATCGGGGTGTCTGTGCTTCTCCTCCTCACATGACCAAACCACCTAAGTCGCGCTTCCTGCATCTTGTCCTCAATAGGGGCCACACTCATCTTATCGCGAATAACCTCATTTCTAATCCTATCTAACCTGGTGTGCCCGCACGTCCATCTCAACATCCTCATCTCTACTACCTTCATCTTCTAGACATGAGCGAGCTTGACTAGCCAACACTCGGCCCCATACAACATCGTTGGTCTAATCACCACTCTATAGAACTTACATTTAAATTTTGGTGGCACCTTCTTGTCACACAAAATACCGGAAGTGAGTCTCCATTTCATCCATCCCGCCCCAATACGATGTGTGACATCTTCATTAATCTCCCATCCACCTGAATAATAGACCCAAGTTACTCTGTTGAAAAATAATTTTTGAAAATTGAAGATGTATTTGGACATGTATTTTATTTGAAGAAAAGTTTGTGTTTTGTGAGTGGAAGAAAAATTTTCACCCAAAAACTACTCTAAACCAATTTTTGGGAATTTGAACATTTTTTAATGTTTTGGAAATATTTCATAAACAAACAATGTTTTAAAAAAAATTGAAAAAATAAAGCCAAAATATATGTCCAAACGGAAGCTAAAATGGTAGCACCAAAAATCACATTAGACACCAGAAATAGATTTAAAAATCACGAAATTGCACTTAAACAACTGCCTCAAACACCATAGCATAAATTGCAAAATTTGTACCTCCAAATATGAGTTCCCATTAATTTTTTTTGTTTCATAATTCTCTTTAATCTAACTGAGAGAGTTTGTGAACATCTGAAAGAGACCAAAAGTGTTTATTTTTACCAATTATAAAGGAGCAAAACAACTCAAAAAATACTTAAGGGGCCAATTTATCAGTTTCTCCATTTATTTATGACAGAGTTAGATCCCATGACGTGTGCTTGTCTACACATCACGTGCCATACTTTTATCACTAGACCAAAATTTTAAAAGTAAAATTATATTAAATTTCATGGGTTTGAAAGATAGTTTAAATTGATACTGGACTAGTGATCTTCGTTAAGATATGCTTACTAGAATTAGATTTTGAGTTAATTTCCTAAACCTTTAACAATTGCAAAAATGATACTGTTCATCTTTTGAATAAATTTTTTTTTTTTGGTAACAATCCATTTGTTTTAATATTTATATTCTAGTTTGTATTACGAGAATATGTTTATATGGTATTTATGCTATTTGTAAAACAAATTACCGTTGAAGCATAAGATTTGAATAGAGATATCGGAGATTGTAGACCTAGTTTTCTAATTGAGTAATTTGGGAATTGAATATGTAAATGCTCCAAATGAGAATCTAAATATAGCTTTGGACTCTTGAGCTAATAGGTAATCAGAATATATGATTTTGTTTCAGGTTTGACCAAGTTGACTTTAACTTTCTCAAAATTATGAAAATTGTCTCATTAGCCTAAATAAATGTGTTATTTGATATTTTGCATTAAGAATACTGGAGGTCATTTGAGCGGAATTTTGGCCAATTCGAGATTAGGAAGCTTGCGATTTCGAGGTAAGTGAGACATTTAACCTCTCCAATGCTTGCTTTACTAGTATGATTTAGAACTTAGATAAATGCTTTCATAATATGTATACTATTTTTGACTAATTTGATATATATGTTGTGCCCTTATATAACTATGACATAATACTTCTGAGATTTTGAAGCATATTCTATATATATATATATATATATATATATATATATATAAACTAAGTATAGCATGCAAGTTTTCAAGTATATTAAGCATGTTATGATATGTGTTGTTATGCGTGGTTGACATTCATGACGTGACTTTTTATCTATCAATTGATGTCGATTGACTTGTATTGTATATCTTATGCGCTTTGATAAGGTGAGTTGATACCAATATTACTATGATTTGATCTAGCTGAGTGTCATATTCGGCGAGGGAATATGAGTTTGGTCTGGTGGAACCTTTATCCATGAAGGCAGAGTGTACATAAGTTGGTATAGTGAACACTCTATCTACGAGAGCATTGTGTTTTTTAGTAGGTCTAGTCGTCCTTTTGGTAAAGGCCTAGTGTGTGTGGCATATCTACTTATTTATGATTGTTGCACATGGCATGAGTTAATTGGACTATGAATGTTATAATGTGTGCATGGACGTATGATTTTTTTCAAAGACTTGCTGCAAGAGGTATGACATGAAGCCGAATTAGTTATCTAACTAGGTCCATCAATGGCTCACTATTTACAACGATCTAGTTCAATGCTTTTTTCGACTTCCCGTTAAGGTGAGCCAGCCATAGTTGTTCCATGGAGTGGCTTTTTTTGCTGACCTAATATCCCAACCAAATTGGGCCCATATTTTTGCTTCTAACTTGATTTGGTCTAGGTTGTACGTAACCTGAAAAGATCTTTTATCCTTTAGCCCAATATTAAAGACCCAATTCTTCATCACTCCATAATTGTCACGATCCAGAATCCTATCATCGGGACCATGATGACGCCTAACACCCACTTGCTAGGCAAGCTAACATTAGTTAACCAATTTAATAATTAAATAGTTCAAAACAGAATAATAATAATTATAAACGATGATTAAGGCCGAAATGCCTGAAATAAACCCATAATATAACACAGTCTAACTCAATCCCAGAAGTCTAGTTTCACCACTACATGAGCAACTAGAATTCACTACTAGAAATCCGGAAAAAAACGACCAAAATTTGGCGATCAAAATTGGTCTGTCAAGAAAAGCGACCAAAGTTGGTCGCTAAATTGGAGAAAATAATTAAATAATTATTATAAATACATTAGCGACCAAGGTTGGTCGCTTTTTGGTCGATAATGTGGTCAAAATGTTGACCGGGCTGGTCAGACTTGCTTGGTCAAAGAAATACTGAAATTAGCGACCAACTTTGGTCGCTAAAGTGGGACTCACTTATAAAATTTTAATAATTATTTTATTATTTTTTTAAAAAATAAAATATAATTTAAAATTAGCAATCAAAGTTGGTCGCTTGCGAAAGGGGGAGCAGATAGAGACCAACTTTGGTCGCTAATCTGAGACCCAGTTATAAAATTTTAATAATTATATTATTATTTAAAAAAATTATAAAATATAAATAAATATAATTCAAAGTTAGCGACCAAAGTTGGTCGCTTACAAAAGGGGAAGCAGATAGAGATCAACTTTGGTCGCTAATCTGGGACCCAGTTCTAACGTTTAACAATTATATTATTAATTTAAATATTATATAAAATATAAATAAATCTGATTTAAAATTAGCGACCAACTTTGGTCGCTAATTTTAATTTCTGGATAATTAGCGATCAAAGTTGGTCTCTTTTCAGGTCAACATTGGTCAAAATTAAAAATCACTTTTGTATTTACTATCTAAATAATATAAATGTAATCCGTTAATACTTTTGTAATACAAGGGATGAATACACTAAAATATACTCTAACATGCTATATATGTAGTTAAAGTAGTACAACGAAGCGTGTTATATATATATGTAAATTGATTCATCGACTTATAACCTACTCAGATGCATCGTTGAATATTAAAAACAAAACGTCTCGACTTATATCAAATAATCTGTTATAATTGATTCATCGACTTATAACCTAGTGATGAATGAATGTAATTCATTAACTCTGTTACAATACAAATAATAAATACAGTATCATGTACTATAACATGCTATATATGTAGTCAAAGTAGCACGAAGTGTGTATTATATATATACACACACTAACATATACTATAACAAGTTATATATAAGTTATAGTATTACAGTGAAGTGTGTGAGCGTGCGTGTGTGTCTATATATATATATATATATAAGAACATGAAGCGCTCGGAACACAAGGTCGGGTTCTTTTAGGTATTGATACACTTGTAAATTGATTCATCGACTTATAACCTACTCAGATGCATGTATATATATTAAAAACAAAACGTCTCGACTTATATCAATTAATATGTTATAATTGATTCATCGACTTATAACCTAGTGATGAATGAATGTAATTCATTAACTCTGTTATAATACAAATAATGAATACAGTAGCATATACTATAATATGCTATATATGTAGTTAAAGTAGCACGAAGTGTGTGTGTGTTATATATATACACACACTAACATATACTATACCAAGTTATATATACGTTATAGTGCCACCACTGTGACCGTCGGAGCTGCCGCCGCCCCACCTCTTCTCTCTCAGCCTGCGTCCCCAGCCGCTGCTATCACTGTTCCGCGTGCTACCACTGCCATTCTCCTCCTTTGCAGCATCACCACTGCCATTGTTGTTCAAGGTTAGTAATCTACCTTATTAGCTTTTTAATTTTTAATTTTTGGAATTTATGTAATTTTTTAGAGTTTTTGTCTATTTAGTATTTGTGTGACTAAGTAGGATTTTTGAACTACATTAGATTTAGATTTAAACTACCTAAAATTATAATTTTTAGGGTTTTTGGTTTGAACTACATTAGATTTAGAATTAAGGTGTAGAACTCAAATTAATGCATTTAAATTATTAATGTATAAATTATGAACTTAAGGCAGAAATTATGAACTACCTTAAATTATGAACTTATGGTTCTAAATAGAACTCAAATTAATGTATTTAAATTATTTACTTTATAAATTGATTTAAGGTATAAATTATGAATTGAACATTTAGGATATGAATTGAACTTTTAGTTTATGAATTAAATTTTTAGTCTATAAATTGAAATTTTAGGATATAAATTAAACTTTTAGGATATGAAATTAATTAACTAAAAAAAGATTAGGATATGGATTAACTAAATTAATTGTTCTTGTTTTATTTGTATAGATGGAACATCATACTTGGATGTACAACAAGAATTATCCTAATCGGCAGGGATTTGCGGGAGGATTTTGTAGAAGGGGTGGATGACTTTATTAGACATGCAATGTCACTTCCACCATACCTAAGTGAAGGAGTAATTAGGTGCCCTTGTGTTAGGTGCAACTGTATGAAGTTTGAAAAACCGGCGGAAGTTAAGCATCATCTTTATAGGAAGGGGTTTATAGCAAATTACTTTGTGTGGACTAATCATGGAGAGATCGATGGTAGCCATGGGATATTTCATAACATGGTTGTGGATGAAAGTAGTAGGTCGGTGGAAAACACAAATCGTGATTCTAGAATTCATGATATGGTTGCGGATGCTTTTGGGATGCACTTAGGGGGTGAGCCCAATGAAAATGTTGAACAAACTCCTAATGATGACGCAAAACGTTTTTATGAACAGTTAGAGGAAGCTAGTCGTCCACTATGTAATGGAAGTCCGCACTCTGAGCTGTCTGTTGTAGTTAGATTACTAAGTATCAAATCTGATTGGAATATTTCTCAAGCAGCCATTGACTCTTTCATTGACCTTATGAGTGAACTAGTTGACTCTAATATCAAATTACCTGGTGATTTCTATAAGGCAAAGAGATTAGTTTCTAAGTTAGGACTTTCGTCAATGAGAATTGATTATTGTGAAGATGGTTGCATGTTATATTATAAAGATGATGCAAATTTAAGCAGTTGTAAATTTTGCGAAAAACCTCATTTCAAGAGGCTTTCCAACGGGAATATGGTCGCTATGAAGGCGATGCATTATTTACCTCTTATACCTAGGTTAAAGAGGTTATATGCGTCGATGAGTTCTGCTCCTCATATGAGATGGCACTTTGAAAATAGAAGACCATCTGGTATTATGTGTCATTCTTCAGATGGAGAAGCTTGGAAGCACTTTGATAGCACATATCCAGATTTTGCTAGTGAACCAAGGAACATTCGGTTAGGTCTGTGTGCGGATGGCTTCACGCCTTTTTCTGTATCTGCGACACCATATTCATGTTGGCCTGTCTTTCTTACACCTTATAATCTACCACCCGAGTTGTGCATGACCAGTCCATATATATTCTTAAATTGTATTATCTCCGGTTCACGTAATCCGAAAAGTGATAGATGTATATTTGCACACTGATGAGCTAAAAAAATTGTGGTATGATGGTATTGAAACATATGACATATCAACCAAGCAGAATTTTAATTTGCGTGCTAATTTAATGTGGACAAGTAACGATTTTCCTGCATATGGAATGTTGTCTAGGTGGATGACTGCTGGGAAGCTAGCTTGTCCTTACTGCATGGAAAATAGTAAAGCATTCACTTTGAAACATGGACGAAAGCAATTATGGTTTGATTGTCATCGTCAATTCTTGCCTCCTGATCATGAGTTTAGAAGGATGAAAAATGCATTCAAAAAGAATAAAATGGAATATGATTCTCCACCTCTGATACTTTTAGGTGAGGAAATTTGGAAGAGGGTCCAGAACTTTAGTAAAGTTACTGAAGCTCCACCTTATAGATTCCCCGGATACGGTGTTGCTCATAATTGGACGAAATAGAGTATATTTTGGGAGTTGCCTTATTGGAAGGATACTCTTCTCCGTCACAACCTTGATGTCATGCATATTAAGAAGAATTATTTTGACAATTTGTTCAACACAGTGATGGATGTTAAAGGTAAGACAAAGGATAACCCGAAGGCTAGAATGGACTTACAAGAATATTGCAGGCGGCCTGAATTATACTTGCAGATAGAAAACAATGGTAAGATATTCAAGCCCAAAGCAAGTTACACATTCACTTTGGAGAAAAGACGGCAAATTTGTGATTGAGTCATAAAATTGAAGATGCCTGAGGGTTATGCGTTGAATCTTGGAAAAAAGTTGATATGGAGGTAGGGAAGTTGAGCCATTTGAAAAGTCATGACTGTCATGTTTTCACGGAGACCTTAGTACCTATTACATTTTGTGGTTTGCCTGAAAGAATCTGGAAACCCATCACAGATATTAGTTTATTTTTCAAAGACTTGTGTTCTTCCACATTAAGGGAATAAAACCTACTCCGGATGGATCAAAACATTCATGTAACTTCTAGTAAGATGGAAAAGATATTTTCATGTGGGTTTTTTGATGTGATGGAACACCGTCCAATCCACTTTGTACACGAAGCACGACTTGGATGGCCTGTTTAATGCAGATGGTTGTATCCCTTTGAGAGGTAATATTATAAGTTTGATATAATTTTCTGTTTTATTTGAATGTTCTTGGCTAACCTGAAATTATGTAGGACAATTGGCAAATGCAAACAATTTGTTAAGCAGAGAAATAGGATTGAAGGATCTATATGCAAAGCTTATCTTGCAAAGGAAACTGCTCATTTTTGTTCTTACTATTTTGAGAGTAATGTGCCATGTGCTAGGAATAGGCCCAATAGGCACACGGTCGAATGTGTGAATGATCCATTATATCCACCTATGTCCATATTCAATCAACCAGGCCGATGTTCTAAGGATGTTAGAAAGAGAAGTTTGAGTGATATGGAGTACAAGTGAGCTACACTTCATGTGTTGCTAAATTGTCCCCAAGTTGTACCATTTTTCAAGTAAGTATTGATTTAGTAGTTATCAAAATATAAAATTTACTGTGAGTACATCTCAATGCAACTACTAGAAGTATTTGATGTGTCACAGTCACTTCATGGGTCAATTTGGCCATGATGATGTATATACGACATTTGATATGTAGTTCAAACAATTTGTAAGTTTATCCTTAAAATATTCTAACACTATGTAGTTAAACAATGTTTGGAAGTTATGCTAACTTATGAATTTTTTTAACAATATGTAGGTAAATGATCCAAATAATAGTGTAAATCAATTTTTGAAAGATATATCTTGGGGACCTGGGCTTGAGGTCACAACAATGTCTAAGTACGTTGTGAATGGTTATAAGTTTCATACAGAGGATTGCTTTAAAAATAAAAATAGCAACAACAGTGGGGTGTGGGTTTAAGGTGGTGATGACAACCAAGTTAGAGATATTGATTATTATGGTGTGCTCAAAGAAATAATAGAACTAGAATATACATGTTGGCCATTTAAGAAATTGATACTCTTTAGATGCAAGTGGTTTGACCCAAATCCAACAAGAGGTACAAGAGTACACAATCAATACAACATAATTGAGGTTAATCAAACGAGGGAGTATGATCGCTATGATCCTTTCATAATTGCACATAATGTTAGGCAAGTGTATTATGATCCTTATCCATTACGGCGGAATAAGTTCGATTGGTGGGTTGTAATAAAAACTAAGCATGTAGGCAGGGTGAAAGTCGAGAATGTGTTAGATGTTGCATATCAAAATGATATCTCCAGTGTTCACCAAATAGTGGACGAACTTTTAGAAAATGATTTGGAACATCCTGAACACATATTGGAAGAAGTTGATATAAATGAAGTAAGAATTATAGAAAACGAGGAAGAAGAATCAACTGACGAAGCTCAAACTAGTGAGGAAAAAGAATTCTCAGACGAGGAACAATACGTCGATGAGCTTTAAAAAGTTGGTATCTTTAATAACTCTCGTTTATAGCAAGTTTCTTTATTTGTTTCAATCTAAATATGTATTTTTTTTGTCATGACAGGAAATGGTCAAGATAACAATGACCCTACTGGTTCTTGGGGTCGAAAAAAGGCTAGGAAACCAAAGAGGAGGGTAGAAGATAATACTCAATCTTTTCCACCCTCTTCAGAGATGCCTATGCCTATGCCTATGACTTTGCCTCCACCCTAGGGCTATTTTGAGTTGCCACAGCATCACGAGCCCTACACCTTCGTGCAGACACCAGGTCTTTCGTCACAGGGCCATAGGACTATATGTCCGACATACAGTCCACCTGCCTCACGACCACGTGGATCGCAACCATCTGCATCGCATGGATCGCATCGATCCATGTCACATCCACATGGATCACAGCCATCAGTGTCACAGCCACTCGGGTCACAACAATCAGTATCACAGCCACTTGCAGTCCATACAGCTATGTCGCAGTCATAGGGATCACATCCATCTTCATCAGGGACTCCATCTATTTCAGGTCTTCGCCTGCGAGATACTAGCTCTGACCCCCTTACACCTTCCGCATATGCCTTTGATATACATACTTCAGATGGTGATGCTGCTGATGACGAGGAGGTGCATTATGATCAATATGGCAGAATCATCATAGTCCCTAAGGGTAATGGTAAGAGTTATTTGTTTTTTTTACATTTATTATTTTATACAGTTTTTACTAAGATATTAATGTATTTTTTATTTATTAAATTTCAGGTTCATCTCGAGTAATATTACTACGAGGATAATCACCAAAGCCACCCGAAAGTTTTATGATGGCCCTTATGCGACTTGGAGTGAATTCACATTCTCACTGAAGGAGCAAATTTTCAATCAATTTAAGGTATAAATGTTCTTTTAAGCAGTATAATTGTTTATATTTATGATATTTCCATATAATATTTAACTTTTGAAATATAGAGCAACTGTGTATGGGAACACCGATATAGCGCGGAAGTGGCTGCAAATTTTCATCTCAAAGCTTGCAAGTGGTTGTCGCATAGTTTTTCCAAAGCTAGAAAGTTGAACCAGAAGCCTGACTAGTTGCTTCAGAATTTATGGGAGGATTTGCAAAGGCAATGGCTTACTACAAAGTTCTTAGAGAAGAGCGAAAAAGGAAAAAAAGCTCGTGCATTTGAGAAGGGATGATCCTTGCACACTGGAGGTGCAATCAGCCTTGGGACAATAAAAAGAAGAATGGTACGTAATTGCTTAATTTATTTTAATTTTCAAAGTATATCTATTCTGTTTATTAACTAAAATTTATGAGTTTTTAGGAAAAGAAGTTGGGGTTTCCGATGAACCAAGATGAGCTATTCAAGGAGACTCATATTGTAAAGAAGAAGAAAAAGACGGATCAAGAAAGGTGAGTCGAGGGTCGAGCCTCGACTGTACATGTAAGTTTTTACTTTTCATTAAGTATTTTGATTTACTTTTATATAAATTTTGAAATACTAATTCAATGTAATTTTTCTTATAGGGTCGCTTCATAGCTGAAGCGGAGGAATTCATACGCAGTCAGCCACCTAATGAGTCGGGTGAGCCAATCCAACCTTCGAATGAGGATGCTGAAAGAATGTGGATGGAGGCTGCTGGCGGTCCAAAATGGGGGAAGGTATACGAGCTTCCTACTAAGAAATTCCATCGCTATAAGTGTGGAATGCAAGGAATAGGGACTTCCTCGCAAGGCGAGCAACTTGATGGGGAGAGCCTCTCCGCTATGTGGGAGACTGTGACAAAGCTCACATCCGAGCTAGAAGCGGCCAAGGAAAGAGAAAAGCTTAGAGATGCTCAGTACATTGGCATGCAAGCTCAGTGCCAGGGCATGCAAGAGCAGCTCAAATCTCTCCTAGCTTCTAGAGGTTTTCCGATTCCCCGGTCTCGTGAGTCATCGCCAGAGGCTCGACTTCCCCGTGCTCGTTCCTCCCGTCCTCTCCGTGCTCGTTCCTCCCATCCTCCCCGTGATCGTTCTTCCCGTCCTCGACAAGTAGACCCTTTTGTATACCGTCTTGGTGATGAAAGTTCATCAGACGGTGATGATAATGATGTACAAAACACTCATTGACTTTTATACACTTTGAACTAGACAAATAGAACCTATTTTCGAATGGGCTTGTAATAAGAGTTAACTTAGTTTGGTTAGCTTAATGTGTTAGTTCTATTGAACTTTATACTTTGTTGGTTTTAATGTTGTTGTTGTGTTGTTGTTGTTGTGTTGTTGTTGTGTTGTTGTTGGTTTTGTTTTTGGTATTGTTGTTGTTGCTTGTAATAGGGAATTTGGTATGCTGACAGGTGGTGTAGTTGCCAAAACAGGCAGTTTCTGCCAAAATTATACCCAGAAAAGCGACCAACTTTGGTCGCTTGTTGGTCGCTTTTCTATTTAAAAAAAATATTTTCTGGGCAATAGCGACCAAGGTTGGTCGCTAATTAACCCAGATTTCTTAAAAAGCGACCAACTTTGGCCGCTATTCTATTAAAAAAAATATTTCTAGAAAATAACGACCAATTTTGGTCGCTTATATTTAAAAAATAATTAAATTCTTTCAATTAGCGACCAATTTTGGTCGCTTATGTTTAAAAAAATTTAAAAATTTAAAAAAAACGACCAACTTTGGTCGCTAAATTTATATTATTAAAATATTAAAGCAACCAAAAGTTGGTCGGTATATTGTTTACCCGGAATATTTGGTCCTTTTACCTTAGAGACCAAAGTTGGTCGCTAATTAGCGATAAACTTTGGTCTCTAAGGTAAAGGGACTAGCAAAATAGCGACCACGCCATTTTAGACGCTTTTTGGTCGCTTTTTGACCTGTAAGCGACCAACTTTGGTCGCTTTTTTCCGAATGTCTAGTAGTGGACTTTCCCCTGTATTTCTGAAGGATGAGCGTATGAAAGAAAAGGGGGAGCCATAGTGGTAGGGCATTTCCGGGTTATCTGTGTTGTGACCTTATGAATTGTGTCAAAATAAGTATCAAATAAACCAAAAGTTATCAGATTCTTTTTTAAGTGCTTATAGTTTGAAATAAATATAACTATTCGAATGAGATAAACTGTAAAGATAGGAAATGGAAGGGAACTTCGAGGTTTGCAAACGTCGGCATCTCTACCTCAAATCTCCGAAGCAAATATGATCTGAGTAGACGAGCCTCTAAACACCGATGGGACCATCACCAGTATCTGTGCAAGAGATGCGGAAGTGTAATATGATTACAACCAACCCAATGTACTCTGTAAATATCGAGCCTAAGCTCGATGAGGTAGTGACGAGGCAATGCCAAGACACCAACGTAAAATTCTGTACAAATATATGTATAATACAGTAAAATAACAAGCAGAACGATAAAATATTAACTAGGAGGGAACATGCGAAAGGGGAAATATCATAAAAATGGCAAGTACGAAATCACCAAATAGTATCTTCCGAAATAAGCAATAGTATAACTAAGTAAATCACGAAAATCGGAAACCAAATAAGGAAATAAAATGAAGATGTCACTGCATCACCCTTCGTGCTTTTACTCTCGTCCTCACCATGTAACATCATAATAAAATAGTACGACATTACCCTTCGTGATTTTACTCTCCGGCATGGCATCACCCTTCATGCTTTAATCCTCTCAACTTCCCAATATATGATAATGAATGCAAATAAGGCACGACAATACCCTCTCGTGCTTTTCACTCTTCCTCGCCAATCAACTATACAAATCCAAACAACAAGTACAAGGCAGGGCCAATTTCACTTCAATTATCATGCCATGATATCAACTAAACTTTCAAAAATTCCCAACATCTTCAAAATACACAATAGTTATGAGACGAATAATTAAAAGTAATAATATAACCTAAGCATGGAGAATAAATTCAAAAAAATAATTTAGAACAAAGAAATAATTTCCATCCACATGCTTTAATCCTATAACAATGCATATGTACCCGCCACCTCACATGTACGTCATTCCCACACATAATTCACGTAGCAAACAAGTTATAATCCCTCAAGTCAAGGTTAACCAAGATACTAACCTCACTCCGCAACTAAATCAATGCTCAACCGCGGCTTTTCCTCTAGAATTAGCCTCCAACCAATCAAATCTAGCCAAATATAATTCAAATAATTCAAAATAGGTTTTAGAAACTACCCACGAGTGAAAAAGATTCAATCTTTAGTTTTGGAAAAAGTCAACAAAAGTCAACTCTAGGTCAGCTTGGTCAAAACCCAAAATTTAGACCAAAACCCAATTACCCATTCACCCCCGAGTCCGGATATGTAATTAATATCGAAATCCAACCTCAATTTGAGGTCTAAATTTCAATTTCTCAAAATTTCCAATTTCAAACTAAATCCCTAATTTCTACCATGAAAAAGCATATATTATAAGTTAAAATCAATGGGTGTTTATGAAAATGTAATGAAATAAGTTAAAATCTACTAACCTATGAAGTTGGATGAAAAACCTTTTGAAAAATCGCCTCTAGGCCGAGCTCAAACTTGAAAATAGTGAAATGCATATATGTCTATAGAATCAGAATTAACAAGAATGCATATGTATTTCCTGCAAAAATAATCAAGTAAGGCAACTAGAATATGTCTATCCTAATTGCGAAACTATTCTTCGATGCCCGGATTCAAGAACTTACTCTATTCAATCTTGTATGCAATATATAGTTACCACTTTCGAGTTCAACTATAGATTGGTGGATAATACTCTATTGTTAGCTACGTAATAGAATATTTAAGTGCAAAATTGAATAAACAAATTAATATGATAAAATCAAGCAATATTATCAACTAGAAAACTACAATAGTCAATAACAACCCATAACTCCAGAATAATGAGGTTTTTAGCCACTCATGTTTATGACAATACTCAAAGTATTATTTTTAAGCATAAACGCTATGAATACTAAATGGAAGATTGATGAATTTCGTGCTCCGTTTGTGTTTCTTTGCCTTTTCTTGCCTCCAAAATTGACTAACCCCCACACTAATCACATTTAAAGGGTATTTATAGGCTAGAGTAGGAGTCTCCAAGTCCAAAACTGAGTAGAAAATAACTTATTCACAGACTGGGGGGGGGGACCGAGCCTCAAAGCAGGCTTAGCCTGGTGTGCAGCGCGCCTCAGAGCAGGCTTAGCCCACTCCAGCGCCCGGTGTACCGCGTCCAGGACCAGGCGTCGCTGGCCTGGCGCTTGGTTCTGGAATTTGTCCGATTTTTACCTTTTGTGCTCTTTTTGTGCATCTTTGACATCCTTGTGTGCAACCTTTATGGATTTCCATCTTCCAACGCTTCTACACATAAAAACGACATAATTAAGCTCAAACATCGCACATTTAATCATTGAAACATTAAAATGTAAGTTAATCAATGCACTAACAATATATATTTATCGCCAAACATCAGATTTGATATTAATTTTGAAATAAGTATTGTTGGATTTGCTTGGAAACATCATTAAGTTGTTCCAATCGATTGGAAATATCAAGAAAAGTTCAAACTTAAATTTGAAGTGATTTGATACAAAATGAGCTAGATTTGAGTTAAATTCCTGAGAGATGTAAGAAAGAAGACGAAGTCAATTTTTGTATAATAGTGTTTAATATTGTGTGATAGTGTATATGGATGTATAAACACCTCTTATATGTTATTATTGTGACGACCCGAAGGGTCATCACCGTAGTTCTTCCTTGTTCCGCGCTTTCGAGGCCTTGAAAATCTCGCTTTTAATTGCCTCGATTGGCGTGCGCAGTTCAGGCGCGTAGCCGCAAAGTTTTTATGTTAGAATATGTGAATGATGTGAAATATTTGATGAATTTTGGTATTAATATGCATAATGTTGACTTCGGTCAACATTTTGGGTAAACGGACCCGGACCTGTGATTCGACGGTCTCGGAGGGTCCGTAGAAAAATATGGGACTTGGGCGTGTGCTCGGAATCAAATTCTGAGGTCCAAGCCCGAGAAATAAATTTTTGAAAGAAACTGTTTTTCTAAAATTTGATATGAAAATTTAAAATGAAAAGGAGTTAGAAAAATAGGTATCGGGCTCGTATTTTGGTTCCGACGCCCAGTACAAGTCTTAAATATGTGTTAAGCACTATCTGTAAAGTTTGGCTAAAATCGGACGTCATATGACGTGTTTCAGACAAAAAAATGGAGAATTTGAGTTATGAAAGTTGAAGAAAAGAAAATCATGTGTTTGAGGCTTGATCCTATGTATATGATGTTATTTTGGCGATTTGATCGCACGAGTAAGTCCGTAAGATGTTTTTAAGGTTGTGTGCATGTTTGGTTTGGAGCCCCGAGGGCTCGGGTGAGTTTTGAATGGGGCCCGGGAGGTCTTGGACTTAAGAAAATGCAGGTTCAGGTGTTGCAGACACCAGCGCGGCCGCGGTCATTTCCACGCGGTCTGCGCTGGAGCCGCGCGGCCGCGATGCCTTTCTGTGCGGTCCGCGTGGCTGAGTCTGAGGGCTAGGGTTTCAGGTCAACCAGCGCGGCCGCGCACCAAAACAGTGCGGTCCGCGCTGGGTGGGTTCAGAGAGAGCCCACTTCTCCCCTCCCTCGGCGCGGCCGCGGTGCATTTCTGCGCGGTCCGCGCCAGCCCCCAGAAAAATGTATAAATTCGGGATTTTTTGTCATTTTTCCACTTTTCAAAAACCCAAAACCTAAGAGGCAATTTTCCAAACAATTTTTTTCTCCAAAACGATTGGTAAGTGATTTCTAACTTAATTTCTTTATTCCTTAACATCTTTTAACATAATTTCAACTTCAAATCAAAGATTTTCATGGGGAAAATTGGGTGTTTTGGGTAGAACCTAGGTTTTCTACAAATTGAGAAGTTGGACCTCAATTTGGGGTCCGATTTAAAAACAAATCATATATTTGGATTCATGGGGGAATGGGTAACCGGGTTTTGGTCCGAACCTCGAGTTTCGACCACGTGGGTCCGGGGGTATTTTTGATCTTTTTGGGAAAAACCTTGAAAAAAATCTATTTTCATGCATTGAGGATGATTCATTTAGTAATTATTAATGTGATTAAGTAACTTATGACTAGATCCGAGCGGATTGGTGGTGGAATCAATAGGTAAAGCTATACTAGAAACGTGAGTTGAGTTTGGAGCATTCGAGGTAAGTGTTTGTTCTAACTTTGGCTTGATGGATTAGGATTTGGATATTATTTGCTACGTGTTAACTATGGAGTACGGTGTATAGGCATGGTGACGGTTATCTATACACCGGAGTCTAGCATGACCGTGAGTCGTAGTTGCTTTTAAATTCGAAAGATGTGAAACAGTTGAGCTAATTACTTGCTAATATAATTATGAAGTGATAGTTGAGAAGCAGATGAGTTAAAGAAGGAAGTGTGGTATTTTTCCCTTGCCGAGACCTATTGTTGATTTGTTCTCCCTTGCCGGGATGTTTAATCTTGTTGTATATTCCCTTTCCCCGATTGGTTGTGACTGTTGATTGGGTGAGGAAGACCGATTATGCACGAAGGGTCTTTCCGTGCCATGTTTTGATAATTATGCACGAAGGGTCTTTCCGTGCCATGTCTCTAATTATTTGAGCACGAAGGGTCATTCCGTGCCTTGATGGGAGAGTTATGTGAGGAAAAGCATGAAGGGTGATGTCGTGCACTATATTTGACAGTTTTGGTGAGAATTGAGAGTAAAAGCACGAAAGTTGGTGCCGTGCAGTTGTTGATTCACTTGCTCTCTTTCATAGATGCTAATTATTCAGTTTCCATCTCTCTGTTCGTTGGTCTTATATCTAAATTGTTACACCCACAGCATGTCCCCTCCTTATTATCTGTTTAAATTCTGTATATCTTTCCGTTGTTGCACATATATCTGTACAGGTTATTTGAGGTAGGTCCGGTCTAGCCTCGTCACTACCTCGCCGGGGTTAGGCCAGGCACTTACCAGCACATGGGGTCGGTTGTGCTGATGCTACACTTCTGTGCCCTTTTTGTGCACAGATTCGGGAGTAGCTTACGGACCGCAGTAGCAGTAGATTGGGAGCGTGCCTTCAGTCCAGAGACTCCTAGGTAGTTCGCTGGCGTGTGTGGGCCCTGAGTCTCATCTATTTTATTTCTGTTTGTTTTCATTGTATCGAAGCAGACTCCTTATGTATTTTCTTTCAAACTCTTATTTGTAGTATCTTATAGTAGTATGTGAGTATTGTGACACTAAATCTTGGGTAGAGGATGATGTTAATTTTTCCACATTTTCGTTCATTTAATATTAAATTAAGGCTTCCGCTTGAATTTATTGTTTTTATTATTATCTTGTTGAAAATTAGTTGAAAAGGTATGTTAAGGTTGGCTTGCCTAGCTCCGACAGTAGGCGCCATCACGACACCCGATGGTGGGAAATCCGGGTCGTGACAAGTTGGTATCAGAGCCCTAGGTTACTTAGGTCTCACAACTCACGGACAAGCTCAGTAGAGTCTGAGGGATCGGTACGAAGACGTCTGTATTTATCCCGCAGAGGCTACCGAGTTAGGAAAACTTCACCTTGTTCATTCTTGTCGTGCGATTCTGTTTCTCAAGTACTGATTGTCTTTCCACTCTGTTCTTTTTCAGATGGCGAGGACACGTGCTTCCTCTTCTACCGCGCAACAGCCTGAGCCCCCGGCAGCAGCCCCTATTAGGGGCAGAGGGCGAGGGCGAGGCCGAGGTCGGGGCAGGGCTTAGCCCCGAGCAGCATTTCCAGCGACGGAGCCTCAGGTCGATTTTGAGGAGGAGGTTCCGACCCCAGCTGTTCCAGTGGGGCCAGCTCAGGTCCCAGAGGGTTTCATAGCCACTCCAGTGCTTCAGGACGCTTTGGTCCGACTGGTAGGCTTTATGGAGGGCATTTCTAGAGCGGGTTTGCTTCCCGTAGCTCCAGCCACATCTCAGGCTGGGGGAGGAGTTCAGACTCCCGATACTCGTACTCCAGAGCCGGTAGCTCCTCAGGCTCAGGTTCTAGCAGTTCAGCCAGCTGTGGCAGCCCAGCCAGGTATTGCGGCTCAGTCCAACGATGGTGCGGCTATGTCCGCGGATGCTTTGTGGAGGCTTGATCGTTTCACCAAGCTCTTCACAACCACATATAGTGGAACCCCCTCAGAGGATGCCCAGGATTTCATATTCAGCTGTCATGAGGTTCTACGGACTATGGGCATTGTAGAGACCAATGGGGTCGACTTCGCCACTTTTCGCCTAGCAGGATCCGCCAAGACTTGGTGGAGGGATTTTTGTTTAGCCAGGCCAGCAGGGTCACCATCATTGACCTGGGATCAGTTTTCAGAGTTATTTCTGGGGAAGTTCCTTCCCGTTACTCAGCGAGATGCTCTTCGCAGGCAGTTTGAGCGTCTCCAGCAGGGTCCTATGACGGTCACCCAGTATGAGACCCGGTTCATTGATCTCGCTCGTCATGCCATTGTGATACTCCCCACCGAGAGAGAGGGTGCGGAGGTTTGTTGATGGGTTGGCCCAGCCGATCCGTGTTCAGATGGCCATGAGTGCCGGTGGTGAGATTTCATTTCAGGAGGCGACAGATGGTGCCCGCCGGATAGAGATGGCACTTGCTCAGGGAGGTGGTCATGGGTCTGATAAGAGGCCCCGTTATTCCGGTAGATTTAGTGGTACCTCGTCTGGATGTAGGGATTCATATGACAGAGGCCACTCTCAGAGGCCCTTCCAGTCGGCCCTTCAGGTTTCTCATGGTACTCCAGGCGGTGGTGGTCCTCAGCAGTATTATTCGGGTCAGCAGACCTTCAGCGCACCACCAGCCCCCATCAGTGCACCGCCACTTTAGAGCTTCAGGGGAGGACATACAGGTCGATAGGGCCAGCAGCCCCAGCAGCCGAGGGCATGTTATGGTTGTGGTGACCCGAGTCACATTGTCAGGTTTTGCCCCCGAGCCTCGAGTAGTTCTTAGCAGCAGGGTCCTCGCCCTACGATTCAGGCAGTAGGTGATCCACAGGCCGCCCAGCCAGCTAGAGGTGGGGGTAGGGATCATAGGGGTGGAGGGAGAGACCGTAGAGGTGGAGCTCGGACCGCTAGAGGCAGGGGTTAGCCAGCAGCCGATCGCCCTAGAGACACAGTTCAGGGAGGTGGGGGTCAGCCCCGTTGTTATGCTTTGCCGGCCAGGCCAGAGGCCGAGTCATCAGATGCTGTGATTACAGGTACTATTCTGGTCTGTGGTAGGGGTGCTTATGTGTTATTTGACTCGAGATCTACGTATTCTTATGTGTCGTCCTATTTTGCACCCTATTTGATCATGCCTAGTGAGGCTTTGGGTATTCCTGTATATGTGTCCACACCGGTTGGTGAATCTATAGTGGTCGACCGAGTGCATCGTTCATGTGTGGTGGTATTTGACGGTCTTGAGACCCGTGTCGACTTATTGCTTTTAGATATGGTGGACTTTGACGCTATATTGGGGATGGACTGGTTGTCCCCGTATCATGCTATTTCGGATTGTCATGCCAAGACCGTGACCTTGGCCTTACCGGATTTACCCCGTTTAGAGTAGAGGGGGACTTCTGGTCATTGTACCCGCAGTGTTATCTCGTATGTGAAAGCTCGGCGTATGGTCGAGAAGGGATGTTTGGCCTACTTGGCATATGTTCGCGATTCTAGTGCGGAGGCCCCTTCTATTGATTCTGTGCCCGTTGTTCGGGAGTTTCCTGAGGTTTTCCCTTCAGACCTGTCGGGTATGCCGCCCGACAGGGATATTGATTTCTGTATTGATCTGGCTTTGGGCACTCAACCTATTTCCATCCCGCCATATCGTATGGCCCCGCCGGAGTTGAAAGAGTTAAAGGAACAGCTGCAGGATTTGCTTGAGAAAGGTTTCATTAGACCCAGTGTTTCACCTTGGGGTGCGCCAGTGTTGTTTGTTAAGAAAAAGGATGGTTCGATGAGAATGTGCATCGATTACGGGCAATTGAACAAGGTTACAATTAAGAATAAGTATCCACTGCCGAGGATTGATAATTTATTCGACCAGCTTCAGGGTGCGAGGGTGTTCTCGAAAATAGATTTGAGATCTGGTTATCATCAACTGAGGATTAGGGCGTCTGATGTCCCCAAGACAACATTTCGCACTCGGTATGGGCACTAAGAGTTTTTGGTCATGTCATTTGGATTGACTAATGCCCCAGCAGCATTCATGGAGTTGATGAACCGAGTGTTCAGACCTTATTTGGACTTGTTTGTGATAGTCTTCATTGACGATATTCTTATATACTTCCGCAGTCAGGAGGAGCATGAGCAGCACCTCAGAGTGGTCCTTCAGACCCTAAAGGATAGTCAGTTGTATGCTAAGTTCTCAAAATGCAAATTTTGGTTGAGTTCGGTCGCATTCCTGGGTCAAGTCGTATCAACAACAGGTATTCAGGTAGACCCGAAGAAGATAGAGGCAGTCAAGAACTGGGGTTAGCAGGTTACTATCGTCGGTTCGTGGAGGGGTTTTCATCCATTGCAGCCCCTATGACCAGATTGACCCAAAAGGGTGTCCAATTCAGGTGGTCGGACGAGTGTGAGGCGAGCTTTCAGAAGCTCAAGATGGCTCTGACTACCACACCGGTATTGGTTTTGTCCACAGGTTTAGGGCCATATACGGTCTATTGTGATGCGTCTCGTATTGGGCTTGGTGTAGTGTTGATGCAGGAAGGCAAAGTCATTGCCTATGCTTCGAGGCAGTTGAAGATCCACGAGAAGAATTATCCGGTTCATGATCTCGAGTTGGAAGCCATTGTTCATGCTCTGAAGATCTGGATGCATTACTTATATGGCGTGACGTGTGAGGTTTACACTGATCACAAGAGTCTTCAGTATCTGTTCAAGCAGAAAGAGTTGAATTTGAGGCAGAGGAGGTGGTTAGAGTTGCTAAAAGATTATGATGTTACTATCTTATACCAACCGGGGAAGGCCAATGTGGTGGCCGATGCATTGAGCAGGAAGTCCGCCAGCATAAGTAGTCTTGCTTATATTCCAGTCAGCCAGAGATCGCTTGTTTTGGATGTTCAGGCCTTGGCCAATCGTCTTGTGAGGTTGTATATTTCTGAGCCTAGCAGAGTGTTAGCTTGCACGGTTGCTTGTTCCTCACTATTAGAGCGTATCCACGAGCGGCAGTTTGAGGATCCCCATTTGTGTGTCTTGAGAGACACGGTGCAGCGTGGAGGTGCCAAGAAAGTAACCTTAGATGATGATGGTGTATTGAGATTGCAGGGGCGAGTTTGTGTGCCCAATGTTGATGGGATTCGAGAGTTGATCTTAGCAGAGGCCCACAGTTCTCGGTATTCTATTCACCCGGGCGCTGCGAAGATGTATCAGGATCTGAGGCAGCACTATTGGTGGCGTAAGATGAAGAAAGACATCGTTGCGCACGTGGCTCGGTGTTTGAATTGTCAGCAGGTTAAGTACGAACATCAGAGGATTGCACTTCCCGAGTGGAAGTGGGAGAGGATTACGATGGATTTCGTTACTGGACTTCCGATGACTCGGAAAAAGTTTGATGCAGTTTGGGTCATTGTTGATAGGCTGACCAAGTCAGCGCATTTTGTTCCTGTTGCAGCCACCTATTCGTCCGAAAGGTTAGCCGAGATTTATATCAGGGAGATTGTTCGCCTTCATGGGGTGCCGCTATCTATCATTTCGGATCGGGGTACGCAGTTTACCTCGCATTTCTGGAGAGCGGTTCAGCGAGAGTTGGACACCCAGGTTGAGTTGAGTACAACATTTCATCCCCAGACGGACGGTCAGTCCGAGAGGACTATTCAGATTCTTGAGGACATGCTCCGAGCCTGTGTCATTGATTTTGGAGGCTCGTGGGACCAGTTTTTGCCTTTAGCAGAGTTCGCCTACAACAACAGCTACCAGTCCAGCATTCAGATGGCTCTGTATGAGGCGTTGTATGGTAGGCGATGTCGGTCTCTAGTTGGATGGTTTGAGCCAGGAGAGGCTCGATTATTGGGTACGGACTGGTTCAGGAAGCCTTGGACAAGGTCAGGATTATTCAGGATAGACTTCGTACAGCTCAGTCCAGACAGAAGAGTTATGCAGACCGCAAGGTCAGAGATGTTGCTTTCATGGTTGGTGAGCGGGTATTGCTCCGTGTATCACCTATGAAGGGCGTGATGAGATTTGGGAAGAGGGGCAAGCTCAGCCCTAGGTTCATCAGTCCATTTGAGATTCTTGATCGTGTGGGAGAGGTGGCTTATAGACTTGCCTTGCCACCTAGCTTGTTAGCTGTGCATCCCGTGTTTCATGTATCTATGCTCCGGAAGTATCGCGGAGATCCATCGCACGTGTTGGATTTCAGCACTGTCCAATTGGACAAGGATCTGTCATATGAGGAGGAGCCGGTGGCTATTCTAGACCGGCAGGTTCGACAGTTGAGGTCGAAGAGTTTTCCTTCGGTGCGTGTTCAGTGGAGAGGTCAGCCTCCTGAGGCATCGACCTGTGAGTCCGAGTCCGATATGCAGAGCCGTTATCCTCATTTATTTTCCGACTCAGGTACTTCTTTCTTTTGTCCGTTCGAGGACGAACGGTTGTTTTAGAGGTGGAGAATGTGACGACCCGAAGGGTCATCACCGTAGTTCTTCCTTGTTTCGTGCATTCGAGGCCTTGAAAACCTCGCTTTTAGTTGCCTCGATTGGCGTGTGCAGTTCAGGCGTGTAGCCGGAAAGTTTTTATGTTAGAATATGTGAATTATGTGAAACATTTGATGAATTTTGGTATTAATATGCATAATGTTGACTTCGGTCAACATTTTGGGTAAACGGACCCGGACCTGTGATTCGACGGTCCCGGAGGGTCCGTAGAAAAATATGGAACTTGGGCGTGTGCCCGAAATCAAATTCTGAGGTCCCAAGCCCGAGAAATGAATTTTTGAAAGAAATTGTTTTTCTGAAATTTGATATGAAAATTTGAAATGAGAAGGAGTTAGAAAAATAGGTATCGGGCTCGTATTTTGGTTCCGACGCCCGGTACAAGTCTTAAATATGTGTTAAGCACTATCTATAAAGTTTGGCTAAAAACGGATGTCATATGACGTGTTTCGGACAAAAAAATGGAGAATTTGAGTTATGAAAGTTGAAGAAAAGAAAATCATGTGTTTGAGGCTTGATCCTATGTATATGATGTTATTTTGGCGATTTGATCGCACGAGTAAGTCCGTAAGATGTTTTTAAGGTTGTGTGCATGTTTGGTTTGGAACCCCGAGAGCTCAGGTGAGTTTTGAATGGGGCCCGGGAGGTCTTGGACTTAAGAAAATGCAGGTTCAGGTGTTGCAGACACCAGCGCGGCCGCGGTCATTTCCGCGCGGCCGCGATGCCTTTCTGTGCGGTCCGCGTGGCTGAGTCTGAGGGCTAGGGTTTCGGGTCAACTAGCGCGGCCGCGCACCAAAACAGTGCGGTCCGCGCTGGGTGGGTTCAGAGAGAGCCCACTTCTCCAATCCCTCGGCGCGGCCGCGGTGCATTTCTGTGCGGTCCGCGCCAGCCCCCAGAAAAATGTATAAATTCGGGATTTTTAGTCATTTTTCCACTTTTCAAAAACCCAAAACCTAAGAGGCAATTTTCCAAACAACTTTTTTTCTCCAAAACGATTGGTAAGTGATTTCTAACTTAATTTCTTTATTCCTTAACATCTTTTAACATAATTTCAACTTCAAATCAAAGATTTTCATGGGGAAAATTGGGTGTTTTGGGTAGAACCTAGGTTTTCTACAAATTGAGAAGTTGGACCTCAATTTGGGGTCCGATTTAAAAACAAATCATATATTTGGATTCATGGGGGAATGGGTAACCGGGTTTTGGTCCAAACCTCGAGTTTTGACCACGTGGGTCCGGGGGTATTTTTGACCTTTTTGGGAAAAACCTTGAAAAAATATATTTTCATGCATTGGGGATGATTCATTTAGTAATTATTAATTTGATTAAGTAACTTATGACTAGATCCGAGCGGATTGGTGGTGGAATCAAGAGGTAAAGCTATACTAGAAGCGTGAGTTGAGTTTGGAGCATTCGAGATAAGTGTTTGTTCTAACTTTGGCTTGAGGGATTAGGATTTGGATATTATTTGCTACGTGTTAACTGTGGAGTACGGTGTATAGGCATGGTGACGGTTATCTATACACCGGAGTCTAGCATGACCGTGAGTCGTAGTTGCTTTTAAATTCGAAAGATGTGAAACAGTTGAGCTAATTACTTGCTAATATAATTATGAAGTGATAGTTGAGAAGCAGATGAGTTAAAGAAGGAAGTGTGGTATTTTTCCCTTGCCGGGACCTATTGTTGATTTGTTCTCCCTTGCCGGGATGTTTAATCTTGTTGTATATTCCCTTTCCCCGATTGGTTGTGACTGTTGATTGGGTGAGGAAGAGCGATTATGCACGAAGGGTCTTTCCGTGCCATGTTTTGATAATTATGCACGAAGGGTCTTTCCGTGCTATGTCTCTAATTATTTGAGCACGAAGGGTCATTCCGTGCCTTGATGCGAGAGTTATGTGAGGAAAAGCATGAAGGGTGATGTCGTGCACTATATTTGACAGTTTTGGTGAGAATTGAGAGTAAAAGCACGAAGGTTGGTGCCATGCAGTTGTTGATTCACTTGCTTTCTTTCATAGATGCTAATTATTCAGTTTCCATCTCTCTGTTCGTTGGTCTTATATCTAAATTGTTACACCCCACAACATGTCCCCTCCCTATTATCTGTTTAAATTCTGTATATCTTTCTGTTGTTGCATATATATCTGTACAAGTTATTTGAGGTAGGTCCGGTCTAGCCTCGTCACTACCTCGCCGGGGTTAGGCCAGGCACTTACCAGCACATGGGGTCGGTTGTGCTGATGCTACACTTCTGTGCCCTTTTTGTGCATAGATTCGGGAGTAGCTTACGGACCGCAGTAGCAGTAGATTGGGAGCGTGCCTTCAGTCCAGAGACTCCTAGGTAGTTCGCTGGCGTGTGTGGGCCCTGAGTCTCATCTATTTTATTTCTGTTTGTTTTCATTGTATCGAAGCAGACTCCTTATGTATTTTCTTTCAAACTCTTATTTGTAGTATCTTATAGTAGTCCGTGAGTATTGTGACACTAAATCTTGGGTAGAGGATGATGTTAATTTTTCCGCATTTTCGTTCATTTTATATTAAATTAAGGCTTCCGCTTGAATTTATTGATTTTATTATTATCTTGTTGAAAATTAGTTGAAAAGGTATGTTAAGGTTGGCTTGCCTAGCTCCGACAGTAGGCGCCATCACGACACCCGATGATGGGAAATCCGGGTCGTGACAATTATACATTTTGATACACCTATATACATAATATAGCTACATTGTATAAAATATAATTTTTATTCAAATCTCTATTAAATGACTTCAAATTTTATAATAAAAAAAAAAACCTCCTTAGACTATTTCTAATAAGTTCAACACACATCCACTTCAAATGTCTCGCAAAATCAAAGTCGAAATTTAAATTCACTTATTGATACTCGCCCAACAATGATGGGTTATCTTAAAGATTTAATGTTCACCACCCAAATAGATTTGGTTTGTTGAGCTAATATTTGATCACAATTATTGATTCAGAGATTGAGTTAGAAGCTTGAGCTTTTAAAAAAAAAACTAATCAGCAATTTCAAGAACCGATTGGAGTTAAGGTTGTATTGTGGTCCGGGCCTAAACGGGCCAAACGTGTTGGGCCTAATGGTCCCGGGCTTTGGCGGGCTGGGTTTGGCGGTCCCGGGCCAAACGGTCCCAATGGGTGGAACTGGCCCACTGTGGTCCTAAGCCCACATGGTCCCGGGCTAAATGGGCCGGGCCCACGGGCCTAAACGGGCCTTTTCGTTCCGGGCTATTTTTTTTAAAATTTTTTTATCTAAGGCAATTTCTTGTAGAGGAGGGTGTTATCTTTTACTCCAGAATATATTCCCCAAAACATATGTATATATAATCATATATAGCTATATATATATATATATATAGTTTTATATGTATTAGATATATAATATATACTATATCAAATTTAAACACAAAATAAATTGCAAAGAAATATTCAAGGGAATGTCTTATAATTTTTATTATTACGACATTAACAAAAAATGGCAATATCTTTCTTAGTCTTCCTCCCCCAATGGAATGAGCACAACAAGGTACTAATACCACCATTAAAAGAAAAAAAAACTAAGGAAGATGTGCCAAAATACAAGTTACATATTAGTCTATGTATTATCTCTAACAAATCTCATAAATCCTTCAAGGTCCGGAGGAATTTCCGTTGGTGGTGGTGGAAAAGAAGCTTGTTCATTACCACTTCCGGGCGAAGCAGCATCCTGCGCAAGTTCCGCTAGCATTTCTTCATAAGCTTCGTCTATCTTCGGTTGTGATTCTGCAAGTCCAAAATTTCTTCTTTCCAAATGAATCCAATCTTTGAAGAGTACTGATTTTTCCAAGCTCTCCCTCATAGATGCTCTATGATCACCTATTTGAAGTCTCGCTTGACTGAAAGCGCTCTCCGATGCAACTGTTGAAGCTTGAATACTTAAAATATCTCGAGCCATCCTTGAAAGAATCAGATAGTGTTTTTGTTTGTCCTTCCACCATTTCAAAACATCGAAGGAGCCGTCGGGATTCTCTGATTCAAGTCCCTGCGTCAAATAAACTTGAAGCTCATTTAGTTGTGAACTATCACCAATATTATCACCTTGAGAACCCCTGAACTCTGTCCAAGAACTAAGGGTTTTTAGGCCCGCAGTTCTTTTAGATGATTGCGAACTAGACGAAGTAGGAGTTGAAACATTTGGTCTAGCATGATCTAAGGCAAGTTGATAAGTATTATAAATTGTTTGAGCATTTATTTTAATTGAGGCTTTTGCATATCCAAGTGTAGCATATTCCTCAGCTGAAAGTGATAAAGCGTTATAAATTTTTGAATACCAAAAGTGAGGACCTTCTAATTTCATTGTAGGATTTAACACTGCAGCAACACCAAAAATAGGGGAGATAGGGAAAAAATATTTGTTAAACTTAGCTTTCATAGAATCAATAGCAAGTTGATAAATTACCTTACCCTCTGAAAATTGAGTAAACAAATCTGCAAGTGCTGCAATATAAACTAAACAGTTAGAAATAGTAGGATAATATTGCCCAGATAATTCATTTGTAGCAACATGAAATTGTTCTAAAAAGTCTACAAGCATTTTAACATCAGTCCAATCTTGATTTGTAAGGTGCTCATCATCATCATCATTATCACCTACACGAGCATTATATGTTGCGCTTATTGGGTTCCTATATTCATATGCAATAACTAAACTTTCATACATGTAATTTCATCTAGTCCGACAAGGTTTAGGAACTTTTCTTTCTCTAAGGCCAAATTCATCACATTTTTTAAAATAGTCTCTAAGTCTACTTCTACGGTTTGAATAAAAAAGCCAATTAAGAGCCATTTTAACCTTTTCAATTTCTACATTTAAAACTTTCATACCATCACCGACGATTAAATGGTAAATATGACAAATACATCTAACATGAAAATATTACTAAATGCAGGATTTAGTGTAGTTGTAAGCAAGCCTATAGCGTTAGTGTTACTAGAAGCATTATCCATTGAAACCGACATAATTTTATCTCTAATGCAAAAATATCTACAAATATATGCAACGGTGTTAGCAATAAACTTACCTATGTGGCGTGAATTAATTATTCTATAAGCAATAATGCGCTTTTGTATTATCCACTCATCATCTATTCAATGACTTGTAATAGTTAGATAATCACAGTCATTACCACTTCTACCAATATCAGTAGTAATAGTAATGCGACAATCTATATGAGTAAATAAATAGCGCAAATATTGTTCATATTCATGTTTATATTTATAAATATCACTCTTTATGGTTGCGCGAGGCCATCCTTTATAAGTAGGATTAAAAATTCTTCTAATATAATGCACAAAATGAGGGTTAGAAGGAAAACTATAGCGTAAGCACATAACAGTAACCATTTTTGCCAATTCTTCACGATCTTTATTTGGATCATAATATAAAATGCCACCGATAACAGTGTTAATTTCCGGTTGAACTAGATTTGAACCTGTACTAGGGTTAACCGTACTATCTACACTTGTCCCCTCTTGCGCAGCTTTCATTTGTAAATATATAGCTTTATCTCTAGGGTGTGTCTTTATGTGTCTAGTCAAACTAACCGTACTGCTACGGTCTCCAGTATATTTATGATCCATCAAAGACCCACAAGTTTTACACTTAGCCTTATTTTGTTCTCTTAGTTGAGTAAAAAAGTGTCAAACAAGAGATGTTTCGGGCCGTTTAGAAGGTTGTCTATTAAAAGTAGGGGTTACTACAGGAGGGTCAGACAGGGCATCAGTTGGGTTATTAACAGGACTAGTAGGTGTATCATCTAAATTCGGTTGCGTTTCATCTAAATCATCATTTTCCTCTACATTTTCAAAGATAGTTTGATAGGATAAAGAGCATTCATAACTTTTCATTTAATTGTTGACCTGGTGCAACATTATGGCAAAATTGACTATCGAAAAATTGAAAACAAGGGTTATCACTATCAAGAATAACAGGTGGAGGAGAACAGGTAACAGGTCTGGGTCGGGGAGCCGGAGGAAGATTAGTAGTTTGGCGACTAGATTCACCAATTTTAGATTTTCCCTTACCCTTACCCCCAAATATTTTTTTCAAAGAAAAGTCCATATTAATAATAATTATACTAAATAAAACACACAAAATTATAATATTAAAACTTAAGAGTTGGAATGAGTTTACCGAATTGACGAACAACTTCTTGAAAATTGAATATCGTTGAAGACTTGAATACTTCAATTCACCAACTTCACAATATTTTACGAAATTGCAATAATAAAATAAGCAATTATAGAAGAAAATTAGAGAGAGATTGATGAATTTGTGAGTAAAAATGAAAGAATGAGGGGGTATTTATAGTTGAGAATAGGGAAAAGTGTAATTATAAAAAGTTTGGGAGCCAAATGGCTATTTTTTAAAGTGACAAACGGCTAAAAATGCAGTCCAACGGCTACATTTTAATATTTGATCGTTGTCCCTTTTTAATTTTTTTTTAAAAAAAAATTAGCCGTTGGGCCCGGTTGAACCGACCCAGGACCGCTTGCCGGTCCCGGACTCCCGGGCTTTTTGGTAAGGACCGGCCCGCTATGGGCTTTTGCACCACTAGAGACCGGCCCATTTGAGACCGGCCCGCGGTCCCAGGTTGGGCCCAGCCCACAATACACCCTTAATTGGAGTTGGATGTTGAATCTTAGCCTATCATTTTTTAGTTTATAACTTGGTCAACGTTACACCCTTGAGGTGCGGTGCTTCTCCGGATTATGCATGAACGCAGAATACTTCATATGCCAGGCTGCTCTTTTAGCTTTGCGAAGTTTTATTAGGGTCATCTAATTGCAACATATGTTCATGGACTATATTTACGTGTAATTCTCTCTTAGTTTTATGTTATCATTTCGTGTTTGTTCCTTGAACCTTTGTATTCCGAGTCTACTTCAGATGCTGTTTGACTTGGTTATACTAGTAGGTTGTGGTTGATTTTAGATTTACGTCATACTTAAGACTTCTGCTATGTAGCTGAGAGCTTTCGGCTGTATTCATTATTATGACTATAATCTTATGGTTAATGATATCACGTTTTAATTAGACTTGGAATTAGTACGCCTGTTGAAGAGTAATAGTCTAAGTGCCAGTCGCGTCTGTTTAACTATCGTCAGGCCTCTCGATAACAACATCTCTATATAACAATCATTCGTTAAAAAAGTCATATTTTTTTCGGAATCGATTCTTATGTTATGTTATAATATATGTCCTCCATAACAACACTTCACTATAGCAGCCAAAAATATTTAGAACAAACGAGACTGTTATAGAGAGGTTTGACTATATTAGAACAGGAGAATTATTGCTAAAAACTTTCAAATATTTTAAACACCTCTCAATTATCAAGTGATGGTTATATTTTATCCTTCTTTAGTGAAACTTATCTCTAGGGCTACAACAATAGAAAAACCCTATGAGCATTCTCTAACACTTCAAATACTTTTTACTTTTCACGGTTAAACTATTCATTAAAAGCTAAATTACTCGCATTCAATATTTAAACCAAGTGCAATTATTTTAACTCTAAAGAGTTGTTTCCAGAATAATTCTTTTTAACTTTGTAAAATAATTTTTACAATTTGACGTGTTTATAAGTATTGTCTTGATTCATTTTTAAGTTATTCAGAAACCTTTACAATGAAGAAATCCAAAGAGGCAGTTTGTGCTGAAAATTACTCTGCCACCTACAAAATACTCACAAATTTTGTGTTGAAATAGCTTTGCTGCTGCCACATAGTATTAATTTTTTAGTTTATAAAAAAAAAGTGAAAAAAATTGCGGTCCCGGGAATCAAACCCAGGTCTTTCGGGTGAGAACCGAATATAATAGCGGGGTCCGTTGTTGACCTGTTGTTGCTCGATATCTCCGGTAGGGCTGTTCACGGTTTGACGGAAAACCGATCCAAACCGAAAACCAAACCAAACCGATTAAGTAAATCGATATTTTTTTATTTGGATTAGTTTTGGTTTTAAATTTTAAAAACCAATAATATTTGGTTTGGTTTTGGTTCTATTATAAAAAACCGAACCGATTAATTATATAAAAATATGAATAATTATTGATATATGATATAATATCTTTTTGTAAATAATTTTAAATACTTTATGCATTTTAATTATTATTTTGAATTTTGATTTATCCTACTTATATCTTAAAAGATTGCCTAAGCCCAAAAGAATAGGAATCGACCAATTTTCTTTTCCTTAAAGAGAATCTAATTCTCTAATCTACACACATACTTTTTCCTAATAAAAGAGTGAGAGAAAAAAATCTACGACAAGAGTAAAGAAAGCAAACTCAAATTGTAAGACTATAGTAGCTAAAGCTTGAGAAAGTAAACTTTTAGTTTGTTTTTTGCTCATTTTTTTCGTATAAACAGGTAAATAAACTTTCAGTTCCGAAATAAATATATAAAAAAGCATAAATTTAGCAAATTATTTTCAGATTGTTGTCTAGTGTTGTTTTACTATTATCGACTTATCATTAGCTTACTAGAAACCGAAAAACCGAACCAAACCAACAACAACCAAACCGATGGTTTGTATGTAATTTGGTTTTAAAATTTTAAAAACCGATTAAATTGGTTTGATTTTGGTTTTAATCAAAAATCGGCCAAACCGAAGTATGAAAAGAATTACCTCTTACCTAACATAAGCAAGATGAACGATGTAAAAGGACAATGAATCAGTAACAACAAGAAACTATGATACAGAATCAAACAGTTCCAATTGCTGAGTAATTTTTGTGGATTGCTGTAGTCTATTTGGTACATTGAGGCTTCAAACTCCTGAATCCAACATCTCTCATATGGTACCATTCAAGTACCATTATAATTTAAAGTTTCTTGCCTTACAATTGTCAAGCATACCAACAAAACTCTGAATGCGATGAACCTGCCAGGAGATGTAGAATCTGTAGTCAGAGACATCACTCAAGCACAATCCAACAATGGGTTCATTGGATCCATAGATCCCAGTGATTCCCGTTCAATCATATATATATATGTGTGTGTGCGCGCGCACAAAACAATAAGTATAGATAGAATTAGATACACATTTCAAAACTCACTTTCTCAGCTCACGACTCAAAACCCACAGCGTTTAAATATTGAATCAATCACTACTCAAGTAGGGCATTACGTTTTACTTCTCCATGATACAAAAGATTGATGTATCCCTTAAACCATCATTTAAAGAAAAGTCTCTTTTGAAGGTAAAATTTCTCAGAACTTAATACAAGAAATCAAGTTCAGAAACTGGAACTAATATACAGCCAACTGTGCTACTATTCCACGCATAATTGGATAATTAGACTGATTGACAAACTGGAATGCAAAAATTTTGACCTTTGAATCATATTTATTTTCGAGCAAGTCACACATAGTTCAATTATTTTAATGTGACAAAAAATAATTGGTGCAACTCTGAAGATTGACCTGGAAAACATCTGGTTGAACCTATTTGCTACCACTAAATTTAGATCAGAAGATGTTGCAGCAAAGGGGTAAGGACTAGTAACTCTGTTTTTAAATGCTATATTGAGATATTTATTTGATGATCTGTGGATGATTAGTAACTAATTTTGCCTTAATACTAGCTTTCTAAAGTATGCACCAACTCACCTCCTTCCTCCTCTCAGCTCTTGCTTCTCCATCTGCCTCAATACTATCCAGTTTAAGAAGCTGAATCATGAACAACTCGGTAAGCACCACAAATTCTCTGTCCTCAACTTTAGTACCTCTTTGCATAGCCTCCTCTATGGCCGAAACCTACATGCACGAGAAGTACAATTTACATAATCAAGACTTCCTGCATCTAAATAAAACCAAACAAAACCCTAAGGTTAATTTCACAGATGGTCATCTGACTTACTGTTATAAAGTCATAAAGTTAATTTTCCTAATAAAGAAATACTCAATTATGCTTATACCTCACAGAAAATAAAGAACGCCGAAAAATGCTAAACCCGTCTCTGAATCACACGTTGACTGTAACTTCAACAACTCACCTTACATATTATTCACATGGAACCACTTTTTTTCCTGAAAAAAAAAGACTATTCTTTGACCCTCTTAAGAAAAGTCAAAAGAAAAAACCATGATGTGCCGCATAGTGCAAAACACCAAGTATTAGGTTGGTTTGGAAAAAGAGGGGTTTAATAGTTTTTTAGTGGATATTATATAAGGCAGCTTCGTGGCTATAATTGTATGGCAATTTTAGATATGTGGCAATTATGTTTTCTGAGACCGAATTTGACATTTTTCGGTGTTTTCATTTTCTGTGATACATATGTCTAGTTGAGTTATTTTTCCAAATTCGATTTATAACTTTGGTACAATAAAATAAAAGTTAACGATCATCATCCGTGACAATTATCCCGAACTCTAGTGCCAACATTGATTTGCAAGAATACTTACATACCCTGTGTGAGAGCTTATCGACCTCTACTCTTACTCCTGCAATGGCTTCATAAGAAACCGAGGTATTTTGAATATTCTTCCTCTCTTTGCCTGCTGGATCCTCCAATACATTTGGCATGTCCTGTACACCAGCAATGTGTAAGAATTCATTGTTATCCTATTCTTTTCCTTGGGACAATAGCCTCTGAACTGTAGGATGCAGCCCAGTTCTATCAAAGAATTTTCTTCAGGCCCCACTCATTTGATTAACACAAATTAAAGCAATTAGTTCACAATCGTTTTTTAAAAAATAGCTAGTAAATATTGGCAGGGCAATATGTCAATATCTAGATTCAGTATCCAGAGTGTCACAATAGCTAATCAATGGCAGAGCAAGGATTTTTACCAAGGGGGGTATTAAAAAAACTGCAAGAATGTCACATCTGGGATCCAAACATGTAGCTCCGTCCTTGTTGCTAATTGCCACCCGCAGGAATAAGTTTTCTTCCATACTAAAGTAAATTTAGGTTTTTACTTTAAATGACAATGTTGGTGGCTGCAGGTGCTTGTGGGAAGTCTACTGTCTAGCTAAAAATCAAGAGCAATCATAAACAATCAATTTAATAGCACGTTCTTTGCAGAGTTGGCGTTGTATATAAATCAGACAGATGAAGGTTCACATACTTTCCACAACCAAAACAAATAAAATTCTAGGCTTCATGTTCTACTTTCTTGAAGTTGAGAACTTAACTAACATGAGCAAATAATCAAATAAGATCATGACATCAAGATATACCAGATTAACTTTGGAAAAAAGTAAATATAAGATATATCGGGCTAGCAGAACTATGAAAATCCCATCTAATTAAATAGGCTTCTAAATATCAACAACAAGGTCTCAATCTCAAGCAAGTTAGAGTCGGCTATATGAATCATCACTGCAAAGAGTGTATGAAAATAGAGGCGACAACAACAACTACACCTCAGTCTCAAACAAGTAGGGATCCGCTATATAAATTATCAAATCCCACTGACCATGTTTCTCTATTCAAATTCCTCTCAGGCCAACATTACACAAATTAAAAATAAAATTACTAGAAATTCACTACTATTTTCTACTGGCATACAAATTTCTAATAGAGGCAAAGAAGGAAAAGTAAAAAATCATAGAAGACTTCATGAAGTACCTCTTGGTGTAAAACCTGGGAACCCATAAGCATGATCTTAGCACCATTTAAAACCCCTGACGACTTCAATGTCATTCCATCCACCAAAACTTTCCCTGTCCATGAAAAACACACAAATTGATATACTTTCCTTTTTAGTCTGTCCAAAAATTCCAAAAGAAATGATACCTTTATATAATTAGAAACAATTTAACTCTAAACTTCGTACTTTTTAGCTTTAATGACATGATTTATAACCACAGAAATGTCAAATGACTTGTTTTAGACTACAAATTTAAAATTTGTTGCTGGCTTTCTTAAACTTCATGCCTTGTATTCCAATTCAGTAAAAAATAAAGCTTGATAGGGTAGAATTGAAAGAAAGTAACCTTTGAAGATGAGTTTTTGACCGCGAGGGAGGACATTAGTGTGAGGTTGAAGGAGAGACTTGAGGTGTTCGACAGTGGACTCATAGGTGATTTCCACCGGTATCGATCGGCCGCTGAACTTAACGTTCACCGTTATCGTGCTCCGATTATCAGTATCGCTTGTGCCCTCTTTCTCCATTCCTCTGTCTTTCTCTTGTACTTCCTTTTGAGTTAACTTTTTCACGAATTTAAACAAAAATATCACATTGACGAAATTGTCCTTTAACGAGAAATTGCTTAAAATATCATGGTTATGAGAACTCGTGTTTGACTTCCGCTCACCGAGAAATTATTCGTAGGAAGTAACTTCAATGGTCATATTGGGGCGACATCTGGGGGAAGGGGTATAACGGTGTGCATCGCGGCTTTGACTTTGGAGTTAGGCACAGAGGAGATACTTCGTTGTTGAAATATGCTAAAACTTTTGATTTGGTAATTGCCAACTCGTGTTTTGAAAGGGGGAGGAGCACTTGGTTACTTTCCGGAGTTCGTTGGCCAAGACTCAAATTTATTATCTACTCCTTCGGAAGTGCGATAGGATTCTGTGCATGGATCACAAGGTTATACCAAGCGAGAATCTCATGACTCAGTATAGATTATTGGTGATGGACTTAGAGATCATGAGGAAGAGGAGGAAGAGGGTCGTGCATGATCAACCCAGGATCAGGTGGGGTGCTTTGACTAGTGACAAAGGGCAGGAGTTGGAGGGGGGAAGTTGTTAGCTATGGGAGCCTAGAGGAGCAATAGGAACGCGAGCTGTATGTGGAGCACGACAAAAGAGTGTATTAGAGTAGCTGCGAGATAAGTGTTAGGGGTCCCGAAAGGTTTCTCTAGCAACCACAAATGTGACTAGTGGTGGAGTGGGGAGGTACAAGAGAAAGTGGAAGCCAAGCAAGCATCGTACGTAACACCTATAGAGAGCATGAACGAGGAGGCGAGAAGGAAGAACAGGGAGGGGTATAGAAGGGCTAAGAAGGAGGCGAAGTTAACGGTTACTGCGACTAAGATTGCGGCGCTTGGGCGTTTGTATGAAGATCTTGGGACCAAAGGCGGGGACAAGAAGCTATACATGTTAGCCAAGGTGAGAGAGAGGAAGGTCCGTAATCAGGATCAAGTTAAGTGTATCAAAGATGAGGAAGGTAGAGTTTTGATGGAAGAGGCTTAGATTAGACGAAGATGGCAGACATATTTCCATAAACTCCTGAATGAAAGGGGTGATAGGGACATTGTGTTGGGCAATTTGGAGCACTCCGAGATGCACCACAATTTTGGGCATTGTAGGCGCATAAGAGTAGAGGAGGTCGAGGGGGCTATGCAGAAAATGCACAGGGGTAGAGCTATCGGGCCAGATGAAATACCTGTAGAATTTTGGAAGAATGCGAGTAAGGCGGGTTTGGAGTGGCTCACTAGGCTGTTCAACGTTATTTTTAGGACGAAAAATATGTCCAATGATTAGAGGTAGAATACGATGATTCTTCTATATAAAAACAAGGGCGATATCAAAAATTGCAATAATTATAGGGGGATTAAGCTGCTAAGCCATACTATAAAAGTTTGGGCGTGACGACCCAAAGGGTCATCACCTGCTTTTAATTGAATTCTGCGTCTCCGATGCCTTAAAACCTCATTTATCATCACCTCGATTTGCGTGCACAGTCCGGGCGCGTAGTCGGAAAGCTTAAATATGAAAATCTGTGAAAAATGCTAAGTTTTGATTATAAAATAAATATATTTGTCTTCGGTCAATATTTTGGGTAAACAGACCCGGACCCGTGATCCGACGGTCCCGGAGGGTCCGTAGGAAAATATGGGACTTGGGCGTATGCTCGGAATCGAATTCCGAGGTCCCAATCCCGAGAAATGAATTTTTAAGGAAAATTATTTAAGGAAATTTGAAAAGAAATCTGATTAGAACATGGTGGTATCGGGCCCGTATTTTGGTTCCGGCGCCCGGTACAGGTCTTATATATGGTTTAAGTCATTTTTGTAAAAATTGGTTGAAAACGGAGTCCGTTTGACGTGATTCAGACCTAAATTGCTAAATTTGATGCTTGATGAAGTTTGAGAAATATTCTTGATTTTGAGGTTTGATTCGTTGTTATTGAGGTTATTCTGGCGATTTCATCGCACGGATAAGTTCGTATGATATTGTTGAGTTAGTACGTGAGTTTGGTTAGGAGCCCCGAGGGCTCGGGTATGTTTTGGATGTGTTTCGGGAAGTTTTGAACTTAGGAAAATGTTGTAGATTTCTGCTGTTAGTACCCTGGGATTTTACCCTTCGCGTGGTCCCTCTCGCAAATGCGTAAGGCAAGGATCCCAGGTGCCTATTTTTCTTCTTCGCGAACGCGGAGGTTGAGACGTGAACGCGAAGCTGAGGGGGGAGACCATTGCAAACTCGTCCCTCCACTCGCGAACGCGTAAGGTTGAAGGGAGAGGTCACCACTTGTGCATCGTGAACGCGACCAATGGTCCGTGAACGCGTAGGCTTGAGGAGCCAAGCTCCGCGAACGCGAGCCACATTTCGCGAACGCGAAGGCCTAGCAGGCCTAACCCATCGCGAACGCGAAGGGTATGTCGCAATCGCGAAGAACACTTCAGTTATTTTAAATTCTCAAAACAGAACCCATTACGGGATTTTCATAAAAATTCATAAACCCCTTCTTCTCCAAAGCTCTTAGGCGATTTTTGAAGCAATCCTGTAAGCACGTGATTTTTGCCCTATATGAAAATTACTCCCAAAAAATTCAAAATAAAATGATTTTCCTTGGTGTGCAATTTTGAGAATTTTTGTGACATTTGTGGATAATTATTTGTATTGTATGTGCATGTTTATTTGTTAAATTAATAAAAAATACAAAAATATGTTGCATTTTGCATGTAGGATTTAATTCTATAATTGTTAGTAATTAAATTTGTTTTACAAAAATTAAAAATTACAAAAATAGACATCTTTTGCATTTTTAGCATTTAATGTCCAAATGTACAATTTTATGCTTAATTATTACTTAATTGTGCGTTAATTGTTATTGGGAGTTAATTTGCGCTTTTATAGCTTAATTTAGTGCTTAATAATAATTTAAGGATTTTTAGAATTTAGTTTTAGGAAAATAAAAGAAGAAAAGAGAGCAAAAATACAAAGAAAAATCGGATTGAGCCATTTCTTCAACTGTAAGCCACATGCCAAAAAAAAAATTGTCCAACCTTCCCCACGACCCGGTCCATTTCAAACCGGGTCGACCCGGTCCGCCCCATTAACCCCAAAATGACCTAACCCTTCCTAATCTTCATTTTTCATTTTTTCAAAAACCCTAAAAACACAAAAAAAAATGATCCGTCCCCCCCACCTTTGCTTCTCCTTCTCCAAACTCCAAACACACAACCATGGGTTCCCCAAGCTCCACCCCCTAGCAGCCATGGCTGCCTTCTCATCGTCAACCACCCTCCAAACAGACCCCTCACATCTTCATTTTCTTCGAACCAGCGACGACCCCTCCGTCGAACACCTTCGTTGTTTCTTCTTCTTCGTCCAACATCCATGGACGCCTCCTTCACTTCCCCATCTGTTTCATCGCTGCTACTGCGTCGCGCTATAGCCTGCTCCGACGCGTCACTACTGCTGCCTGCGTCCAGCTACGACGAGCAGCCATGGCTGCTCCAAACAGTGTTGATGCATCTCCATTCGCAGCTTGCTTTAGCTGCGTCCAACTGCTGATTTTGTTCGCCACTGTCCGTCGACCTCCCCTACTGTTTCATCGCTGCTTTCGTCTTCTTCGCACAAACAAACCAAACGCACCCCAGCTGCTTCTGTTTCATCGCTTCTGCTGCGTCAACTGCTGCTACTGCTTCGGCGTTGCTTCAGTTGCTTCTTAGGTTCGTGTTCGTCGTCGTTTGTTCGAGTTTTTGTTGGGGTCGTCAAAACAGTCCGTACATATTTCGTTTCGATCCGGTTAGTAGATTTTGAGTTTTATTTTGTCAGTTATTTTTATTTTGATATTCTCGGATCTAAAATCTATAAATGATCGATTCTTGTTTGTTCATGTTTATAGTTGAATTATTTTTTTTTAGTTTTGTTGATTTAATTTTCAGATTCAAATGGAAATTTAATTAGTTGTTTTTCATGTTTATTTCATGTTAATTTTATTTATTTTTGTAAGAAAAGGAATTGTTAGTTTAATGTTTGTCAGATTCAAATTGAAATTTAATTGATTATTTCTTCAATTTGTTTCATGTTGTTATGTATTTTCCAGAAATTATTAATGTTGTTTGAATCATTTAATCCGTCATGTTTTTTGTTTAAAAATAGATATAGTTCGTGTTCATCTTGTTTGAAGTTCGTTTTTAATTTAGTAATTTAATGCGAAGTTATGTTTTGGTTTTAATTTTTGGATCATGTATCTTTGTTATAAGTTTTGTTGGATTTAATTTAAGAAAGATTAGTTGATTATTTGAAGATTAGTGATTTGAATATGTTTATTTGTTTTGTTTAAGTTTAATTCGAAGTTTGAATAAAGTTTGTTTGTTATTGTTATTGAATATTTTCATTCATGTTCATACTTTGTTTGGTTGATCTTGAATCCGAAATTTGTATAGTTTGATTTCTTGTTTATTGTTTATCATTTATGATTATTTCTTCAGCTTGCTTCATGATCTTGTTTAGTTTTAATATAGAAATTGTTGGTTGTAATGTTGTTAGATTTAATTTTAAGTTCAAATGATTATTGAATTTAGAAATCTGAATATACATGTTTGTTGGTGTTGAATCTGAAATTAGGTTTGTTTGTTATTAAAAATGTTGTTCAATCAAGATAATTTTAGTTGTTTCTTTGTTGTTCATCATTTAGTTTGAATTTGTTGATGAACATTGTTAGAAATTGGTCATATTTGCTATATTTTGGTTGAAATTGATTAAGTGAAGTGTTTATAGCTGATGGGGGTAGTTTGGTAAATTGCAGTACATTCGGGGTAAAATGGTAATTGCAATGAGATCGAAGGGGTAGTTTGGTAATTGAACATTTTTGAATAATTCTTTATGTTAAGCATGAGGGACAAAATGTAATGGGATGTGGGTGATATAATTGTTTAATATAAATGGGGGACAAAACAAAATGTAGTGGAGGGGAATATGATAATTATTTATGGTAGGCATGAGGAACAAGATGTAATGGGTTGGTTTGATATATTTGTTTAATGTAGTGGGGATGAGTGGGAAGATAATGGGTTTGGTAGGAGAAAGTGGTTGATTTTAATTGATTAAAGGGTTTTGGGATGAGAGATAAATAAGAGGTCTTGAATCAGATTTAAGAGGAGGAGGAGAAGAAGAAAAAAAACGGACAGAGAAGAATAGAGAGAATAAGAGAGAAAAAAAAAGAGCGGAATATTTAAGAGAGAAAGAAAAACTCCGAAAAATATTTAAACTTTCAAATAAAAAAAACTAAAAAAAAAATCTTTTGCTTTCTTTCATTGTTTGAAATCAGCATTAATTGTTGTTGTTTCATAAAAGCTTGAAGCTTTCGTTTTGGGATTACTACTCCACCGGTCTGTTCCTGGGTTGTTACTGTTGCTGGACTGTTGTTGTTGTGCTGTATTGTTATTACTGCTGCTGATTCTCATCTTCCTTTTCTTTTGCTTCCAATATCAGGTACACAACTGACACGCTGGTTATTGTAAACCGAAATATGAAGTATGAATACGAAAATGAAGAGTTGAAATTCTAAATTTAATTTAATTATATTCTGAATTTTATTTGTATGTATAAATTATTTAGCTTGCAAAAATCAGAATCATGTAGCTATTTAATATATATAGTGGAACATCCGATGATAGTTTAACGGATGAACTATCTATATATTGCCTAAAAATAAATAAATGGTGTAGTAATTCCGTCTAGTCAAAAATTCAAACGAATAGGCCATTTAGGAACTTGGTAGGAATATTGTTTAGTTAAATAATATTGGTTAATTTTAGCATGTAAATGATCTAGGATTAAAATTAGATTGCTAAGTTTTTTTTTAATTTGACAAACTCAGAACATGCTTAGTATAATGTAATAGGTAGTAACATGTGAATAAGATGGCCCAGGTCTAGTTTTATGTCATACACGTTGGGCCTGGGCCCGCAGTGGCAACGAACTGTCCTGTTTGCATCATTTTCAGATTTTATGAATCATATTCGAAACCCATCTATAACAACTCAAACATGTAAATAAATTAAGACATTTTCTCTTTTTATTTTGTAAAGACAAATTTAATAAGAGAAAAATGTAGGCATTTTAGGACTGTCCTTTAAAAATAAAATGAGATGAGCCTCGCCCAATAAAATGCACCAATTGCGGGGCCCTCAATAAATGTTTAATTGAATATTTAGAATTCGGGATGGACTGTTTAGTGAATTCCACGGTCTTACCCAGAAATAATAATACGCTAATCGCTTTAGGCACAATTTTAATAATAATACATTCCTAAACACGGGTGTGCATTTCATGTGACCCAAATCCAAATCCCAAAACATCAAATAAAATGTGTTCCGGATTGTGGGTGCATTTCATGTGACGCAGTCCGAAGACGTATTTTAAGTGATGTTCACATTCTTTTAAAAATAATAAAGTGGTAAAAAGTTAAAATTGGCACATCGGTTCATAATTGTATTAAAATCAGATAAATAAGCCGAATATGACAGTTGAGCGACCGTGCTAGAACCACGAAATTCGGGAATGCCTAACATCTTCTCCCGGGTTAACAGAATTCCTTATCCGGATTTCTGGTACGCAGACTGTAATATGGAGTCATTCTTTTCCTCGATTCGGGACTAAAATTGGTGACTTGGGACACCCTAAATATCCCAAGTGGCGACTCTGAAATAAATAAATAAATCCCGTTTCGATTGTCCTTTAATTGGAAAAAACTCCTTCACCCCTGGTGGGGGCGGAAAAAGGAGGTGTGACAAATCCTTCACCATAATCTCTTGGGTAAGTAATCTTTAACTTGTTTTCTTCCATTTTTATCAACATCTATTAGATTTCTAGGCCTAAAACATGTGATTAAGGGTAGAAAATTAGGGATTTGGGTAGAGTTAGGGCTTTTTGATTAATTGTGATTTAGACTTCGTTTTGGAGTCGAATTCTGAAAATAATTATATATTGGGCTCGTGGGTGAATGGGTGATTTGATTTTGGTCCAAACCTCGTGTTTTGACCAAGCGGGCCCGGGGTCGATTTTTGGGAAGAATGATTGGAAAGCTATAATTAGGTATTGGATTCGAATTGTTTAGTATTTATTGATGTTATGAAGTCATTTATGTATAGATACAATTGATTTGGAGCCAAATTCGAGAGGAAAAGCGGTAATTGAGGATTGAGTCGGCCGTGGAAGTTTGAGGTAAGTGTCCGGTCTAACCTTAGCTTGAGGGATTATGAGTTAAGTCATATTTGCTACTTGTTTCTTGTTGAGTATGACGTATAGGCATGGTGACGAGTATCTATACGTTGGTGTCGAGCATGGCCGTGAGTCTTAACTTGATACTTGTTGTATTCTTGAATGATACTATGGTTGCAATAGTGAGTAAACCCGTGGCATCGAGCAAAGACATAGTTTAGTTTCCTGGAAGTTACTTATGATTTAGAAATAGTGATAATTGAGATGATTAGGAGTTGAGTTGAGATTGGTTATAGCTGATTCTCCCTTGCCGGGACGTATGTACTTGTACTGTTGAGTTCCCTTGTTGGGATATTATAATTTATGGTTGATCCCTTGCCGGGACTGTTGTTATGATCACTCTAAGCTGTATATTTGGAACGGATTGCGCGCTGCAACATTTTTATTATCATATATTATATTGGATTGGGTTGCACGCCACAACAAATATTATATTGGATCGGGTTGCACGCCACAACAGATATTATATTGGATCGGGTTGCACGCCGCAACAACTATATATATATATGGATCGGGGTGCACTCCGCAATAGTGTTAAATGATAAGGGATCGGGTTACGCACCGCAACAGTAGTGTTATTGTATTGTTGTAGGTACTGTACTGTACTTTCATATACCTATTTGGTTTCTGCTAGGTTGATTTGTTCCCCGAAGCATGTGCCCTATCCCTTTTAAACTGCTTATTACCTGTTTATTTTTCCGCCATATATTATATAACTGCACAGGTTTATCTGGAGTCTGGTTCTAGCCTCGTCACTATCTCGCCGGGGTTAGGCCAGGCACTTACCAGCACATGGGGTCAGTTGTGCTGATGCTACACTCTGCACTTATGTGCAGAGACCGGAGTAGCATTTGGTCAGCAGCAGTATCTCGGGAGCCAACCTTCAGTCCACCGAGACACTGAGGTAGCCTTGCAGGCGTCCGTAGGCCCGACATCTCCTCTATCTCATTTCATTTTGTTTTCTCATATATTCGAGACAAATAGTGTTATATTTTCTTCGAATGGTTGTATTTAATACTCTTAGTAGTCCGTGGATGTTGTGATACCAGGTTCTGGTTAGAGGCATACGTTGGTCTTCGAGATATTTTGGCTTTATATTTATATAGGACTTCTGCTAAATTTCATATTCCACTGTTATTTAAATATTTATTTCATGTTAATATAATTGGGAAGAATATTTAAAACAAAAGAGTTAATGATTTCTAAGTTCATGGCTTGCCTAGCTTCTACGAGTAGGCGTCATCACGACTCCTGAGGGTGGGGAAACCGTGTCTTGACGAGTTGGTATCAGAGCTCTAGGTAACATAGGTCTCACAATTCATGGACAAGCTCAGTAGAGTCTGAGGGATCGGTACGGAGTCGTCTATATTTATCCCCTAGAGGATGCAGATTTAGGAAAACCTTCACATTTGTTCTTTCTTGTCGTGCGGTTTTGTTTCTCAAATGCTAATTGAATTTCTACTCTGTTCTTTCGCAGATGGCGAGAACACACGCTTTCTCATCTACCTCTTAGTAGCCCGAGCCCCCAGCAGCAGCTCCCACGAGGGGTAGAGGGCGAGGTCGAGGCCGTGCTAGAGGTCGAGGTAGGGGTAGAGCTTAACCCCGAGGACATGGCCCTAGACAAGAGGGTGTGGAGATCAAAGATTATGGTAGAAGGTTGGTAGGTAGTCCAACGTTTCTCTTTGTCCTAGTCAGTTCGCTAGCATTAGTGTTAGTATGTTATGTTTTATTCATAGTTGGCTATTACTATCTAGAGTTTGACTGCATTCTTGAATTCGATCTTATTTCATCTTGTTGTTATTCCTGCTTGTTGCAATTACCTTTTCTTTTTCAGTCGTTCTCTAGCCGATGGTCTATCGGAAGCAGCCTCTTTACCCTTCCAGGGGTATGGATAGGCTGCATACATCTTACCTCCACAGACCCCACTCGTGAGAAACTACTAGGTTTGTTGTTGTTGTTGTTGTTGGTGGTGGTGGTTACGAGAAGATATGACATTAACGAAATTAACCTTGAAATTGGTTAAAATATCATGGTTATGAAAAATATTTTTGAATGACAATTTATATTTTTTAATTACGACAAAATGATGAGTTTCTTTTTTAGATTCATGCCATATATGTTAGTTTAGTACTGTAAATGTTGGGTACGAGTAAATACATTCATTTTTTTCTTTTAAATACTCCCTAATGATAGCTAATAAATACAATTGAGAAATGATCTTAATATTCTAAAGCAGAAATTCTATCGATTTAAAAGTCACAACTATTAGAACAAGACAATAATTATTGAAATTTTCAAAAGATTTTAAACACCTCTCAATTATCAAATGATGATAAAATTTTGTCCTTCTTTAGTTAAACTCATTTCTAGAGCTACAACAACAGAAAAAGACCCCGTGCATTCTCTAAATTGAATTACACAAAAAATACAGTCCATTTATATACATTACAATAGAATAATTCAGTTACAGTTTTGCAAATCTGTAGCCCATTAACAATAGGTCAAAGTTTGAAAAATAAGCATTTTTTTCTTCTTCTTTTTTTATTCTGCAGATCTTCAAGCACGAAAATTCGGTAATTTTTTATTCTTCTTCCCCAAGTTTGTATATATTCCTATTTCAACTATAAAAAATTCAAATTGCTATATAATGCAACTTGAAAAGCTTAAATTTTCTTCTTTTCCAAGTTCCAAATAGCATAAATAAAAAATAAAATTTAAAAAAGTTATTGCACGTTCATGATTTTGCAAATAAATCAACAAAAAAAGTCGATTTATACATAGATTGAACATATAAAATTTTAATTTTAGATTTAACTGCACATGTGCATTACATGTATAATGATGTATAACTTTGTATAAACTTGTATATACAATCTCTAATAATGTATATTAGAAAAATAAGACAAAGAAGAAGAAAAAAAGAAAGTGTCAAACATCCATGGATGCCTATTTTACACGTACAATGTATATACACGCTTATACATTAAAAATTTATCTAATTTATATAATATTGTATGCATATATACACACTTATACATATTTATACAATATTGTATAAGTAAGGATAAACACTACCTATACAAATTTACACTAGAAGACACCTTCTGTCCATCATCACATTACAGTTTTCAGTGGTTGCTGGTGTTGAATTTTTCCGGCGAGGTTTTGACATTCAAATCTGAGCTACCAGTAGCAAAGGATGAAACAAAAACTAAGAGAAATAAGAAAATACGAGATGAGATCGCCGGAGATGCTCTTTTAGGCAAGATCTGATAGTTTTAGGACAGACATGATAGTTTTTGGACTGATATGCCAAATTTTATTGTGGTTCCTTAACCTATTTTTGTCAATTAACTCAAAAATCAAAATCTTATTAACATAGAATGCGAGGATTATCACGAGTGTGTACAAAAAAATTCTGTAATTTTTAGGGAGAACGAAGAGAGAGGCGAGTGAAGAGAGATTGAGTATGCTAGGAAAGAAGAAAGAAGAAAAGAAAAAAAACCTTAGAAGTATGTCTTTAATAATGGGCCAAAGGCTAAAAAGTTTCTTTCAAATTATATACAATCTGGGCCAAACCAGGTAAAGACTTCAAACCTAGGTCATTTTTAATTGAGTTGCTGTGCCAATTGATTAAATACTTAATTCTTTCAAATTTAAACACCTTTTACTTCTTATGATTTTAACCTAATCACTGGGGAAAAATTCGCATTCAATACTTTTTAGTCTAGACAGTTAGTTTGCAAAAGGTATATAAATTAAGTAGAAAAAAGTTTTTCAAAAAACATATTTATTTTAAGTTTTTTTTTTTTAAAAAAGATTTATTTTAAAGTTCTTTTAAAAAAAAACATTTCCGATGAAGAATAACAAAGGAGGCGGTTGAAAAATCTTGTTTCACTTACAAAATACTACGACTGTTTAAACAAGTTTTTTTTTCTTTTTTCACAAACTATTTTCCTTAAATTTTTCCAGAAAACTCTTCCCAATATTGTGCAGAACAAAGAGCAAAAAATAAAATAAGAAATCAACATTTCTTTAGGAAAAAGGAATTGTCTATCGTTGGATGCATTCAATTAGTAGCAAACTTTTTTACGACATTTGTAACTTTAGCATTGGAAGTAAATTTTGGTGTTGAAAAAGCAAAAGTATTCCGTTGCCGGGACTTGAACCCGGGTCTTTCGGGTGAGAGCCGAATATCCTGACCAACTAGACTACAACGGATTTGTGCTTTAGCTAGTGCACAAATTCTAAAAATAGTCAAAAATACAAGCAAAGAACTACCAATTTTTTTGGTTCAGCAGTAGGAAAAGAATTAAGAAAGAGACCTATCACCAAATTCAATAACATGTTTTAGGATATTTTTCTCTAAAATATGAATTTGATCAAGTTTCTGGTCGTTTCATGATTAAAATTGTCGAACCACAAGAAGGGAGGAGACGAGAAATTTCACCTCAATTACCTTATAAAATGACAAATTTGGCAGTTACTATTCTTGATATTCTTCCTTTTTGGATGACTATTAATATTTGAAGAGTCAAACAATTTATTTTAACCAAAAATTTTAAATATTTTTCAATAATAATAGGTTTTGAACTTTGAAGTATAGTACTACTCCTACTTTTTATCTAATTTCTAATTACGTAAATTTTACTTTGCAATATTAACGATTTTTATATTTGAATTGAGACCGAAAACAAAAAGATTTTGACTCTTTGCTCCGAATTTATTTCATTCTCTCTTTAAGCCAAAGGATTATATGCAAAATCGATACATCACGTTGCCTATAAAGTAAAAATGATTTCTTTTGCAAATGGGATAAAGTAGCGAATGAAGAAAACAAAGGAAAGACCAATCAGTTTCCTTTTAAGTGTCTTTTATTTAGATAAAGTTGTAAGATGAGAGGCTCTCATCCAGGTGCAAAGCTAGAAGCTAGTGTACGAGTTGGTCAAACCTAATAACTTTAATCTAAACCTGTATATGAATTACGGAATTTACTAAATATATATAAAAATTAAATTTAGGACTCAATTACTAAAATCTCATATCGCTATTGTAGTATTTAGAACCTATAAAGTTTATATTGTGGTTTTGCCTTTGCTCCCATCTCATGTAAGGTTATCCTGTTATATACAAACGTTTTCAAACTTTTTATATATAGAAAAATAAATAGAAAAAATAATGAGCTCAGTTAAATTGACAACGCCCGCTCTAGATTCGCTTTGGATGTACCGTCATCAGGGGTGGACCTAGAGCATTGATTACGGGTTCCCGGGAACCTAGTAACTCTTGCATAGACCCTATATTTATATTAAGAAATTCACTAAATATTTGTAAATATCTAACGGTAAACCTAGTTACTACTGCATATTAGTTTGAAATTACGGTAGGAACTCATAAGTCTCAAATCCTGGATCCGCCTTTCATGCATTTCTTAACCTATAAAACATGCCAACTTTAGATGTCTGTGTATATATTTCCCCAAAATTATATGAAAAAAAAATGAGTTAAAAAATACCATCATTTCACATGAAACTCATAACTAAGAATTAATCAGTCAAACAGTTCCCACTCCTGATTGATTTTTGTGGATTGTTGTAATCGATTTGGCGCAGGCGTTTCCCATTTGGTAGTCACCAATGAAGTACCAGCACAATTGCTAATAAGGTAAGAGTTTCTTGCCTTAAAATTGTCGAGCATATCAATGAGACTCTGAATGCGATGAACCTGTCAAGATATGGAGAAATAGATATATAGTCATGTGTATATAAACCACGTTACAAATTAAACTGTACCGTTTTACAGATAAACAACTTTTATATAGTTCTAGTCAAAAGCATAAGTGTTTAGTGTAGATCCGCCATCACGTCACTCGTGCAGAATCATATTAGTCTATATGAGGCAAGGACGGCCAAAGCCTAAAGCAAGTGAAGCACTTGCTTTAGGCCCCACAAATTTAAGGGCCCCAAAATTACTATTTCTCTATGTATAACAATATATTATTTATATAATTATTTTTATTGTTGATAAATTTATTTTCTTATTGTCAGTAATTTTAATAACTCAATTTCTTCCACTAATTAATATAACTAGAATAGTTTTCTGTTGTCAATCTTATTTTACGTTTGTACTGAATTATATTTCTCTATTCATTAGTTAGTCACGTAACTATATCTATATGAAAATGTTTGACTGGACATGAAGTTTATGAAATAAAGAAAGACTTTTAAACTTTGTAATCTAAAATAAATCATAGAAATTTGTGGGCTAGAAATCATCTCCTTAAGGGCAAAAAAGAAAATCTAAAGTTGAATTGTTACCAAATATAGAAAGGGGGCTGACTCAAAAAAAAAAGAAGTCACATAAATTGGGAAGGAGCAAGTATGTTTTCTGGGTTCTCCCATTTCAGTTGTGATGCAATCAACGTTAATTTCATTCAACTTTTTGTACTTTATAAAATCAAGTTCTCATTTTTTTATTTCACATCCTCGCTTGTCTAATTTGTCAAAAAATGATGCTCAATATATATATAATATTAAGGCTTTGCTTTAGGCCTCGGAGGTCAACAATTCTTCCCCTATGTGTGTTAAATTTTTTGGCACGGACTTCATCTTTTTAGCCTAAATCAAATGGATAGTTAATTTTACATATGATCATTGAACTTTATCCACTATAATAACAAATACATAAAATATGTAGCAGCAAAGGCAAAAGGACTAGTAACTTTGTTCTTAATTCTGTTTTTAGATATGCAATAACTCACCTCCTTCTTCCTCTGAGTTCTTGCTTCTCCATCTGATTCAATACTATCCAATGTAAGAAGCTGAATCATAAACAACTCTGAAAGGACAACAAATTCCATGTCTTCGACTTTCATACCTTTCTGCACAGATTCCTGTACGGCAACAACCTACAAGAGAATAACAAACAAACAGAACTCTAGGGGTTAATTTCATGGATGATCATCCAACTTTCCATTTATTATACCGAGGTTATAAAACTAATTTTCTAAGCAGAAAATAACTCAACTATACTTATATATTTGTTTACCTTGAAAATGATAATGACAATTAAATTTGATTTAGTGGTTCTAAAAATATGTGATTTATTTTAATGCTAATTGTTAGGCAGTAGATGCTAAGTGTAAGTTAGGAAAATGAAACAAGATCTTGAAGATAGTATAATAAGCAAACCGAGTAGCCAGAAATCGGGGTTTCGAGCTAGCCTGTACTGGGCCTCGAGGTCTAGCTAAGCGCTAGGCTGTAGGTAGCCTATGAAGGACTAACAATTCTAAGAGCTTTAATGAGGGCTCTTTATGATCAATGATGAGTAATAAATGAAGAACAATCAATGAAATACAATAAATGTAAGCAATAAATCAATGGAAAGACAATAGAGAGCGTTTAAGTTAGAGAGTAGAGAATGTCTTTTTTCTTGTATTGAATATCATGTGTGCCAAAAATAACAAGGGTCCCCTTTATATAGGAGGGGGAATTCCAATATAGTACATATGCATTTATTATAAAAATACACGGCTGATACAACTATTTAATGCCACGGTACGAGCTTGCACTAGCCTAATAGGCTTAGTCAGCTTTAATCACGTGCCTTGGGAATCTCCCCACTCGTTCATCATAGCCGCCGATTTGCTCTCCCCCGAAGTCGAGCATATGGAACCCCTCGGGGTCGGGCCCTAAACTGTGCCTCGGTCCTCCTAACAACGGGCTATGGAATATCGTAATGATCATAAAATTGGACTCTCCGATTTTATCCGTATACAATATCATAGAAATAAAAAGCGTCAGAAATGCACTAAAGCTAAATTTGGTCCACGAAACACAACTAGAACGTTGCCACTTCAGCAACTCACCTTATATAATATCCACACGGTACCACTTTAAAAACAACAACAAGAAAAAAAAAAAATCTATGATAACATGGTGAAAGACATAGGGGAATTAGGTCGGGTTAGGAAATGATTTTTTATTTTATTTTATAAATGTGCAATGTGAATATTACATAAAGTGAATTATTGACGTGACTATACTTACATGACAATTTCATACATGTGGCAACTTGTTTGTTTCTGGCACTGAATTTAGCATTTGCTGGCCTTTCTTCACCTTTTTACTGATATATATGTGAATATGAATAATGTTTCGTTTACACTAGATATATACGATGAAAGTTGGATAACCATTCGTGAAATTAAAGCCGACTCTTGTAGCAAGATTGATTTACTTACGTACCCTGTGTGAGAGCTTATCGACCTCTACTCTTACTCGAGCAATGGCTTCACAAGAGATAAAATTATCTTGAATTTTCTTCATCTCTTTGCTTGCTGGATCTTCCATTAGGATCAATTTTGACATGTCTTTTACACCAGCAATGTGTAACCATTCATTGTCATCCTTTTCTTTTCCTTGAAATAATAGTCTCTGAACTGTAGGATGTAGCCCAATTCTGTCGGTAAGAATTCTCTTCAGGTCCCCTTCATTTGATTAAAACAAATTGACTAAGTCACAAATTAATTGTAGAAAAAGAAATTAGCTAGTAAATATAGGCAGCAGGAAGTGGCGGAGCCAGAATTTTCATCAGGAGCGTTAAAATATAAAAAAGTAAATACGCGAAGAAACTAATGGAATTCAAACATTTGAAGTAATATATAATTACAAAAATAAAATTTTAACCTAGCTAGTAGCTACACAGCATAGTTTTCCTAAGAAAGAATGTTAATGGACACCCCTTAAGCTAAAATTAACTAATATATAAGTACATAAACAAAGAAGATGTCATCAAGATATACCGAGAATACGATATTATGAAAATCCCATCTAATTAAGCAGGTTGTTAAGTATGATGAACAACAAGAACAATAAAAATTACGTCTCAATCCCAAACAAGTTGGCGTCGACTATATGAATTCTCATTATTCCTGTCACTCCACTTAAGTTCATCTCAATTCAAAATTAGTTACATAAAAAAATCAATATTACATTATACAAAATAAAAATAAAGTAAAGAAACAAAAAAATAAATATTAGAAGTTCTTTGTATTTTATGAATTGTAATGGTTAACCTACTACAACCTTTCTCCTTTATTCCGGCTTGAGACCGGCAATTTGAACAAACTTAGACATATAAAGTACTCTCTTAAGTATGATAAACAATATTAATATGCAAAAACTATGGATTATCAAGTGATTTACCAAATGTTGATTCAGCTGGAACAGTAAGATCATGGTAACAAGAATCATAAGAAACCTTAATCTTGATCATAGGACAAGCAACAAAATTGGCCTCAGCAGAAACTCCACTTCTTTTCTGAACCAATAAACCACCAGGCCTAACTTCCCAATCAATAATACAAACATTTACCTCTTGACTCTCAGTGTATTTATTCTCATCTTTTGCCTCATTCCTACGTTTTGAAGAAGTTGATAATTTTCTCATATTCCACATAAGAGAGAGCTAAAAGTAAATGAGAAATATTAAAAAGGTGAGAACTTGATTGAGAAAATTAAAGTTGGAGGATGAATTGAGTAAAGACCATAAAAGAAAGAGACCTTAAAAAAAGAACTTTGTACCCACTGTGATGGGGACATTGAAAAGTGACTCTTGAACTGACTGTGTTATATTAGTTGCTTTATCTCTCTGATTAAGGAACTTCAAGGAAATGTGAATGTCATTCTGATAAAATTAGTGAGATTTTCGATGGTTGCCTCTCAAATTAAGCCACGAAGCACCCATTAAAGTTGTGCATATATCAACAACTAATGGGGTCACTTAGTAGTACAGTTTATCAAGGCCTACTACGTGTCAACATTGTACTCTTCCTTCTGGTTTATCTTTAAAATCGAATAACAATTAAACTTATAAAGGGTTTTAAAAATACGTAATTTTACCTAGTACCAATTGATAAATATGATGATTAATAATAGAAATTAACAATAAAGTAAAGCAAACCGGTATTGAAATGCAGTTCAGCCATCAAGCTAGGTCGCCCTCGAACTGACTAAGAATAGAGTTATGGAATATGAAATAAACTGATGAACAAGAGAGTATAAGAGAAAATAGTGTTGTATTGCTTTGATTTGCGAGAGTATCTAATGCTTACAAAATGATTAGAACCCTCTTTATATAGCAAAAGAATTCTACTTATGGTACAATTCTAAATACAGAAGGAAATCCCATGATTGGCTAAATGTCCGGTCTTGACTTGATACGTACCGAGATTTCCGCCATGATCCTTGCCCGATCACGTATATCTCGGCTTTCTGTTATTTGGCACAGTATACTTTCTTCGACCTTGTTCGATCTCTATTCTACCCGGCTCCGATCTTAGCTAGCTTCGATCTCGATCGGTCTCCTAGTCTCGAGCTCGGCGATCTAACTTCGCGCCCTGATCCGATATGACATAGGGTCGAACCTTGGCTTACCTCGTTCTAGGCCAAGCCAAGCCCGATTTTTACCGTATACAGATAGTCCCCTCGTTTCTCGGAGAGAAGGCGACGAGAAACGGTATGATCTTTTCCAATCCTATCTCGATGGGTCATGACGTAAGCGATGAGCCCGACCATGATGTCAGCGACAAGCGCGCTCTAAAACGTCTCATCGGTTTGGATGTCGAGGCATTAAATGCCTGTCAGTTATTGTCGGCCACTACCGGTTCTGAACCATCGTCTTCAACCTATAAATGTATCTTCCTTCTTTTGTCCAAACTTTACTTTCAAATCTTTTTCATTCTAATCTTCATAGTTCTTTGCATTCTTCAGAGCTTCCTATCTCCAGGTCTTTGAGTTTCTTTGCTTGTTCTTCCAAAAACACCAAATATTCCAATCTCTATTATTCCTTGCTTACAAAAACAAAATGGACAAAACATCTAAAACTGTTATGCAAAAGGAAGTTGCTCAGGTTTGGGCAAAGGAGGTTGCTGAGGCCGCTCAAATTCGAGCAGAGAGGATTGTCGAGCGCGCCAAGTGTTAGTCTCGGAGGGAGACCCTTGAAGAAATCCATGCTCGGGGCTTTGATCTTTCAACCGGGATCGAGGGCACTAAGAAGCTTGAAGCTGAGGCTAAGAAATTAGCTTATCTCGATGATGAAGACGGGTCCGAAAGCTTGAGCGAATCTGAAAGTACAGAAGACCCTGAGGCGGAGACGCCACTCCCGGAGATGACCAGGCCACTTAGGCTTTTAGTTAGTTTTTGTATTTTTGTCGAGACCGCTTTAGCCTTTTGTAAAGGACTTCCATCAGGCCGTGTTGCCCTTGTAAAAATGTTTTGATGAATACATAAGACTTTTTCCCTTCCATGGATTCTGAATATGTTATCTTTTTGTAGGGGACAAAGCACCTTAGCATAAATTATGAAGTTGTTTTTAAAGGTCCAAAGTTTGAGATGGTAAGGACTAATAATAAATATTGCCCTCGACCGTTTCTAATCGATGGAACTCGAATGACCATTTGATCTTGAGTTTGAGTAGCTCTTAGGCTTAACAGTAGAGTAAGGATTTGCTCGAACTCGAAGTGAAGGTAGTCCTTAGGTTTTATGGTCGAGTGAGGACTTGTTCCAACTCGATATAAGGTAGCCCTTGGGCTTAATAGATAGTCCCCGAGTGAGAATTTTCCCGAACTAGGGTTAAGCTAGCCCTTGGGCTTTGTAGTCGAGTGAGGACTTGCTCAAACTCGAAGTAAAAATATCCCTTAGGATTTATAGTCGAGTGAGGACTTGCTCGAACTCGAAGTAAAAGTAGCCGTTAGGCTTTATAGTCGAGTGGGTACTTGCTCGAACTCGAGATAAGGTGGCCCTTGGGCTCGATAGATAGTCCCCGAGTGAGAATTTGCTCGAACTTGGGTTACGATAGCCCTTGAGCTTTGCAGTCGAGTGAGGACTTGCTCGAAGTCAAAGTAAAAGTAGCCCTTAAGCTTTATAGTCGAGCGAGGACTTGCTCGAACTCGAGATAAGGTGGCCCTTGGGCTCGATAGATAGTCCCCGAGTGAGAATTTGCTCGAACTCGGGTTAAGATAGCCCTTGGGCTTTGCAGTCGAGTGAGGACTTACTTGAACTTGAAGTAAAAGTAGCCCTTAAGCTTTATAATCGAGCGAGGACTTGCTCGAACTCGAAGTAAAAGTAGCCCTTAGGCTTTTGTCACGACCCAAAATCCCAACCCGGTCGTGATGGCGCCTCTCGTGAGGACAAGCCAGCCAATCAACAAAACAGTACATCTCTTTATAATTACTTAGCAGGAATAAGTCTAAATCATGGGCAATATAATCTTAAATGCGAAATAAACGTGATAGAACAAGGAAAACCCTCCCAACTCAGCCCGAAATCAGGATGTCACAAGTCATGAGCTACTACAGAGTTTACTAATATTTTACAAAGTCTGGAATTATCATAGATAACAAAGATAAGGGAGAAAATGGGGCTGCGGACGTCAACAGCTACCTCGTTACTCCTAGTCACCGCCTGGTCTAGAAAGAATCAGCGCTCAGGAGCGAACTCAGCTCTGCTTGTATCTGCACACATGGTGCAGGGAGTAATGTGAGTACTCCGACCCAGTGAGTAATAAAAATAAATAACGACTGAAAACATGAAATCTCATAACGGCACAATATAGTGCTATCCCAAACAGTAAAATTAGTTATACAGTAAAATAGTGAGTATCAGATAATTCTTCTTTTAAAACAGTAAAGACAAATAATTTCCACAGTAAGGATAAATCAAAAGCTTGCCCCTCGGGCTCAATATGTAAATCTCAGTATAGTATCAGCCCCTCGGTCTCACTCCCAACTCACCAGCACACAACATCAGCCCCTCGGGCTCACTCCCAACTCACCACACACAAGCAACGGCCTCTCGGGCCCACTCCCAACTCACCTGGGTACCCTGCGCTCACTGGGGATATGTACAGACTCCGGAGGGGCTCCTACAGCCCAAGCGCAATATCAATAGGACTGAAAGCCTTCACACATCACACACGAGGCCTGAAAGCCTCCTCATATAACACTCGAGGCCTGAAAGCCTCCTCACATCACTCAACATATCCTCACGTATGGCCCTCGGCCTCAATCAGTCTAGAAAATAATCATAAGCCTCTTGGGCATCAGTAAAACAATAGTGCTCAGCTCAACAACATTATAAATATCATTAAATCTCGATTTTGGTATAAATGTAGCTGAGTTCACAAAATAATATAATTCAATTGGACTGAGTTCAAATAATATTTCAATTTGTGAGGAAAATAGTGATGTAAATTCACAAAAGATTTCAGATAATTGGCACGAAGCCCAAATATGGCAATAAGCCCAATCATAGTGAAAAACAATAAATCTTTATCAATTGCGCGGTAAAAATATCAACTGGGATGGACCAAGTCACAATCCCCAATAGTAAATGACCCCGCGCTCGTCATACAATGCGTGTCTCATCTCAACATAGCAGTATGTTGTGCAATCCGGGGTTTCAAACCCTCAGTGCATCATTTAAAATCATTACTCACCTCAAGGCGGTCCAATGTCTACTCTGCTATGCCCTTGCCTCTCGAATTTACCTCTTTGCGTGTCGAATCTGGTCAAAACTACAACGAATACATTACAATAGGCTAAGGGAATATAACCCAATCGAAAAGACTCGAAAAATATCAAAATTCACGAAATTCGCAAAACCCGAGCCCCGGGCCCACTTCTCAAAAAATTACGAAAGTCACATCACCGGATTCCTCGTCTCGCCACGAGTCTGTACATATAAAATTTACCAAAATCGGAGTTTATATGTCCCCTCAAATCTTCAAATCTTATTTTCAAATCCCTAGGCCTAAATCTTCAATTTACTCCTCAAGAACATGTAATCTAGTCGGATTATTCGATGATAATTCAATATTATGGAGTAGAAATAATCACAAGTGACTTACCTCAAGATTTCCCAAGATTTCTTGCTAAAAATCGCCCAAAATCCGAGCTTGAAAGTCAAAAAAATGACCAAACTCGGACTGCTGGACATTAAATCTGTCCAGAAATTTTCGGTACTGTTCACGCAGGGCATTGTTCATGCGCGTGAGATCACTGTTCATTGTTCACCCGCGCGGTTACTGTTCACGCGTGGGTACAGTTCACTGCTGCAGAAAATACAACATTTTTTAAGAAATTTGCAGCACAACCATTTTTCACTAAAATGGCTCTAACTCCATCATACGAACTCGGAATTAGACGATTCTTGTTCCTATGAGTCACAAATAATAATACGAACATAACCCTTCAATTGAAACTCAATTCGGAGCTCGTTTGCCCAGTTCAATACCCATTTCGCTCGTTAAACAATTAACTCACATTTCACGTCAAAAACCCAATCGCGACTTGATGAAATTAAACCAAAATTTCCAGATCAGTCCTATAATTCATGATTAAATTCTGGAAGTCTTGAAATCAAATTTGGATATCTAGAACTAAAAATGAACCTTTAGATCATTACATTTATGCTCAAAACGGCAAAAATCTTCCAAAAATGACCCGTTGGGCATCGGAAACACACCCGAGGCCCCCGGGACTCCGACCAATAATACCAACCAGTCCCAAAATACATTACGGACTTGCTCGAGGCCTCAAATCACATCAAACAACGCTAAAATCATGAATCAACCTCCAATCCAAGTTTTATGAACTTTAGAATTTCCAACTTCTATATCTGATGCCGAAACCTATCAAATCACGTCCGATTGACTTCAAATTTTGCACACAAGTCCACAATGACATAATGAAGCTACAGAAATTCTCGGAATTCCATTCTGACCGTCGGATCAAAATTTCACCGATCAACCGGAAATCGCCAAAATACTAACTTCGCCAAAATGAGCTAATTTCTTCACTGGACCTCCAAAATTAATTCTGAGTGCGCTCCTAGGCCTTAAATCATCCCCCAAAACTAACCGAATCATCGGAATTCAATTCCGAGCACTCTAACTCACAAGTCAACGTCCGGTTGACTTTTCCAAACTAATTCTTCCTTAAAGAGACTAATTGTCCCATTTCATACCAAACTCGATCCGAATTGACTCAAATTCACCAAGTACACATATTGAAACATGAATAAGCATTTAACGGGGAATACAGGACGAAAATACAGGAAACGACGGTTCGGGTCGTTACAGCTTTATAGTCTAGTGAGGACTTGCTTGAACTCGAGATAAGGTGGCCCTTGGGTTCGACAGATAGTCCCCGAGTGAGAATTTACTCGAACTCAGGTTAAGATAGTCCTTGGGCTTTGTATTCAAGTGAGGACGTGCTCGAACTCGAAGTAGAAGTAGCCCTTAGGCTTTATAGTGTGAGGACTTGCTCGAACTCGAGATAAGGTGGCTCTTGGGATCAATAGATAGTCCCCGAGTGAGAATTTTCTCGAACTCGGGTTAAGATAGACTTTGGGCTTTTGTAGTCGAGTGAGGACTTGCTCGAACTCGAAGTAAAAGCATCCCTTAGGAATAATAGTCGAGTGAGGACTTACTCGAATTCAAAGTAAAAGTAGCCCTTAGGTTTTATAGTCGAGTGAGGACTTGCTCAAAGTCGAGATAAGGTAGCCATTGGGCTCGATATATAGTCCCCGAGTGAGAATTTTCTCGATCTCGGGTTAAGATAGACCTTGGTCTTTCTAGTCGAGTAAGGACTTGCTCGAACTCAAAGTAAAAGTAGCCCTTAGGATTTATAGTCGAGCTAGGATTTGCTCGAACTCGAAGTAAAAGTAGCCCTTAGGTTTTATAGTCGAGTGAGGACTTGCTCGAACTCGAGATAAGGTGGCCCTTGGGCTTGATAGATAGTCCCCGAGTGAGAATTTTCTCGAACTCGGGATAAGCTAGCCCTTGGGCTTTGTATTTTTGCTTTCCTTTGTGTCTTTTTCGAGGCCATTTTGTTACAGGTATTGGACGTCTCCAAGCCGTGTTAAATTACCATAGTCTTTTGGTTTGGGTATAACCCACTAAGCTTGATTCCCTAAATTATCCGGGCGTGCTTAAGATAACAGTCCCCGAGTGGGAACAACTGCGATTTTTTAAAATTCGAGGATTGCCTAAAAGGTTTTATGCCCTTGACGCTAAATAGTTCGACATGTTCGAATTTTATTTTTCGGACAACAGTCCCCGATGTGAGCACGTGATTTTTGCCTTACGAAAAATTACTCCAAAATAAATCAAAATAGATTTCTTGTACTGTGTAATTTTTGAATTTGGCGTGGTGTTAAATGTTTGTGTTATGTCCGTAAATGTTTATTTTTGTCAAAATAAATCAAAAAATAAAGTAAAATACATATTGCATGCATATAGGATGCATTTAAGAGATAATTTAAATAAAATCGCAAAAAATACGCATTGGTTCTATTTTAAATGTTTCACTATGTAATTGATGTTTTTGCCTATGTGTTAAATAATTGTTATAGAGTAATTAATATATTTTTGTGAAGTTAAAATGGTTTTATACTTTTTAAATTAGAAAATGAATTAATTAAAAAATAAAATAAAGAAAACATACTAGTAAAAGATTGGACCTGGATTAAAATCCAGGCCCAAATCAATTAATCCCCTTCACAGCCCAATCCCAACAGCCCCATGTCCAGTCCAATTCAAACAAATCAAAACGACGACGTTTCATCACCCTTCATCAAGGGCCGTCGGATTCAATTCATCCAACGGTTGAGATACACTACCCTTACCCGTAACCCGTAACCCGACCCTTTAACCCGATCCAGCCTGACCCCAACCTTTAACCAAACGACGACGTTTGGTTAAGTGAATTGATCTCAACCGTAAATCTTAATTGATCCAACGGATGAGATCAATCCACCCCACTCGTATATAAATCCAATCCACACCCCAGCCCCCCAGACCAAACACCCCACCCTTCGGCCCTGTTCATCGTCTCCTTCAAGAGACCAAATGAACTTCACCTTCCACCACCGTGCACCGCCTACCGGAAATCGCCTCACGGCGGTTCCGGTAGTCCAAACCACCCCACCTTAACACCCTCGACTCCTCTCAACCTCCCCTTTCCAAATCCATAACACATATACCTCGAATCAGGCCCCAATGTCTCGAATCTTCGATCGAAGTTTGGCCTGAAGAACCAACTGTCTCTGATGACTTCCAAAATAACACCAGAGCTTCCCCTGTCCATCCTCATCACGGATCTGTTAGTAGCATAGTTCGAATCTTCATAGAACTGCTCGAATCTTAACTTGAAGATTCGAGTGAAACCTAACCCTACTCAGATTCCTTCCAAATTAACACCAAATGACCCCTAGACCTCGCTCGTGCCTAGAATACCGTTGGTTTGCTTCGAATCTGCCTAGAAGTGTTCGGATTTAAGATCCAAAATCTGGAACCCTAAGAATTTTCCAATCTTGGAATTTTTCCGATTCGAGTGAAGGATTGAGGTCTAAGAGACTTTAATCGAGGTATTCTCAACTGAGAATACTTCGAATAAAGTCTGTTCAACCTCAAAAATGTCCGAATCCAAGTTGAGTCTGTGTCTGAATAAATTTGAAGATTCAGAGGTATTTTCTATTTCTTTTGTGTATTCTACGTGTATTGTTGTCTGTTTTAATAGTTTTTTTTAATTTTTCATATTTGTTTTGATCAATTCTGTCATTTCTGTCTCCTACCCCATCTACTTGATCCGAATGAGAATTGTTTCTATTGGTTGTGATTGTTTACAATGTGTGTAATCGACTCGATTAAGTTTGTCGATTAATTATATTACGAATTCTCATAATACTGATTGAAATTATCTGTTATTATGTACTGTTTGTTGACGAATACTGTAGATAATCATTTTTAGCTAATACTCGTTAGTTAAATCATCCTGGTTTATATGAATCTGTCAAAATAAAGGTTGTATATATGTTACTGTCTGAACATTAAAGTTTCAGGACATTGTCAGTATTGACAATGATCCTGTGTGTGTTTGATTCTAGTTCAGTGTTAGGTCCAGTCTGAATTGTGTTGATAATTTTCAGTAATATGTTGTTAGTTCTAAATTCAGTGAAATATTGCTATAATGTCAAGTTTGGATTCTAGTTTACAAAGTTGGTCAGATACAATTGTATTAGGAGGTTAATAGGATTGGTTATAGCTGTAAATCAGAAGAATAACTAAGTTTGTACAGATTTTTAGAAACTGTTTTGCTATAGGTTCTGATTTTTCAGTAATAACATCAAGATTTCAGGGGCATTTCTGGGAATGAGCAGTAAAAAACAGGGTGTTAGTACTAGTATATTATAATGTAATGTTAGTTGCTATTAGTTAATAATACTAATGGGGAACAAGGGATAATGGGCTGCTGAAAATCAGGGGAAAGGTTTTACATAATGGGATTTTCTGTTTTTAAAAAGAAGAAGGGGGTCCAAGAAGCACTTAAATTGCCTAGGACCAGCCCTGTATAAATACAGGAGCTGGACAGACAGTTAAGGACAGAATTTTGGAGTGAGAAAAAAAAGAGGGAATTTTTGAGTGAGAAAGAGAGAATTTTAAGAGAGAGTTTTGCATGCAGAATTTAGGAGAGTCTTTGAGGAATTTTCAGAAAGACTGGAAGAAAGTTTAAGAGTTCCTTTTGAAGAAATTTTAGGAAAATTGAGAGGGAGTTTCAGATTTTAGGATCAGTTTTCAGAAGAGGAGAGTTTGAGAGATTTTAAAAGAGGAAAAAGAAACAGAAAAGGAACAAAAGAGCATTCACACACACACACACAGATATACAGCAACAGAAAAACAAAAATCAGAAAAAATGGGATTTTGAAACTGAAAAGGAATTGAAATTTGAAATATTGTTTCTTTTGTTGAATTTGTTCAACCTTACTTGGTTCCATTGATTCAATTAATATTTGAAGTGTCCAGTTTTAAAAATAGCTGTACTGTGTATCTGTTTTCTTCGGATCCTCTTATTGCTCAAATTTGAGGGAATACTGGTATTTTGTTGTTTTTGTTACTGCTGCAACTGTTGAAACTTACTTCTTCTACCTTCATTTTCAGGTATATATATCCTTTTAAATTCTATGTTGGAAAAAGATTCAATATGGTGGATAAATGAAGATTGAATTGAAATTCTGTTTTTATCTGTCCAGATTCATCAATTCAAATCAAAAAAAAGTTTTTTTTTATTTTATGTTAGTTAATTAGTAGTGAATTCAATTTGATAGCTATGAGCTAATTGTCTTACTTTGAAAGTTCGTATAAAGATTTGTAATAACATTAGCTCATTATCTCATTAGTTTAATCATATTAAATTGTCGAAGTAGGGAATATGGTATGAATGTTGGTCATTATTTAAATTTTGTTGTTGGTTAAGTAAGAAGTGATGTAGAAGGGCCAAGATAACTATAGTAGTGATATTTTTTGTTACATAAGGTTAAGATGATGATGTCGATAAGATAATAGATGTGTGTATAAACTTTGGTGAAAGGTGACATGGTATAGCTTGTTACGATGTTTAAAATATTATGAAGGTTTACAACATATAACTAAGTTGCATATAAGGTAATTTTATTGAATTGGCTTGTATAATAATTCCTTTCTTATAAACTCGAATGCCTATCTACCTTCTTAAAATAAATTAACCAAGTAATTAGGCCTATTAGATTAAAAGCAAGCATATAAGAATGAAAAAAGATGTATAAGCATAAATTGCCACACTTCATATCAATGATAATTAGAAGTAGAATTTGCATTAAATAAATAATGAAAATTCTCGGAAAATATTTCCTTCCTTTATGAATCATTTATTTTCAGTTTCATATGCAATTTATTCTTTGGCATATATATATATATATATATATGTCATATATGTTTAAAAATAGTACTAATCATGTTTTTATTCTGTTCTTTGAACTTGAATAGTCTTGGATAAACATGTTATATGTGGAAATTCCATAATATCATTATAAATATGTCGCGCGATTAGGGATACGTTCGCGTACCCTGATTATATTTTTAAAAGCAAAAAATTCGGATTATGCGTACGCGCAATTTCGAACGAATGTTTAATAAAAGGATTTTTCTAAAGGCGTTAAATCAATTTCATAAAAAACCCAAGATGTACGGTTCACTATTCAAGAAAAATAAATATTCTTGATTCAAAACAATCTCGGAGAAATGATTGCCTAATATATTATAAAAAATTATTGTGTACACGTACGCGTGACACAATTCCACATTTTTAATTTATAACACGAATATACGTACGCGTAATTCGATTCAAAGAAGGTTTCAATCGTAATAAGTATAAGCAGTAGTAAAATCAGAAAACATCAATATTTAATAAAATCAAGATGATTAAGCCAATAATAAAAACAGTTAAGCGACCGTGCTAGAACCACGAAATTCGGAAATGCCTAACACCTTCTTCCGGATTAACAGAATTCCTTACTCAGGATTTTTGGTTCGCAGAAAAACAAACAGAGTCATATTCTCCTCGATTCAGGGATTATAATTGGTGACTTGGGACGCCTCAAAATTCCCAGGTGGCGACTCTGAAACAAATAAACAAATCCCGTTTCGACTGTCCTTTAATTGGAGAAAACTCCCCACGCGCCTCGCGGGGCGGAAAAAGGAGGTGTGACAGCTCTGGCGACTCTGCTGGGGACCAACATGTTATTTTAACCCAGAACCATAGGTTCAGGGTTTAAAGAATTCGAGCTTAAAATATCTGTTTTTATTGGCTTTACTTACTATATAATTTTCAACTGTTTATATGCTAATATGCTAAATGTGTTTTTTTTACCGCTTTAATATTATTTGAATTGTGCATATATACAACAGCTATGAAACCCCCTTCTTTCTGAGTCTTCTGAATTTATGGTGTACATGTGCGCGTGACCCACCTTTCTGTTAAAGTCATACCAAATAAGACGGAGTTGGGACAAGTAACTAGGCCGGGCAGACTTTCGTGCTCCCGGTACGTTGCCCCCGCTTCGGCTCAAACTGTCCGTTTGGGTAAGCCAGGTTTAGAACAATCAACCTAAGGTTTTACACTTAGAATAACTCAGCCATGTACCGGATCCCTAGTAGGAACGAATATTTGCATCATATGCATTTGCCCTTGGAGACTCAACACAGGGGTTGGGTCTGTCTAGGACAGGTGAACCCAAAAATTAAAAGACCATCATGATGCATCCTACTTGCTACTTGTGCATTCATTTGCCTCGAACATGCTTGTTGACCAGCTTAAATAAAATCATGGTAAGAAGCAAGGAATAAAATGGGTTGCCTTAAAATTTTCGAAAAAATATAGTTTTAATTTTTTTTAAAATAAAAGAAAAAATTTCGAAAATGATTTTAGTATAAATTTTGACTTTATTAAAATTAAATTTCAGATACAAAATGAGCACTACACAAAGCCCCTCATCCACAAGTACGGAGGAATTTTTATGTCAGCTTCAAATGTGGTGGTATGATTTAGGCGAAGACGGTCAAAAATGGGTCGTCAAGCATTTGGGAAATCTCACGGACATTATGAAAGTTAAGCCTCGGGATGATCTGATTACGGCATTAGTAACTTTCTGGGACCCGGTACACAATGTTTTTCGTTTCTCTAACTTTGAGCTTACTCCTACATTAGAGGAGGTAGCTGGCTATGTTGGTTTTGACGGAAGTTTAAGAAATCAAAGCTTGATATTCACAAAGGCTCCTTCAATACATCGATTCTTCGGTCTTCTGAACATCAGCAGTCAAATTAGGAAAAGCAATGTCATCAATGGATGTTGTTCCTTCAACTTTTTGTATTCCAGATTTGGAAAGTCAGATGGGTTCGAAATTCATGAGAAAGGCCTTACTAATAAGCAAAACAAAGACACTTGGCAGATACACCGACGATTTGCTTTCATGGTGGCTTTTCTAGGAGTCATGGTCTTCCCAAATAAAGAGCGAACAATTGATATTCGCACCGCAAAAATTGTGCAAATCCTCACCACTAAAGAAAATCACACCCTTGTCCCCATCATTCTGTCAGATATTTATCGGGCTTTGACTTTATGCAAATCAGGGGCGAAGGTTTTCGAAGGATGCAAAATTTTGTTGCAAATGTGGGTGATTGAACATCTCCAACAACAACCCAAGATCATACAGTATGGGTCGAACAGAGCTAATTGCATCGAGAGCTATGAGGAAAGAACAAAAAATTACCAAGCTCCAGAAGGGATAGAAGCATGGGTATCTCATCTAAAGGCTTTAACGGCAAATCAAATTGAATGGACTCTGGGATGGCTCCCGATGAGAGAAGTAATACATATGTCAACCTCAAATAGTTACCTACTACTATTGGGATTGAGAAGCATTCAGCCATATGCACCACTAAGAGTCCTAAGACAACTAGGGAGATATCAAATAGTTCCTGATGAGGAAGATTTGAGTATGCAAGTAATCGAATTACACCCAGAAGCCACTATTCCCGAAGCTCTACTTCAGCAGATGTGGAATGGGTGCCGATACTTGAAAAGTGATACTCAAGTCCTAGACGCTACCAAGGGTGAGATAAATCCTGGATATGCAAGGTGGTTCGAAAAGCGGTCCCGCGTGGATGATGTACCGGAACCTGAGCTAAAAAGGCCAACAAAAGGACCCCATGTTCAAAATTTCAATGATAAAATCCAAGAACGGTTAATCTGGGGAGAAAAAGAAAAAGGGTACAAAGCCACTATCCATGCCCTAAAAGAAAATCTAAGAAGCCTCAGTTTGGAGAAAGATTTGCAAGAACAAGAAGCCAAAGGCGAGAAAAAGAGTCTAGCTTGTGAGAATGAAAATCTTTATGCTCGATTCCAAAAAATGAAAAGAGTCTCTGAAACGCCAAAGAGAAGCTGGAAAGATCAAAAAACCATCGCCAATCTCTTCGAAAAAATGCAAGATTTTGACTCCATTCTTGCAGAAAACGAAAGGGCATTGAGCAAGGCAAAAGAAAGGATCCAACAATTAAATGAAGAAGCCAAATCTAACAAGGAACGCCAAGATAGGCAATCCGAAAAAGACAAGGCTCAATTCAAGAAGGAAAAAGACTATTGGATGCGATCAGAAGACCAGCTTCGTGCACAACTAGAAGAGGCAAGAAGATGCAACAGAGAAACCAACAAGCAGACCTCGACAGGGAAAGATCACAAGCAAGATTAGAGCAGGCCAGACTCCGAGCTCTATTAGAATCAGCTTTAGATCGTGAAAACCGTGTCAGAGACATAGCCACCACTCGTCAGCAGCAATTGCAAGACCAAGACCAACGTCTCCAAGGTTTCAGGGCACAAGTCCACGACTTGGCAGTCTTCACATCTCAAAGTTATGTAAACTGCCAAGGAATGGTTTGTGAAAGGTTTACAGAGCATGCGCCCACTTTTGCTCGTCATCTAGCAATAGAGTTGGAAAGGATGTATCGTACGCTGGGAGGCCATCCAGGTCAAGCCCCACATTGAGCAGATAATCCAATATTAGAGAACAAAAGTGGAAAGTGGGGCATTTTGTGAGATGTTATGAATTGTATCTTTTATTCTGATTTAAGTGTGTGTATTTCAAGCTATTTTCTTAAAGTTTTCGAATGTAATTCCATCTTTGTGTAATAAATAAACATGATTGACTTTGGTCCGAACTACGCAAGGTCTGATTCATGTTTGACATAATACATAGGCAATCTCTAAGAGTCGACCACCACGATAAAGATATCTATAGTAAATAAAAGCGAATGACAATTTTTCAATTTCAATAAAGCTGGGAGGATACAAGCAACCGAGCGAATGCATAATAGAAAGGGATTATTTGTCTAGGAGCATTGCATCTCAACGTGTGATTATATATGTGTTAAACTCTCAAAACTAACAAGTTTGTTCATTTTCAGAATTCGACCAGTTAGTTTCTCTAAAGAGTATACTGGCATATTATCACTATCATACAAGATCAAAAGGACCAGTACCCGAAAGTATGTCTATCCCAGATGTTGACACAGGAATGGAGATAGAAGAGATGGATGTCGAGAAAATGAAAGAAGAAATGCTTAAGCTCAAGCAGCAAATGGCCGAAATGTACCAAGCTTGGTCTACAGGACAGTTGCCCCCATCTTACCCAAATAACCCTGCTCCATCAATAATCCAAACTCAGGATAATATCACCACTGAATTATCCCCAAGTTTCCCCATTTATCAGCACTACCGAGGCACCACCTCTCAGACACCACAGTCTCCACCTCCAAAACCAGTTCCGTACCTTCCTCCACCTATGACTCCTGTTTTTGTAGCACCTCCCCCTGCTACATTTCACAAATCTCCTAATGAGCCTACATTTCAGGCCCAAGACAACCAATATTACCCCCCGGAGCCCACCTTCAAAGCCTCCGAAATAAATTCACCTGCTCCTCAGTTTGATCTCCCAACCGAAATTAACAAGCCAGCCAAAAATGCTGAACAAGAAGAGATGTTCAGGAAAGTCAAAAGTCTAGAACAGTCATTCCGAGACATGCGAGGATTAGGTGGGCAAGTCAGTGTAGCCTACAAAGATTTATGCTTATTCCCTAATGTACAATTGCCATTTGGCTTCAAGATGCCCAAATTTGACCTATACAGCGGGCACGGCGACCCAGTAGCCCACTTAAGGGGTTTCTGTAGCAAGATGCGAGGAGCTGGGGGAAAGGATGAATTATTGATGGCTTACTTCAGTCAAAGTCTAAGCGGATCAGCTTTGGAGTGGTATACACGCCAAGACCATGGAAGATGGTACACCTGGGATGACCTGGCACAGACATTCGCATACCATTTCCAATACAATCTGGAAATCATCCCAGATCGATTATCTTTGACCAAATTTGAGAAGAAACACAATGAAAGTTTCAGAGAGTATGGTTTTCGGTGGAGAGAACAGGCGGCAAGAGTGGATCCTCCTATGAAGGAGAGCGAAATGGTAGACTACTTCCTCCAAGCCTTGGAACCAACTTACTACGCCCACTTGGTTTCAGCGGTTGGAAAATCATTCAACGAGGTAGTGAAGATGGGAGGTATGGTAGAAGAAGGCCTCAAGACAAACAAAATCATGAGCTATTCAGCAATTAAGGCAACTACTCAAGCTATTCAAGGCGGGGTAGGAGGAATCGGAAGAAAGAAGAGGGAGGAAGCAACCATAGTTGATTCAGGAATTTGGCCAGGACCCAGGGGTTCACCGCTTTACTATAATCAGCAACGACCTCGCCAATCAGCTTACCACCATGATTCATCCCAACATTACTATCACCCTTCAGAGCCTCATTTCGCCATTAACCACGCTCAAGCATACAATCAGCCACCTGTTCACACCAATTGGCGTGCTCCTGTCACACCAAATACCTACCCCCGAGCTTATCCCGGACCAGGTTTCAGGCCTAGACCAGCATTCAGGGGAGAAAGGGAACAGAAAAAGAAAACTTACACTCCATTGGGAGAGTCTTACACTAGTCTGTTCCACAGGCTGAGATAGTTAGACATGTTGAGACCAATACAATCCAAGCTACCTAATCCTCCACCAAAGAATCTGGATTACACCATTAGCTGTGAATATTGCTCCGGTACACCAGGCCATGATACGGAGAAATGTTGGCATTTGAAAAATGCAATACAAGAGCTGATTGATACTAATAAAATCGAGGTTCAAACCCCCGAAGCTCCAAATATCAATAGAAATCCAATGCCAGCCCATCAAGATGCTAATATGATAGAAATCATACAAGCTGATGGGGAGACAAAGAAGCCGTCACAAACTGTCATGATGATCAAGTCTCATGAAACCAAGCCAGATAAGCAGTTAATGGAGGAGAAGCCGGTGTCTAAGCATAACAAGAATGGTGGTGAACCGTCTATGATAGTCGATGAGGGATCATCGAACAAAGTTGCCGCAAAACAAGAGAGGACAAAGGTGATAGTACCAGGGGTTGCTAACAAACCCGTCGTAATTGTGGAAGGAGCACGTACAGATCGAGTTATTATTGCACCTGTAATTCAGCTGCCAATCATCAATAACAAAGCCATCCCATGGAACTATGAACGGGTGACCGTAATGTACAAAGGCAAAGAAATCAAGGAAGAAGTGTGTGAGGTACAAGGCTTGACTCGTTCGGGAAGATGTTTTACTCCCGAAGAGCTGAGAAAAACTAAAAACAATCCAATGCCCACGAAGAAAGCTGTGACGGAAGAAGAGGCGGAGGAGTTTTTAAGAAAAATGAAGCTCCATGATTATTATGTTGTGGATCAATTAAAGAAGACCCCCGCTCAAATTTCATTGTTGTCATTACTGATCCATTCAGAGGAACACCGTCTGGCATTGATGAAAATCCTGAATGAAGCTCATGTTCCTGAAAAGATCTCTGTAAATCATTTGGGCAAAATAGCCAACAGAATCTTTGAGACGAACAGGATTACATTTGCTGATGATGAATTACCTGTGGAAGGTACCGAGCACAACAGAGCTCTTTACCTCACCGTGAAATGTGAAAACTCCGTAGTAACCCGGGTATTGGTCGACAATGGGTCCAGTGCAAACATATGCCCTCTCTCCACTTTAAACAAATTAAAAATTAAAGAGGAGAGGATTCAAAAGAACAGTATCTGCGTACAAGGATTTGACGGTGGAAGTAGAGATTCATTTGGCGACATAGTGTTGGAACTAACTATAGGGCCAGTTGAATTCACAATGGAATTCCAAGTTTTGGACATGACTGTTTCTTACAACTTGTTGTTGGGTCGACCATGGATCCATGCTGCTAAAGCAGTCCCGTCAACATTACATCAGGTTGTCAAGTTTGAATGGGACCATCAAGAAATAGTCGTGCATGGAGAAGAAAATTTAAATGCTCACAACAGCACCATTGTACCAGTCGAGGGAGCAGAAATTGACCAAGGACCATGGGTATACCAAGTGTCAGACACAGTGTCGGTAGAGAAAATTCCAGAAGGAAAATACCTTACGAATCCAAAGGTATCCTCTACATCAGTCATGGTAGCTTATGAAATGCTGAAGAATGGCTTTATACCCGGCAAAGGCCTGGGCTTATCTTTGCAAGGAATTGTACAACCAGTATCTCTCCCCGAGAACTGGGGAACATTCGGTTTAGGATTCACACCGACCGCCAATGACGTGATGATAGCCAGGAAGTTGAAACACCAAGCATGGGTTCTTCCAAAACCAGTACCACAGCTGTTGAAGTCTTTTGTCAAGACCGGTGCTAAAAATCGCCCGATAACAACAATTCCTAAATCCCAGGTCAATCATGAGGAGGAATTAATTGAAAGGTTCGAGAAATTGTTTAGTGATGTAAATATGCTGGAAGACGGAGAAGGGTGTAGCAACGCAGAAGTTCAATTCGTTGGACCAAAAACAAAGCTCAATAATTGGAAAGCCAATCCTCTCCCAATTCGAAAGGAGTCTTGGTAGTTTATTTTGATTTTTTTTTCAGTTTGTTTGGGATATTTCAAGGTTGTAATCCCAAAATTTATCTTACAGTTGGTTTGAAGCGTGCAAAACCTTGTTATTTTTTATTATCCAATAAAAAGCAGTTTCCTTTTTATTATCATTCCTAATAGCTTTCTTTTCTTTTTCTTCTTTTTTGTACAGTTCTTTTTATGCTGGTTCTAGTGATATGGCATGCATGAGGAATCTTCAGCCCAGTCTTAAAAATCAATCTGATTCCGAAATATTAATTCAAGAAACATATTGTGATTATGAATCAGAATATGATGAAGATGAGGTTTTTGAAGAGATTAGTAAAGAGTTAATTCACTTTGAGGAAAAAATCAAACCTAACTTGAATGATACCGAGGATGTCAATATAGGGGACACGAGTAATGTCCGAGAAACTAAAATAAGTGTCCATCTCGAGCCAAAAATCCGAGAGGAGTTAATTAAAGCACTCATAGAATTCAAAGATATTTTTGCATGGTCGTATGACGACATGCCGGGCTTGAGCACTGATTTAGTGGTCCACAAATTACCCACCGATCCAACAATGCCTCCTGTCAAGCAGAGGTTGAGAAAATTCAAGCCTGATATGAGTGTGAGAATTAAAGAAGAAATCACCAAACAATTGGAAGCAAAGGTCATTCGAGTCACTCGATATCCTGTTTGGTTAGCTAATATCGTTCCTGTGCCAAAGAAAGACGGCAAAATTAGAGTATGCGTCGACTATCGCAATCTCAACAAAGCAAGTCCAAAGGATAATTTCCCATTACCCAATATCCATATCTTGATCGACAATTGTGCCAAGCATGATATAGGATCTTTCGTGGACTGTTATGCCGGATATCATCAAATTCTAATGGATGAAGAAGATGCAGAAAAGACGACATTCATCACACCATGGGGAACTTATTGCTACAGGGTAATGCCATTCGGTTTGAAGAACGCCGGAGCAACCTATATGAGAGCGATGACCACAGTGTTTCATGATATGATACACAAGGAAATTGAGGTATACGTGGATGATGTAATCATAAAATCAAAGCATCAGACCAACCACGTTGGGGATTTGAGGAAGTTCTTCTTAAGACTTCGCAGGTACAACCTCAAGCTTAACCCTTCCAAGTGCGCATTCGGAGTTCCATCTGGAAAATTGCTGGGATTCATAGTCAGTCGACGAGGCATCGAGCTAGACCCATCAAAGATCAAAGCCATCCAAGAACTGCCACCCCCAAGAAACAAAACTGAAGTAATGAGTTTGTTGGGAAGGTTAAATTATATCAGTAGGTTTATTGCTCAGCTCACAACAACCTGCGAGCCAATTTTCAAATTGTTAAAAAAGGATGCTGCAGTCAAATGGACCGATGAGTGTCAGGAAGTGTTCGATAAAATAAAAGGGTACTTATCAAACCCACCCGTGTTGGTCCCGCCAGAGCCAGGAAGACCTTTGATTCTTTACTTGACGGTTTTGGAAAATTCATTTGGTTGTGTATTGGGGCAACATGACCTCACTGGCAGAAAAGAACAGGCCATCTACTACCTTAGCAAGAAGTTCACAGCTTATGAGGTTAAGTATACTCATCTGGAAAAGACATGTTGCGCCCTAACATGGGTAGCTCAAAAATTGAAACACTATTTGTCATCCTACACTACTTACCTCATTTCTCGGTTGGATCCATTGAAATACATTTTTCAAAAGCCTATGCCAACAGGAAGACTTGCAAAGTGGCAGATATTGCTCACAGAATTCGACATCGTCTATGTGACTCGAACTGCAATGAAGGCTCAAGCACTGGCTGATCATTTAGCCGAAAACCCGGTTGATGAGGAATATGAGCCGCTGAAGACTTATTTTCCTGATGAGGAAACAATGCATATCGACGAGGTGGATCAAATTGAAAAACCTGGCTGGAAACTTTTCTTTGATGGAGCTGCTAACATGAAAGGAGTCGGAATAGGAGCTGTAATCATTTCTGAAACAGGGCATCACTATCCTGTTACGGCTCAACTACGATTTTATTGCACCAATAATATGGCTGAATATGAAGCTTGCATTTTGGAGTTAAGGCTAGCTGCAGACATGGGTATCCGAGAAATCTTAGTCATGGGAGATTCGGATCTTTTGGTACATCAAATTCAAGGAGAATTGGAAACCCGAGATTTGAAGCTCATACCATACCGACAATGTCTACATGATCTTTGTCAGCGGTTTCAATCAGTGGAATTCCAACATATTCCAAGAATCCATAATGAAGTTGCCGATGCATTGGCTACCCTAGCATCAATGTTGCACCATCCAGACAAAGCTTATGTGGATCCAATACATATTCAAATCCATAATCAGCACGCTTATTGCAATATGGTTGAAGAAGAATTTGATGGAGAACCATGGTTCCACGACATCAAGGAATATATCAGGATGGGTATATATCCCGTACAAGCCACAGGAGATCAAAAGAGGACCATCAGGCGATTAGCAAATGGATTCTTCTTAAGCGGAGGAGTTTTGTATAAAAGAACACCAGATCTCGGATTATTAAGATGCATAGATGCCAGACAAGCTACAACTGTCATGTCTGAAGTACATTCAGGAGTTTGCGGACCCCACATGAGTGGATATGTGTTGGCAAAGAAAATCCTCCGAGCTGGTTACTATTGGCTTACCATGGAGAGAGATTGTATCAGTTTTGTACGCAAATGTCATCAATGCCAAATACACGGAGATTTGATTCATTCTCCACCATCCGAGTTGCACACAATGTCGGCGCCATGGCCTTTCGTTGCTTGGGGCATGGATGTGATTGGACCAATTGAACCGGTAGCATCCAATGGACACAGATTCATTCTGGTAGCTATTGATTATTTTACCAAATGGGTTGAGGCCAAGACATTCAAATCAGTGACCAAGAAAGCTGTGGTCAATTTTGTCCACTCAAATATCATATGTCGATTCGGAATCCCGAAGGTGATCATCACAGATAATGGTGCTAATCTTAACAGCAACTTAATGAAAGAAGTATGTCAACAGTTTAAGATTACACATCGTAATTCTACCCCATATCGGCCCAAGGCGAATGGAGCAGTAGAAGCAGCCAACAAAAACATAAAGAAGATACTGCGGAAAATGGTAGAAGGTTCAAAACAATGGCATGAAAAATTACCATTTGCATTATTGGGATACCGCACTACTGTTCGCACTTCAGTAGGAGCAACTCCTTATTTGTTGGTATACGGCACCGAAGCAGTAATTCCTGCAGAAATTGAGATTCCTTCCCTTCGGATCATTGCCGAAGCAAAGATTGATGATGATGAATGGGTCAAAACCCGTCTAGAACAGTTAAATTTGATTGATGAAAAACGATTGACCGCAGTATGCCATGGTCAATTATATCAAAGAAGAATAGAAAGAGCATACAACAAAAAGGTGCGTCCCCGGAAGTTCGAAGTAGGTCAGCATGTGCTGAAACGCATTCTTCCACATCAGGTTGAAGCAAAAGGCAAATTTGCTCCGAATTGGCAAGGACCATTCATTGTGACCAGAGTATTATCAAATGGTGCACTATGTTTAACAGATATTGAAGGCAAATGCATAGATATGGCGATCAATTCTGACGCGGTAAAGAGATATTATGCATAACTTTTTGAATGTTTGTATTTAGCACTATTTCGAAGATTGAAATGAACAAAGGCAATTTATTCTGCTGTCCAAACACTATACCATTTGCTTCCCCTTTGAGCCATACTTGTTTCTTTCCTAACCTCTCTTGGAATCAATAAAAAAAAAAAAAAATCTTCACTATTATGGAGTGAACTACGTTTGACCTGATTCCTCAAAGAAGGATACGTAGGCGCCTCACGGCTCGGTCATAGGGTGCACAACCTGCACAATGTGCACGGAAAAGAAATATCAAGATACCCCAATCAAGAGATTGGGGCAGGAATTGTATTGGAAATAAGAAAAGATTCCAAAAGTTGTAATTTTAAACCCATACCACAGCTATTTAGCTTTTAATACCTTTTCCATTCCTAACCTTATACCAAAAAGACCTTTCGATCAATCCTAGAAAAATGCTGATGCAAGCAAATGAAGTGGTACAAACAAGGAAAGAAAGTAAAAATGAGAGAGTCTTATAGGTGAAAACCCACACGGGCACCATAAGGCGACGGAAGTTGAGAGAAAAGTAAAATGAGAGAGTTTTATTGGTGAAAACCTTCGCAGGCACCATAAGGCGAAAGGGAAGTGGAGAAGTGAAAAATGAGGAAAATTGATCAATGAAAACTCTTTGAGACAATTGAAAGGAGATTGATTAAAAGACTGGGTTGATTAATCCGAAATGCATACCCTGATCATTGGTGCCAGTAATTCTAATCAGATAAGTCTTTTATTCCTTTTCCAATAGTCATCCAAAAATTGGATTTTTCTTTTCATTCTATAATTGTCGAAATCAGCGTATTTCGCTACTAATAATCTTACTTTCTCCAAGCTTTGAGATAAATTTTTATTCTAAACAAATAAGAAAGAATGTTAAGGTATACTACCAAGATTCAAGATTACAAAATACAGCCACGAAAGGTGGGAAATAAAAGTACGGGTGTAAGAAAGATGAAATCAAAAGAGGATCAGCAAAGTCAAAAGAAGCACATGATTACAGTTGAAAGATTTTGAAGGAAAAACACACAGAGGGAAATCCTATAGTCAAGGATCAATTACAAAGACAAAACAGTCTTTTCAATCATTCCAAGGCAATAAAGAAAGACGAAGAGAAACATCACCATCGGCAAGAATACCACAACCAGCCACCCTGCTTTAAACTAACGAAGTTTTCTTTGATTTAAAACAGGGGCAAATACAACATTTGTGTCTGGAAATACCTGGTAAAGAATTGAAGAAGTCAGGCGTCCACCTGGAGAATGAGGACAAAGAAAAGAAGAAGTCAGGCGTCCACCTGGAGAATGAGGACAAAGAAAAGAAGAAGTCAGGCGTCCACCTGGAGAATGAGGACAAAGAAAAGAAGGAATCAGGCGTCCACCTGGAGAATGAGGATAAAGAATTAAAAGAAATCAGGCGTCCACCTGGAGAATGAGGATGAGAAAAGAAGAAGTCAGGTGTCCACCTGGAGAATGAGGACAAAGAATTAAAGAAATCAGGCGTCCACCTGGAGAATGAGGACAAAGAAAAGAAGGAATCAGGCGTCCACCTGGAGAACGAGGACAAAGAATTGAAGAAATCAGGCGTCCACCTGGAGAATGAGGACAAAGAATTAAAGAAATCAGGCGTCCACCTGGAGAACGAGGATGAGAAAAGAAGAAGTCAGGCGTCCACCTGGAGAATGAGGACAAAGAATTGAAGAAATCAGGCGTCCACCTGGAGAATGAGGATGAGAAAAGAAGAAGTCAGGCGTCCACCTGGAGAATGAGGACAAAGAATTAAAGAAATCAGGCGTCCACCTGGAGAATGAGGACAAAGAAAAGAAGGAATCAGGCGTCCACCTGGAGAACGAGGATGAGAAAAGAAGAAGTCAGGCGTCCACCTGGAGAATGAGGACAAAGAATTGAAGAAGTCAGGCGTCCACCTGGAGAATGAGGACAAAGAAAAGAAGGAATCAGGCGTCCACCTGGAGAATGAGGATGAGAAAAGAAGAAGTCAGGCGTCCACCTGGAGAATAAGGACAAAGAATTGAAGAAATCAGGCGTCCACCTGAAGAACGAGGACAAAGAAAAAGAAGAAGTCAGGCGTCCACCTGGAGAATAAGGACAAAGAATTGAAGAAGTCAGGCGTCCACCTGGAGAATGAGGACAAAGAAAAGAAGAAATCAGGCGTCCACCTGGAGAATGAGGATAAAGAAAAAGAAGAAGTCAGGCGTCCACCTGGAGAATGAGGACAAAGAAAAGAAGAAATCAGGCGTCCACCTGGAGAATGAGGATAAAGAAAAAGAAGAAGTCAGGCGTCCACCTGGAGAATGAGGACAAAGAAAAGAAGAAATCAGGCGTCCACCTGGAGAATGAGGATGAGAAAAGAAGAAGTCAGGCGTCCACCTGGAAAATGAGGATGAAGAAAGAAAAAAAGCAGTCAAGGCACCCACCTGAAGAACGATGGAATGCAATTGAAGTGTTGAAACCAAAAGCCCACTCATGTGAGAAAGGAGCACACTTAGAATCAATAAAGCAGAGGAATCTAATAGAATCCCCAGCAAGAAACAATAAGAGTTCCAAGAAGAATACGGAATAAGCCAAATGCCCAAGATTCACCAAGATATCAAGACAACAAGAAACGCAAGGGCATGATCTAGATAAGATTTTATAATTCATGTACCATAGTCTAGTTTAATTTTGTATTTCCTTTAAAGTAAGGTGTAATAAGGAGGTCAGCAAGAAGTAAAAACAGCATGAAGCAGCAGTAACATCACAGTCCCACGGTAGTCCCAGCTACCCAAAAATTCCCGAACTACACTGACCTGATTCCTTTATAGCCAAGGATATGTAGGAAACCTTTGAAGCAGAGGTTCGGTCAAATCTTTCTAAAAATGCTTCCCACGGAGTATTCGAACGGGCAAAAATCGCTCGTGTCCGCTCACTTTATCTTTGTATGAAAACTCTTCGAGTTTCCGCACAAAGAGGGGCAGTTGTGAGCACGTGATTTTTGCCTTACGAAAAATTACTCCAAAATAAATCAAAATAGATTTCTTGTACTGTGTAATTTTTGAATTTGGCGTGGTGTTAAATGTTTGTGTTATGTCCGTAAATGTTTATTTTTGTCAAAATAAATCAAAAAATAAAGTAAAATACATATTGCATGCATATAGGATGCATTTAAGAGATAATTTAAATAAAATCGCAAAAAATACGCATTGGTTCTATTTTAAATGTTTCACTATGTAATTGATGTTTTTGCCTATGTGTTAAATAATTGATATAGAGTAAGTAATATATTTTTGTGAAGTTAAAATGGTTTTATACTTTTTAAATTAGAAAATGAATTAATTAAAAAATAAAATAAAGAAAACATACTAGTAAAAGATTGGACCTGGATTAAAATCCAGGCCCAAATCAATTAATCCCCTTCACAGCCCAATCCCAACAGCCCCATGTCCGGTCCAATTCAAACAAATCAAAACGACGACGTTTCATCACCCTTCATCAAGGGCTGTCGGATTCAATTCATCCAACGGTTGAGATACACTACCCTTACCCGTAACCCGTAACCCGACCCTTTAACCCGATCCAGCCTGACCCCAACCTTTAACCAAACGACGACGTTTGGTTAAGTGAATTGATCTCAACCGTAAATCTTAATTGATCCAACGGATGAGATCAATCCACCCCACTCGTATATAAATCCAATCCACACCCCAGCCCCCCAGACCAAACACCCCACCCTTCGGCCCTGTTCATCGTCTCCTTCAAGAGACCAAATGAACTTCACCTTCCACCACCGTGCACCGCCTACCGGAAATCGCCTCACGGCGGTTCCGGTAGTCCAAACCACCCACCTTAACACCCTCGACTCCTCTCAACCTCCCCTTTCCAAATCCATAACACATATACCTCGAATCAGGCCCCAATGTCTCGAATCTTCGATCGAAGTTTGGCCTGAAGAACCAACTGTCTCTGATGACTTCCAAAATAACACCAGAGCTTCCCCTGTCCATCCTCATCACGGATCTGTTAGTAGCATGGTTCGAATCTTCATAGAACTGCTCGAATCTTAACTTGAAGATTCGAGTGAAACCTAACCCTACTCAGATTCCTTCCAAATTAACACCAAATGACCCCTAGACCTCGCTCGTGCCTAGAATACCGTTGGTTTGCTTCAAATCTGCCTAGAAGTGTTCGGATTTAAGATCCAAAATCTGGAACCCTAAGAATTTTCCAATCTTGGAATTTTTCCGATTCGAGTGAAGGATTGAGGTCTAAGAGACTTTAATCGAGGTATTCTCAACTGAGAATACTTCGAATAAAGTCTGTTCAACCTCAAAAATGTCCGAATCCAAGTTGAGTCTGTGTCTGAATAAATTTGAAGATTCAGAGGTATTTTCTATTTCTTTTGTGTATTCTACGTGTATTGTTGTCTGTTTTAATAGTTTTTTTTAATTTTTCATATTTGTTTTGATCAATTCTGTCATTTCTGTCTCCTACCCCATCTACTTGATCCGAATGAGAATTGTTTCTATTGGTTGTGATTGTTTACAATGTGTGTAATCGACTCGATTAAGTTCGTCGATTAATTATATTACGAATTCTCATAATACTGATTGAAATTATCTGTTATTATGTACTGTTTGTTGACGAATACTGTAGATAATCATTTTTAGCTAATACTCGTTAGTTAAATCATCCTGGTTTATATGAATCTGTCAAAATAAAGGTTGTATATATGTTACTGTCTGAACATTAAAGTTTCAGGACATTGTCAGTATTGACAATGATCCTGTGTGTGTTTGATTCTAGTTCAGTGTTAGGTCCAGTCTGAATTGTGTTGATAATTTTCAGTAATATGTTGTTAGTTCTAAATTCAGTGAAATATTGCTATAATGTCAAGTTTGGATTCTAGTTTACAAAGTTGGTCAGATACAATTGTATTAGGAGGTTAATAGGATTGGTTATAGCTGTAAATCAGAAGAATAACTAAGTTTGTACAGATTTTTAGAAACTGTTTTGCTATAGGTTCTGATTTTTCAGTAATAACATCAAGATTTCAGGGGCATTTCTGGGAATGAGCAGTAAAAAACAGGGTGTTAGTACTAGTATATTATAATGTAATGTTAGTTGCTATTAGTTAATAATACTAATGGGGAACAAGGGATAATGGGCTGCTGAAAATCAGGGGAAAGGTTTTACATAATGGGATTTTCTGTTTTTAAAAAGAAGAAGGGGGTCCAAGAAGCACTTAAATTGCCTAGGACCAGCCCTGTATAAATACAGGAGCTGGACAGACAGTTAAGGACAGAATTTTGGAGTGAGAAAAAAAAAGAGGGAATTTTTGAGTGAGAAAGAGAGAATTTTAAGAGAGAGTTTTGCATGCAGAATTTAGGAGAGTCTTTGAGGAATTTTCAGAAAGACTGGAAGAAAGTTTAAGAGTTCCTTTTGAAGAAATTTTAGGAAAATTGAGAGGGAGTTTCAGATTTTAGGATCAGTTTTCAGAAGAGGAGAGTTTGAGAGATTTTAAAAGAGGAAAAAGAAACAGAAAAGGAACAAAAGAGCATTCACACACACACACACAGATATACAGCAACAGAAAAACAAAAATCAGAAAAAATGGGATTTTGAAACTGAAAAGGAATTGAAATTTGAAATATTGTTTCTTTTGTTGAATTTGTTCAACCTTACTTGGTTCCATTGATTCAATTAATATTTGAAGTGTCCAGTTTTAAAAATAGCTGTACTGTGTATCTGTTTTCTTCGGATCCTCTTATTGCTCAAATTTGAGGGAATACTGGTATTTTGTTGTTTTTGTTACTGCTGCAACTGTTGAAACTTACTTCTTCTACCTTCATTTTCAGGTATATATATCCTTTTAAATTCTATGTTGGAAAAAGATTCAATATGGTGGATAAATGAAGATTGAATTGAAATTCTGTTTTTATCTGTCCAGATTCATCAATTCAAATCAAAAAAAAGTTTTTTTTATTTTATGTTAGTTAATTAGTAGTGAATTCAATTTGATAGCTATGAGCTAATTGTCTTACTTTGAAAGTTCGTATAAAGATTTGTAATAACATTAGCTCATTATCTCATTAGTTTAATCATATTAAATTGTCGAAGTAGGGAATATGGTATGAATGTTGGTCATTATTTAAATTTTGTTGTTGGTTAAGTAAGAAGTGATGTAGAAGGGCCAAGATAACTATAGTAGTGATATTTTTTGTTACATAAGGTTAAGATGATGATGTCGATAAGATAATAGATGTGTGTATAAACTTTGGTGAAAGGTGACATGGTATAGCTTGTTACGATGTTTAAAATATTATGAAGGTTTACAACATATAACTAAGTTGCATATAAGGTAATTTTATTGAATTGGCTTGTATAATAATTCCTTTCTTATAAACTCGAATGCCTATCTACCTTCTTAAAATAAATTAACCAAGTAATTAGGCCTATTAGATTAAAAGCAAGCATATAAGAATGAAAAAAGATGTATAAGCATAAATTGCCACACTTCATATCAATGATAATTAGAAGTAGAATTTGCATTAAATAAATAATGAAAATTCTCGGAAAATATTTCCTTCCTTTATGAATCATTTATTTTCAGTTTCATATGCAATTTATTCTTTGGCATATATATATATATATGTCATATATGTTTAAAAATAGTACTAATCATGTTTTTATTCTGTTCTTTGAACTTGAATAGTCTTGGATAAACATGTTATATGTGGAAATTCCATAATATCATTATAAATATGTCGCGCGATTAGGGATACGTTCGCGTACCCTGATTATATTTTTAAAAGCAAAAAATTCGGATTATGCGTACGCGCAATTTCGAACGAATGTTTAATAAAAGGATTTTTCTAAAGGCGTTAAATCAATTTCATAAAAAACCCAAGATGTACGGTTCACTATTCAAGAAAAATAAATATTCTTGATTCAAAACAATCTCGGAGAAATGATTGCCTAATATATTATAAAAAATTATTGTGTACACGTACGCGTGACACAATTCCACATTTTTAATTTATAACACGAATATACGTACGCGTAATTCGATTCAAAGAAGGTTTCAATCGTAATAAGTATAAGCAGTAGTAAAATCAGAAAACATCAATATTTAATAAAATCAAGATGATTAAGCCAATAATAAAAACAGTTAAGCGACCGTGCTAGAACCACGGAATTCGGAAATGCCTAACACCTTCTTCCGGATTAACAGAATTCCTTACTCAGGATTTTTGGTTCGCAGAAAAACAAACAGAGTCATATTCTCCTCGATTCAGGGATTATAATTGGTGACTTGGGACGCCTCAAAATTCCCAGGTGGCGACTCTGAAACAAATAAACAAATCCCGTTTCGACTGTCCTTTAATTGGAGAAAACTCCCCACGCGCCTCGCGGGGCGGAAAAAGGAGGTGTGACACCCGAGTGTAGGGGTGGATCGTCCCTTAAGCTCGTTCCCATAATAGATTGAAAGCATGGAATTGTAAAGTAGAAAAACTTTTTCTAAGACACGAGATAATTGCAAGGAAAAATACTTCTCTTTGTTCCTAAGAAAAATGATTACACATGCGTACATGTTTGGAGCCAGGGCTCGAACAACCTATGTTGGCTAAATGTCCGATCATGACTTGATACTTATCGAGATTTCTGCCATGATTCTTGACCGATCATGGATATCTCGGCTTTATGTTATTTGGCACGATATACTTTCTCCGACCTTGTTTGATCTCTATTCTACCCGGCTCCGATTTTAGCTAGCTTCGATCTCGATTGGTCTCCTAGTCTCAAGCTCGGCGATCTAACTTCGCGCCGTGATACGATATTACATAGGGTCGAACCTTGACCTACCTCGTTCCAGGCCAGGTCAAGCCCGATTTTGACCGTATACAGATAGTCCCCTCATTTCTCGGAGAGAAGGCAACGAGAAACGATATGATCTTTTCCAATCCCATCTCGATGGGTCATGACGTAAGTGACGAGCCCGACCATGACGTCAGCGACAAGCGCGCACTAAAACATCTCGTTGGTTTGGATGTCGAGGCATTAAATGCCTGTCAGTTGTTGTGGGCCACTACCGGTTCTGAACCATCGTCTTCAACCTATAAATGTATCTTCCTTCTTTTTCCCAAACGTTACTTTCAGATCTTTTTCATTCTAATCTTCATAGTTCTTTGCATTTTTTAGAGTTTCCTATCTCCAAGTCTTTGAGTTTCTTTGCTTGTTCTTCCAAAAATACCAAATATTCCAATCTTTATTCTTCCTTGCTTACAAAAACAAAATGGCCAAAACATCTAAAACTGTTATGCAAAAGGAAGCTGCTCAGGTTTGGGCAAAGGAGGTTGCTGAGGCCGTTCAAATTCGAGCAGAGAGGATTCCCGAGCACGCCAAGTGTCAGTCTCGGAGGGAGACCCTTGAAGAAATCCATGCTCGGGGCTTTGATCTTTCGACCGGGATCGAGGGCTCTAAGAAGCTTGAATATGAGGCTGAGAAATTAGCTTATCTTGATAATAACGACGAGTCCGAAAGCTTGAGCGAATCTGAAAGTACAGAAGACCCTGAGGGCGGAGATGCCACTCCCGGAGATGACCAGGCCACTTAGGCTTTTAGTTAGTTTTTGTATTTCTGTCGAGACCGCTTTGGCCTTTTGTAAATGACTTCCATCGAGCCGTGTTGCCCTTGTAAAAATGTTTTGATGAACACATAAGACTTTTTCCCTTCCACGGATTCTGAATCTGTTATCTTTTTGTATGGGTCAAAGAACCTAATCATAAATTATGAAGTTGTTTTTGAAGGTCCAAAGTTTGAGATGGTAAGGACCGATAATAAGTATTGCCCTCGACCGTTTCTGATCGATGGACCTCGAATGACCATTTGATCTTGAGTTTGAGCAGCTCTTAGGCTTAACAGTAGAGTGAGGATTTGCTTGAACTCGAAGTGAAGGTAGCCCTTAGGTTTTATGGTTGGGTGAGGACTTGTTCGAACTCAAGATAAGGTAGCCCTTGGGCTTGATAGGTAGTCCCCGAGTGAGAATTTTCCCAAACTCAGGTTAAGTTAGCCCTTGGGCTTTGCTGTCGAGTGAGGACTTGGTCGAACTCAAAGTAAAAGTAGCCCTTAGGCTTTATAGTCGAGTGAGGACTTGCTCGATCTTGAAGTAAAAGTATCCCTTTGTCTTTATAGTCGAGTGAGGAATTGCTCAAACTCAAGATAAGGTGGCCCTTAGGCTCGATAGATAGTCCCCGAGTGAGAATTTACTCGAACTCGGGTTATGATAGCCCTTGGGCTTTGAAGTTGAGTGAGGACTTACTCGAACTCAAAGTAAAAGTAGCCTTAGGCTTTATAGTCGAGCGAGGAATTGCTCGAACTCGATATAAGGTGGCCCTTGGTCTCGATAGATAGTCCCCGAGTGAGTATTTGCTCGAACTCGGGTTAAGATAGCCCTTGGGCTTTGCAGTCGAGTGAGGACTTGCTCGAACTCGAAGTAAAAGTAGCCCTTAGGCTTTATAGTTGAGCGAGGACTTGGTCGAACTTGAAGTAAAAGTAGCCCTTAGGATTTATAGTCGAGTGAGGACTTGCTCGAACTTGAGATAAGGTGGCCCTTGGGCTCGACAGATAGTCCCCAAGTGAGAATTTGCTCGAACTCAGGTTAAGATAGTCCTTGGGCTTTGTAGTCGAGTGAGGACTTGCTCGAGCTCAAAGTAAAAGTATCCCCTAGGCTTTATAGTCGAGTGAAGACTCTCGAACTCGAGATAAGTTGTCCTTGGGCTCGATAGATAGTCCCCAAGTGAGAATTTGCTCGAACTCGGGTTAAGATAGCCCTTGGGCTTTTGCAGTCGAGTGAGGACTTGCTCGAACTCGAAGTAAAAGCAGCCCTTAGGCTTTATAGTCGAGTGAGGACTTGCTCGAACTCGAGATAAGATGGCCCTTGAGCTCGATATATAGTCCCCGAGTGAGAATTTGCTCGATCTCGGGTTAAGATAGCCTTTGGTCTTTCTAGTCGAGTAAGGACTTGCTCGAACTCAAAGTAAAAGTAGCCCTTAGGCTTTATAGTCGAGCTAGGATTTGCTCGAACTCGAAGTAAAAGTAGCCCTTAGGTTTTATAGTCGAGTGAGGACTTGCTCGAACTCGAGATAAGGTGGTCCTTGGGCTCAATAGATAGTCCTCGAGTGAGAATTTTCTCGAACTCGGGTTAAGCTAACCCTTGGGATTTGTATTTTTGCTTTCCTTTGTGTCTTTTTCGGGGCCCTTTTGTTATGGGTTTCGGATGTCTACGAGCCATGTTAAATTAGCCATAGTCTTTTTGTTTGGGTATAGCCCACTAAGCTTGATTCCCTAAGTTATCCAGGCGTGCCTAAGATAACAGTCCCTGAGTGGGAACAACTGCGATTTTTTAAAATTCGAGGATTGCCTAAAAGGTTTTGAGCCCTTAACGCTAAATAGTTCGATATGTTCGAGTTTTATTTTTCGGACGGTAGTCCTCGAGTGTAGGGGTGGATATTCAAACTCTGGTTAAGATCGGCCCTTAAGCTCGTTCCCATAATAGATTGAAAGCATGGAATTGTAAAGTAGAAAAACCTTTTCTAAGACATGAGATAATTGCAAGGAAAAATACTTCTCTTTGTTCCTGAGAAAAATGATTACACATGCTTACATGTTTTGAGCCAGGGCTCGAACAACCTATGTAGGCATAGTTCGTTCGACCGTTTTGCCCTACCGAGACCCGTCATTAAGAAGTAATTTCCTCGCAACAAAGTTGACATCCAAAGGCAATGCTTCTCAATATTCTAGGTTTATTGTAGGGAACCTCAGATACTGTTAAATGCTATCTTTGACACCGATTCGTGGTCGGCCTTCAATTCTAAGTTAACACGATCCTCTATTGCCTCATTAAAAACCTTTGCCGAAAAACCCAATTGGGACAAAAACGGTTCAAGAGAAAAAGAGTGTAACGCGTGCTTTAAGATCCAAAACTTTGTGCCGCTTCTTGTCGATCACCTACAAGTGTTAGTCCGAAATAAAAGGAAATGAATGGGGTCATACCTTAGCAGTAATATCATTTTAGGTGAGTTACATTCCGATTGATCGGCGTGAAATTTCACCTTGATCATTTCTCCTCTCATTTCGTGTAGAATTTCACCCAGACCCGTTGTTTCTACGGTCCCTATTATACGGTTGATATCGATCTTTTTTTGACCTTGATTCTCGGTTGATATCTCTCTCGATTCTATCCACGGGCCTGTTATGATAAACGACCCCAAAAGGAGCTCCCAGTTGATCATCCTCGACCCTGATCTTTGATTGATACCGATTGTGTACATCAGCCCAAGTGACAGCTGGTATTCGATTAAATTCTACTTCAACTATTGGGAAACTACTGAATTTCAAACGTTAAGACCTTGAGTGAAAGCTTGAACGACCCAATCATCGGTGACTGGTGGCAAATCTATTCGTTCTATTTGAAATTGAGATACGAATTTCTTGAGCATCTCGTTGTCCTTCTACCTTACCTTGAAAATGTCCGACTTTCTTGTTGCGACCTTAATGGCTCTGACGTGCACTTTTACAAAAGAATCTGCAAGCATAGCAAACAAATCAATAGAATTATGTGATAAATTATGATACCATATCATGGCACCCTTTGATAAAGTTTTCCCGAATGTTTTCAACAAGATGGATTCGATCTCGTCATCTTCCAAGTCATTTCCTTTGATATCACTATAACGACCCTATCGATCATTTTGAGCATTTGCACTTTGCTCGCCAGTTCTCGGGCATGACTAGCCCCGTGTGATTATGACTTATGTAAATCGTCAGTTTTGGTTTTCAGGATAATTGGAATAGATTTGGAAGAACAATTCTCAATTTGAAAGGTTTGACTAAGTTTTGACTTTGTAGTATTGGATCTCGGATTTACATTTTTATGATTTGGTTAGCTCCGTTAGGTGATTATGGACTTGGGAGCGCGTCCAGAATGTATTTTGGAGGTTCATGGTAGATTTAGGCTTGAATTGGTGAAATTGAAAATTCGGCATTTTCAATTCCGGAAATCTTGATATAGAGGTTGGAATGGAATTCCGGAAATTGGAGTAGGTCTGTTGTGTCATTTGGGACGTGTGTGAAAAATTTCAGGTCATTCGGAGGTGATTTGATAGGTTTCAGCATCGTTTGTGAAATTTGAAAGTTTATAAGTTCTTAGATTCGAATCCGAGGTTAATTCGGTGTTTTGGCGTTGTTTTGAGTGATTTAGAGGTTCGACTAAGTTTGAATGATATTATGGGATGTGTTGGTATGTTTGGTTGAGGTCTCGAGGGCCTCAGCTGTGTTCCGAGTGGTTATCGGAGTATGTTTGGCTTTGAAGAGACTGACGCGATCGCAAGAGTGGGGCCGCGATCGCATAGGTCTGTTGAGCGCAACTGGGAAATTGTTCCATGAGATCGCCAACTTGGGTCTGCGATCGCAAAGGTCTATGGAGTTAGCTATCGCGAACGCGTGGCTAAGGTCGCGATCGCGAAGAAGGATTTGGAGCGGTCGTGAGATGAAAGAATTTCTCAATGCGATTGCGTAGTGAGGGTCGCATTCACGGTGTTTGATGGGTTTGTTATCCGCGATTGCGTGTGTGTTTTTGCGATCGCGTAAGGTAAGTTGAGGGGCAGTCCATTTTTGTGCTTCATGATCGCGAGGCAAATTCTGCGATCGCGATGAAGAAAATAATTGGGCAGAATGTTTAAGTTCAAAAAACAAGGGTTTTGGTCCATAATCTCAAAATTCATTAGAGAGCTCGGGAGAAGGTGATTTTGGAGGGGAATTTCAGAGGAGTGATTGGGGTAATTGTTCTTCACTTAAATTTGGTTAAATCCCATGATTATGTCTTGATTCTTATTATTTAATTTGGGAATTTGGGGTGAAAATTGGGAAAAATGGAAGAAAATTTGGAGAGTTGATTTTGGGGATTCGGATGGCTATTTGATGTTGGATTTTGGTGAATTTGATATGGGTAGACTCGTGAGCGAATGGGTTTTCCAGTTTTGTGATTTTTTTTGGATTCTGAGATGTGGGCCTAGAGGCTGGGTTTGAGCCAATTTCGGGATTTTTGAGTTAATTTGATTATTTGGGTTTGGTTCCTTTTGCGTATATTGATGATAATATACTGATTTTGGTTAGATTCGGAGCATTTGAAGGCCGAGTCGAGAGGCAAAGGCATCACAGGTTAGAGTTTGGACCGGTTTGAGGTAAGTAATGATTATAAATATTGTCCTGAGGGTATGAAACCCCGGATTTCACATCGTTGTGCTACTTTGAGGTGACTCGCACACTAGATGACGAGCGTGGGGGCGTGTACCGTTGGGAATTGTGCCTTGGTCCGTCCCGTACGACTGTTAAGTCACGTATTTAATTGAAAACTGTTTGATATCATTGTGTTTTGGAAGTATTTCCATATTTTGGGATGAATGCCTATCTAGGCCTCGTGCCAACTATTTTGGACCCTTAGGGGCTTTTTACAACTATTTCCTCACTGTTTTGACTTAATATCAGTACTCTGTCATGTCGTATTCTACTATTTTCATAACTGAGCCGTATTTACTCCGTTTTGATATTTTAAAAGATATTTTGGGCTAAGCATCAAGTTTTACTATTGCCTGAGTGGCTTGAGAGATTTCTGACTAAGTGAGGCCGAGGAACTGTGTTGTGAGGATATTATGGTAAAGGGCTGCGCCCCGCAACATGTTGTACTGATTGTGATATATGAGGGGCCGAGGGCCTGATCTGTTATGTCACGAGATGACTTGTGATAGCGCTTGGGCTGTAGGAGCCCCTCCGGAGTCTAAACACCCCCCAATAAGCGCGGGTACCTAGTATGAGTGATGTGATGTTTCCCGAGGGGCTATTATTGATTTATGTTGTGCCCGAGGGGCTGAGTACGAGTGATTATGAGGTAGCCCGAGGGGCTGGATCTGTTGATACTTTTCCCGAGGGGCAGTTTATGGTTCATTTTACCCAAGGGGCTGTATACGAGTAAGTTTTTCCCGAGGGGCCGACTATGTTTTCATCATTTCTACTCAATGTTTCATCACTTATTTGAAAACTACTGAAAGATGTTTTAAATGAATTTTACACATCTTCAAATGATTTCCACCGTAAACTGGATTTTTAATGAAATGAATTGATTTATATATTGTTCTGGAAATACACAATTCCCATATGTGGTGTTATGACGTGGATTATGTGTTTTCTTACTGCTCAGTCTTTATTTACTCTTATTACTTACTGAGTTGGCATACTCACATTACTCCCTGCACCTTGCGTGCAGATCCAGGAGTTGCGGGTCGCGATAGTGAGCATTGTTCATTCATTCAGTAGGTCTCGGAGTCGACAAGGTAGCTGCATGACGTTCGCAATCCTGTTCTTCTCCCTCATATCTTCCCTAGATTTATTTAGTATAGTCTTACAGTCTTGTTTGTACTTTATGGTGTTGAGACAGAGTTTTTAGTTGCTTATGACAGGTGACACCCCGATGTCGGGCTTGTGTTATATTTTTGCATTATTTATTTTAACTTATATTATGGGATTTTAGTTAATTAATGGCTTAAAATGACTTCTTATGATTTTCTGGTTAGTTTTGGGTTTGTGTTGGCTGGCCTAGTTTCACGATAGGCGCCATCATGATCGGGTCAGTTTTAGAGTTGTGACAAGTACACGCGTAGGAGGTGACGTGTTCGTTTGGATCTGTCATCCCGTTATACTTCAGAATCTCAGGCATACGAAACTACTTAGGGATTGGGTTCGGAGCCGCACTCGGAGGGAAGGATTTTTGGACAAAATTTTTGGAATCAAGCCCCTTCAATACTGGTGGTGCCCTCAGGATTTTGTCGACCCTGGAGTTATAAGTTTCCACTTTCTTATGGTTTTCCTTGATCTTCTTTTCCCCTATATCGAGTCGCTTCGTCATTTCTTCGAGCATCTTTACGATAGCGGGATTAGTCTCTGATTCTCCTTCATTCAATTTTTTTTGGCACCGATTCAGCTCTATGAACAACTTCTTGTGATGGATCGAGCTCGATCCTGCTTGGTGCATGATTCTAATTTTAGAGTTGTGCTATTATAGCTTGTTGAGTTTGCAACATCTTCAATATCATTCGAAGGCTAATTCCCCTTCTTCACCGCTCTGTGCATTCTGATCGACTTTTCGAGCATCTCTGCAGATGCTATTTTCAGGGTCGGCACCCAAATTCCTATTAATGGCAATATGGGAGCTAACATCAATTGGGTCCACGGTCGGAGCTCCATCGGGGTTAAATAGAGGTACTCCGTTTCTTGGGACAGCTACGCCATGAAGACTAAGGTCGTTGTCTATGTATGTGGGTGCTACTTGGGAGTTTGACATGTTGATCCTGAAATCAAAGACACTTCAAAGAACAAGCATAAAATAATGTGTGTGATGAAAATTATACCAGGCAATCACTATTATCCTTAGCCCCACGGTGGGCGATAAACTGTTTACCCGTAAAATCGGATAACAATTAAACTTATAAATGGTTTTAAGGATACGTAATTTTACCTAGTACCTGTTGATAAATATGATAATTAATAATAGAAATTAACAGTAAAGTAAAGCAAACTAGTATTGAAATGCAGTTCATCCCTTAAGCTAGGTCGCCCTCGAACTGACTGAGAATAGAGTTAATAGAATATGAAATAAACTGATGAACAAGAGAGTATAAGAGAAAAAGAGTGTTGTATTGCTTTGATATGCGAGAGTATATGATACTTACAAAATGATTAGAACCCTCTTTATAGCAGAGGAATTCTACTTATAGTACAATTCTAAATACAGAAGGAAATCCCATGATCCTTGCCCTATCAAGGATATCTCGACTTTCTGTTATGTGGCGCGGTATACTTTCTTCGACCTTGTTCGATCTCTATTCTACCCGGCTCCGATCTTAGCTAGCTTCGATCTTGATCGGCCTCCTAGTCTCGAGCTCGACGATCTAACTTTGCGCCCTGATCCGATATGACATAGGGTCAAACCTTGACCTACCTCGTTCCAGGACAGGCCCTAATTTAACCGTATACACTTCTAAATTTATGTAACAATTTTTTTTGGAAGGCAGCATTGGAGCAACGGTAAGTTGTCTCTGCATCATGGGTTCGAGCCGTGAAAGCAGCTACTATAATTTGCATTTGGGTAGACTGTCTATATCACACCTCTTAAGGTGTGGTCCTTCTTCGAACCCTGTGTGAACGCGCCATGCATTGTGTATTGTGTTGCTCTTAGTTTTTTCTTTTTAGTCAGTCCTAAAAATAATATATTTCTACATTTAGTAATAACAATCTAAATTTAAACTTTTTATTTTATCCTTAATAAAATGATTTATAGCTACACGAATATTGTATGACTTTGTTTCAAACTACAAATTTTAAAAGTCTTTCTTTTCATTCTTAAAACGTGTAAACACCATCATGATTTTTTCTCAAGTATTGGCTTTAAACTGGGGGTGTCAATGGTTCAGTTCGGCCTTTTATTTTATAAAAATTTTGCCATACCAATTTTTTGGTTATTCTATTATGTATAATCGATAACTACGGATTCTAGTCTATCTTATGCTCTCTTTTGCTTAGGTTTTGGATAAGAAATATGTAAAAGTATTCCCGAAAACTAACTTATTGTGCTTGTTTGCAGGGTTCAGTCAAAATGAAGCAAGAAAGTCATAACCAGCTCATAAAGGAGTTAAACCTGCACAAGTTCAAAGCTGAGTTAAAAGCGCTGACAACGATGAAATAGTGCGGCCGTTCACCGCCGAGGAGGCCACAATTAGGCTCCAAGCGGAATTGAGATTCAGAGAAGGCATTTGTGGATACAACAGATACCGCTGACCATAGTGAAATAGAGAGACAACGGAATGCTTGACGTGGCCGCGGTGCTAAATCTGCTGAGGGCGAATTAAAGATTCAGAGGCCTGGAAATTTGAGCTTTAATGAAAAGCGCGGTCCGCGAACATTTTATGTAGCCGTGGTTGAAGACAACACTGAGGCGGTCTCTTTTACGCGACCAGTGAAATCAAGCCCGGCCCCAGTCCAAAATGGAAGAAACGCAGTCCACACTTACTTTTGCGCGACCGCGGAAGTCCGAGCACTAAGGCGCTCAGTATTGCACTGACAGCGGAACCTCCGTAGGGGTATTTTTGTCCAGTAATTTTAGCTATGTATAAATATAATTTTTAGGATATCTTTTGTTTTTAAGAGCTCGTGAACAGCCGAATTTTACTACTTAGAGTAATTTTAGAGTAACTTTAGCTATTAACCTAAGATTTTCTTCTTATAATTAACTTTTATGACTTATATTTCATCTTCGTCTTTGATTTCTGCCTTTATTATGAGTAGCTAAACCCATTAGCTAAGGTTGTGACCTAACCCTAGTGTGGGTATTTAATGGGTCTTCTATATTAGGTCTTAATTGTTTATGGGTTAGTGATATTTAGCTTGATTCATGCTTTAATTGTAGAATTGGTGGTTGCAAACACTGATTCATGCCTTTATGACTTAGACTCTTCTTGAGAAATGGGGACTAAGTCTAGGAAAATTAGGCTAACAAGGAATTGGGGTGCACTCAAGAGATTGATAGCCCCAATTAAAGGGTTAAACCTAGAGATAGTAATACTCGACTTGAGCCAATTTTACTTGTATTGTTTGAACACCCAATTGGGCTTGAGAAAGCCAATTAGGGCAAAGTCACTCAAACTACCGAGAGATAGTGAGATTTTGTGTAAAGGTTATATCACGACCCCAAATATAACAAGTTTGTCCTAAATTTTAGATCACATTAGATACTCGCCTAGGTGTAGGTCACTTCCCTAGTGCTTTTTATCACTTGAGAAAACTTTACAAAAACATTGTACTTAGTTTATTTTTAGCAATCAACAGTATTAAAAGTAGAATAGTAACAATTCCAAACATGGTTAGTAGTGCAATTAAAGCAACGCAAATAGCTATATTAGATAGAAACGCGACTCCAAACCAATATTAACTCTCTGTGTAAAATGATCCTAACCCTTCGGGTAAAAGCTGAATCGACCACTCCTCGCCATTATATATGGTGTAGGGTTGGAGCCGATCACTTTTTGGCATCATTGTCGGGGTGTTAAACGGTTTTGGCTATCTATTTGACTAGTTGTGTGTCTTGTTTTCTTTCCTTCTATTTTACTAACTTATGTGAGTTAATCGATTTAGGTACAAAATGACAAATAATGATCCTATCAAAAATGTTCTCCCTAGGGAGGAGGTAGATGATAATGGCGAAGATGATGTGCCTCTAATACCTCAAGCTTAAAGAAGAGGCTGCCAGTATAATAAAAATATGCCAGACCTTCCCCCAGCTCCTCCACGAGTAGCTCCTCGGGTGCTTCCAAATGAAGGGTACGCAAGTGCAATTGTCCCACCTCGAAAACGAGTGGGCAATTTCCAAATTACAAATGTCATGCTGACCTTATTGGAGCAAAGAAGGTACTTCACAGGTGCTCCCCATCAAAATGCATATAAACATCTAAAGGGCTTTATGGATGCTTGCTGGGGAAGCAAACAAACTAATGGATTCATTGAGACTGAGATTATTCCCTTTTTTACATAGAGGAAAAGCTTTAGACTGCCTCGAAAGACTCCCCAACCATTCCATCACTACGTGGGATGATTTGGCTGACAAGTTTATAGCCAAATTTTTCTCACCTGGACATATGGCTGCATTAAGGGATGAGATCTTAGCATTTAAATAGGAACCAAATGAACCCCTTCATAAGATCTAGTATAGATATAGAACTATGGTCAAGGAATGTCCCAACAATGATATGACTGAAGCAATGATCCAACAGATATTTTATTAGGGTATAAACATGACCAATCAATGTATGGTAAACCAGCTAGCAGGAGGTAATTTTATGAAGCTGTGTTATGCTGAGGCCTGTGAGATTCTTGATGAGATGGTTGACACTTCTTCAGCCTGGCAGAGTCGGGCGAATGTTCCTCAGGGGGACCCTCATGTCATAAACCTTCACAAGGAACTTTAAGACCATGGACAAGCAATAGCTTAGTTGACAACAACTATGAACCAGTTAGCCAAAGCACAACTTCAGCAGATTCAGGGACCAAAGCAAGTGAACGCAATGGAAGGCGTTAATCTATTGGTAAACAAGAGGAGATAGCACAGGCAACAAATGCAAGGAAATCAAGACCAATATGATCAAGGTAGTAGTGGTTACAACCAGGATGATGGGTATTGTAAGAAAAATGAAGAGGTTTTGTATGCCAACAACTATCAAGGACAACGAAGTAATGCTCCAAATCAACAATGGAGATCGCAAGGGAATAATTAGAATTGGGGCAACCAAGGCCAAGGAAATAGTAAAAATAAAACCAACAATAACAACTCCAACAATTGGGGGAACAACAACCAGAATTGGGGGAACAATAGAAATTGGGGTGGAAACAACAACCAAGAAGGTTAGAATAATGGTAATCAAGGTACTAAGGGGCCAAACAATCTGCCTCTATTTCCGTCCCAAGGTCCTAGATCGTCCAACAATGAGATAGGACGGATTGATTCAATGTTTGAACAAATGATGAAGAAGAACGCCGACTCTGATGCCTAATTGGCGTCCCATAATACTTCTATCCGCAATCTAGAGGTCCAACTTGGTCAGATTTCGAAAGCTTTAAACACTCACCCTAAGGGGGAACTACCTAGTGACATGGTAGTAAACCCGTAGGATGGGAACAATACCGCGGCCATGCAATGGCGGTGACGACAAGGAGCGATAGAGGTGGTGAAACAAGTACCTCCAAGCAAAAGGAAGTTGTGAGTGATGACGTTGAAGTGCAAAATGAAGATGATCCTATAGTTGTTGAGCAAGTGAGTAAAGAGAATGTGAATAGTGAGGTGAGAATTGATATTCATGACAATGAGGAGGAGACTCAAAATGACATGAACCCATCTAGGGAACACGTGATAGACATGCCGGAAATGGTAATGCCTAAAGCCAAGGCTCCCTTGCCAAGGCCTCCTCCACCTTACCCCGAGAGGCTTGCAAAGTAGAAGACTGAAAACCAGTTCAAGAAGTTTATTGAGATGATGAAAAGTCTGTCGATCAGTGTGCCCTTGGTGGAAGCTCTTGTGCAAATGCCGGGATATGCCAAGTTTATGAAAAACTTAGTAACTAAAAAGAGATCTATGGATTGTGAGACCATCAAAATGACTCATCAAGTGAGTGCCATTGTGCACTTAATGGCTTCAAAGCTTGAAGATCCCGGCGCATTTACCATTCCATATACCATTGGGAGTGCGAATTTGGCAAAGTCCTTATGTGATTTGGGAGAAGGTATAAATTTGATGCCTTATTCCATATTCAAGACTTTGGGTATTGGTCAACCGAGAGCTACTTCAATGAGATTGCAAATGGCAGATAGAACAATGAAGAGGTCGCTTGGTATTATTGATGATGTTCTTGTCCGAATTGACAAGTTTATTTTGCCTGCTGATTTTGTGATTCTCGACTGCAAAGTCGACTATGAGGTGCCGATAATCTTGGGAAGGCCTTTCCTAGAAACAGGAAAGACATTGATTGATGTGGAAGCAGGGGAGCTCACCTTCCGGGTGGGTGACAAAAAAGTTGTCTTCCATGTGTGCAAATCAATGAGGCAACCGAATAGTACTGAGGTTTGTTTTTTGGTGAATATGGTGACGGAGGTGATAGTTGATGACACGAATGCCATGATCAATGTGGAGGATCCTTTAAAAGCTGTATTGTTGAACCATGATGTGACCGAGGATGAAGGCTTGGTAGAGTATATCAATGCCTTGCAAGGAATGGGTTCTTACTCCTATGATCCCCATAAACTCTCCTTGGATCTTGAAAATAGAAAGACTCCACCAGCAAAGCCCTCAATAGAGGAACCTCCCGTATTGGAGTTGAAGCCTTTGCCTCCACACCTTAGGTATGAATTCTTGGGCCCTTGTTCAACTTTACCTATTATTGTTTCTTCTTGTGTTACTAACGTGCAGGTAGATACCACCCTTGAGGTTCTTCAAAGAAGGAAGAGGGCAATTGTATGGACTCTAGCTGATATTTGGGGGATAAGCCCTGCCTTTTGCATGCACAAGATTATACTCGAGGATGATTCCAAACCCTCCGTGGAACATCAAAGGAGGTTGAACAAGGCTATGCAAGAGGTCGTCAAGAAGGAAGTTATCAAGTGGCTAGATGCAGGGGTTGTGTATCCTATCTCGGACAGTTCATGGACTTCACCGGTACAATGTATTCCGAAAAAGGTTGGTATGAATGTGGTCACAAATAAGCAAAATGAGTTGATCCCCACTAGGACTATCACCGGATGGAGAGTATGAATGGACTACCGGAAGCTGAACAAAATGACCTGCAAAGATCATTTTTCATGCCCTTTCTTGACCAAATGCTGGATAAACTTGTAGGGCGTTCCTACTATTGCTTTTTGGATGGGTACTCAGGCTACAACCAGATTATGATTGCACCAAAGGACCAGGAGAAAACCACCTTCACATGTCCGTATGACACCTTTACATTTTCCTGAATGTCATTTGGCTTGTGTAATTCACCGGCTACCTTTTAGCGGTGTATGATGGCTATATTTACTGACATGGTGGAGGACTTCTTGGAAGTGTTCATGGACGATTTTTGTGTTGTGGGTGACTATTTTGAAGAATGTTTGGATAATCTTGACAAAGTGTTGGCCCGATGTGAGGAGACAAATCTAGTGCTTAATTAGGAAAAGTGCCACTTTATGGTTGAGGAAGACATTGTCCTCGGCTATAAGATCTCAAAAAATGATATCGAAGTGGACAAAGAAAAAATTGAAGTGATTTCAAAACTCCCTCCTCATACTTCCGTCAAAGTATTGAGGAGCTTTCTTGGCATGCAGGGTTCTACCGAAGGTTCATCAAGGACTTTTCCAAGGTGGTGAATCCTTTGTGCAAATTGTTGGAAAAGGATGCAAAGTTTGTGTTTAATGATGAGTGCATGAAAGCTTTTGATCTTCTCAAGTATAGATTGACTACCACTTCCATCATCACCGCACCCAATTGGAGCTTGCCATTTGAGCTCATGTGTGATGCTAGTGACATTGCGGTTGGAGCAGTCTTGGGGCAAAAGGGTGAACAAGATATTTCATCTGATGTACTATGTAAGCAAAACTATGAATGATGCCCAGGTCGATCATACAGTGACGGAGAAAGAGTTGCTAGCAATTATGTTTATAATGGAGAAGTTTAGGCCTTATCTCATGGGTGCCAAAGTGATTGTTCATACCGATCATGCGACACTCCGTTACTTGATGACCAAAAAGGATTCTAAAGCGAGATTGATGAGATGGGTTTTGTTTCTTTAAGAATTTGGCCTAGAGATTGTTGATCGGAAAGGAAGTGAAAACCAAGTGGCGGACCACTTGTCCCGCTTGGAAGAGGAGGGGAGACCCAAAGATGGTCTCGAAATTAATGATGCATTCCCAGATGAACAACTCCTCTTAGTTTCGAGTGAGATCTCTTCTAACCAAAGGAAGAAGCTTAAACGGGACAACTTGGATTATTACTGGGATGAACCGTATCTGTTCAAGATTTGTAATGACTGTGTGATCCGGAGATGTGTTCCGGAAGAGGATAAAATGAGTATTCTTGATGCTCTTCAAGACATGTGATGAGTGTCAGAGAGAAGGTGGAATTTCCAAGAAGTATGAAATGCCTCTCACCACTATTCTTGAGGTTGACGTGTGGGGCATAGACTTCATGGGGCCTTTTGTGAGCTCATGTGGAAACACTTACATTCTGGTGGCCATTGATTATGTTTCCAAGTGGGTTAAGGTCATGGCTTTGCAAAACAATGAATCCTGTAGTGTGGTGGCATTTCTCAAGAAAAATATCTTCACACGATTTGGCACTCCGCGGGCGATCATCAGTGATGGGGGTTCTCATTTCTGCAATAAGGCATGTGACACTTTGCTTGTAAAGTATGGTGTCAATCATAAGGTATCAATCCCTTATCATCCTTAGGCTAGTGGACAAGTTGAGGTCTCTAACAGGGAGATAAATAGCATATTGTCAAAGACTGTCAATGTAAATAGAACTGATTGGTCAAGGAAACTAGATGATGTTTTGTGGGCTTACAAGACTACTTATAAGACTCCAATTGGTATTTCTCTGTACCAGTTGGTATTTGGGAAGGTGTTCCATCTTCCGGTTGAGTTAGAACACAAGGACATATGGGCACTGAAGAGGTTAAATCTAGAGCGGAATGTTGCAGCAAATCTCCGGGTAGAGCAACTCAATGAGCTAGATGAGTTCCGGTTTCATGCCTATTCCAGCTCGTCCTTGTATAAGGACAAGATGAAGTACTTACATGACAAATATGCCCGAAGCAAGGAATTCAAGGAGGGTGACTTGGTTCTCTTATTCAACTCTCGGTTACGACTGTTTTCGAAAAAGCTCAAGTCAAAATGGAGTGGCCCTTTTGAAGTGGTACATGTGACTCCATTTGGTGCTCTTGATTTGAAGAATAAAAATGGTGAAGTTTTTAGAGTTAATGGGCACCGAGTGAAACACTACCTAGAAAAATTTGATGACAACCACGTGGTGGCCTTGATTAACTTCAAATGATAATGGTAACATGCGTCGTGTCGCGACGTTAAATCAGGCGCTTCATGGGAGGCAACCAATGTGTTTTTCATTTCCTTCTTTTTCATTTTCTTCTTAGTGTAGAATCTATTTTGGACTAACTGGTTGTGAGATGTGTGTAGGAGTGTTTGATGTAGTGCAGGACAATACTGGAAAAATTTGGCTAAGTATGTAATTGGACTGCTGACCGCGCTCAAAATTTTGTGGTCAGCGAAAGCTTTTTGCGGGGGCGTGATTTGGCAGCGGACGCGGGCTTGAAAAGTCCAAAATGTGACCTCTCTAAAGTTTGAACCTCCTCTCATCGATAATGATGAACATGCAGCCCTTCAAAATGGTAAAAGCGCGGACCGCGGTGAAATTCCGCGGCCGCGCCAGATAAGATCTGTGGGTCCCAGTGCTTTTTAGTATAAATAGAAGTTCATTAGGCCTTATACCCTTTTCGCAGTTTTCTCTCTCAAAAGAAAGAAGTTATTGTTCATCTCTTCTACACTGAGACATAATCTGCAATAACACCAAATTAGAAGTCCACTTCCATCAATCATCAAACAACTAGTATTCTCAATTCATCACATTGTTTTTAAATTTGTGCTTTTCTTTTCTTTTGGTTTTAATTTCTTTCTATTTCCTTTTAGTTTTAACTAGGGTTTAAGTAGTTGGTAATTAGTTGATGCTAAAAATTGAAAAAGAAACTTGTTGTACATGCCTAGTAGGGGTTGATGGTGTTCCTAATACTTGTTAATAACTAAAAAAGTGATACTCTAGGTTGCCCATTTGATTTTTGAATTCCGCGGCCGTGGTTGTAATTCTGCAGTCAATGTTCTTGTGGAAGCCTGAGCTAAAAATGATTTATTTTCTGCGGTCGGCAATGGAAATTCTACTGACAGTTGTCTACTTTACATGGCTGCGCTTCAATTTTTGCAGACCGCGTATGTCTAATTTCAGAGACTTATCAACTTGGGTCCACGCCCGCGTTTGTTTTTCGCAGACAGCGGTGCGGCATTCATGGTCGAACCTATTTTTCCGCTCTCAGCGGTACCTCAGGTTTAAAGGATGGGTAGTTTGATCCCCAGTCCTCCGCGGTCGCGGCCCTTGATAACAAGGGATCCTAGTTTATTTTATACTCCTTTTTGCTTGAGCTTTGGACAAAAAATGTATACAAGTAATCCCGAAAGCTTACATGTTGTGCTTGTTTGCAAGGTTTGGTAAAAAAAGTGACAAGTAGTCAAAACCAACTCAAAAAAGAGTGAAACCTACACAAGTACCAAGAACAAGTCAAGGCATTGTTGTAGTATAAAATCCACTACAGTCGCAACAGACCCACAGTGGCCGCAGTCCATTTAGTGAGGTCCACGGTGGAAAAGATCAGAGAGATGCAATTTTGGAAGCTTAAGCACTGCGGTCCGCGGTAGATTCTTTGCGGCTGCAGTAGCCTCATCGCGGTAGTAATCCATTTTATGAAGTCCGCGGAGAGGGGATTCAGAGAGTTGGGAGTTTGGAAGTTGAAAGCCACTGCAGTCCGCGATCCATTTTGTGCGGTCCGTAGTGAAGCCACCATGGCCACGGTGCATTTTATGTGGTCCGCGGTGGCCAGATTCAGAGACTAAGAAATGAAGCTAAAAAGCCTCACCGCGGCCACGGTGCATTTTTCGCGGTTCGCAATACCTCCGTCAGGGGTATTTTTGTCCAGAAAATTTAGCCTTGTATAAATACTTCTTTTTCATATTTTTAGGGTATCTTTATCTTAGCAGAGCACGTGAACGGCAGTTTTAATCCATTTTGAGTAATTTGTAGCTAGTTTAACACTGAATCTTTAATTCTTAGTTTGTAATCATATTATATGGGTTATTCTTCATCTAAATATCTAATTTCTTCCACTATTATGAGTAGCTAGAGCCATTAGCTAGGGTTGTGGCTCAACCCTAGTGTGTGTATTTAATGGGTCTTTTGTTTTAAGGCTTGGATGTTTATGGGTAGTTGATATTTGGACTGATTTGTGTTTTTCATGTTGAATTAGTGGTTGCAAACACTAATTTGTTCCTTTTTGACTTGGATTCTCTTGAGAAAGAGAGCTTGAGTCTAGGAAAATCAGTCTAACAAGAAATTAGGGTGTATTCAAGAGATTGATAGCTTCAATTAAAGGGTTAAACCTAGAGATAGTAATACCCGGCTTGAGCCTATATTGCTTGCACAATTTTGACACCCAATTGGTCTTGATAAAGTCAATTAGGGAAAAGTCACTCAAGCTACCGAGAGTTATAGAGTGTGTAGTCTCGTGCATAGGCTATATCGCAATCCCCAACATAACAACTTTGCCTTAGGCTTTAGAACCCATCAAGTATTCACTTAGGAGAAAGACACTTCCCTAGTGCCTCTTTAACCATTTAGAAAACCTTACAAGCATTCATACTTAGTTTAATTTCGCATATCATTAGCATAAAATTAGAAGTAACAAACAAACAAATATAGTTGGAAGTGTAATTAAAAGCACTACGCACTGCTAGTTTAGATAGGAATCCAAATCCCAAACATTCTAGCTCCCTGTGGATTCGATCCCGACCTTCTCGGGTAAAAGCTACATCGACCGCTCTTACCACTTTGTAGTGGTGTAGGGTTGGACCCGATCAGCCCTTTTTCCGCTATCAGTGGTACCCATTCCGCGGCTGCTCTCCTTTTTCCGTTGTCAGCGAACCTCTGCTTGTGTAACACTGTCAACTTTTACTCTATTTTGCTTTGATGGTTCTTTTAACACCAATAATAATGATCTTTCACTGATTTTCTCTGCAGACAATAGTACGATCTAGAGGTGCGGTGATGCACAAAAAGGGAGGGCTGAATCCTCCTAAGGTAGGGGAAAAGGAGGTCAAAGAAGGACCAAATTGCCACTATCGGTCTAGAAATCAATTGGGAAGCTGAGGAAAACAATAAAGTTGCGGACAGAGTCGCATCCCATTCGAAGGGTAGTGAGTATGTCCCCTCCCAGGAAGCTTCGGAAGGGAATTCAGTGATGACCCATATTCTCGCAGACTTCTAGGGGAGATTTCAGTTGAGAGATGAGCCTACACCCCCAGCTTCCCCTACTACTCCTGCTTCTTCTGAGTCGTATGATGGCTCAGTGGAAAGTGTGTGTCTTCAGCATCAACCTCTTCTACATCTTCTCCACCTAGACAGGACCCGATTGATATAGATGCTGAGATACCGAATGACGAGAGAGGGGGTGATACCCAGACAGGAAGGTTGGAGAGAACAAGGAACCCAATGGTGTGGCAAGAAAGATTTGTCAGTGAGAAAGCTTACCACAAATTCCAGGAGTGGTGGCCTCAGAGGTCACTCACACCTGAGAGACATTTTATAGAAAAATATCTTCTACCCCACAACCCCAATATGTCGAGGCAATTTGATGAAAGAGTGGGGTGGAAATTCTTCACAATCAAGCTGCTGGAGGCCAATGAGCACTTGGTCAAGAAGTTTTATGCCAATGTTGCCCATATCAAAAGGGGCATCTATGTGACCAAGGTGTGGAACTAGATGATCAGATTTGATGGCAAGACGTTGAAGACGATGACGAGTCCTTGTATTTGGAGAAGGTGTCCATGGATGACTTGGCTCGCCCATGGTTGTCCTAAATGATCGCTCTTCCGGGGACTACTCCAACTTAGCTGACACCTAGGGTCCCAATCTACAGGAACACATTGAGCTTTGAGGCAAAGGGTTGGGAGACGTTCGTGTGCAGCTGGTTAAACCACACTACTTATGACAGTGATATGCTGGTCTCCCGTGCTATTATAGTGGGGGCCATCATGGGGGGGGGGGGAGGGGCGGGTACCCGATCAATGTCGGGAACATTATGTCTAGGGTGATCGCCAGAGTGGTCAACAAGAATGAGAGCTCATACCCTATCCTGAACTTCCTCACCATGTACCCGGAGGATCAGGAAGTCGAAGGAGGGACTTTGATACGAAGGTTAAACCAAAGAGACAATTCTCCTAGTACAGCCTTCAGGGGTCCGACAACCCCAAGTCCAAGGGCAAAACCTCCACTTCTATTGACCAGTCTGAAGAGATAAGAGTGGTGGCCACTGGTTTCGAGCCTCCTACTGCCATACCACAGCCTCCTCCCGGACCATCTACTTCCATTCCTACTTTGATGCAGCTTACCCTCTCACTGCACTGAGGGTTAACCAGACTTTGTCCAGCATCAACAACTGGATACATGTAGCGACATCAAAGTTATCTGTCATATCCAGCACAGTGGCAGCTCAGTCAACTCCGGTATAGCCTTAGGTGCCAGCTTCCGTAGAGGAATCACTAAAGGAGTTTCTGGACAACCAGAAGAAGCTGCTAGACAACCAGAAGCTGATTATGGCAACTTTGGAGGCACATGGAAAGGCAATCATGGACTTGAGCAAGCAAACAAATAAAATGAAGAAAACTTGGGCTTCCAAGGAGTCAGTAAAGCTGTTGAGGAAGGAGGTGGACAAGATTAGATCTGTTGGAGACATCCCATTGGAGCTACTATTGGAGGACCCAGTTCCAGCAGCTCAGGCAGCACAGGCACTGGAGCATGAGGCTTATAGAAAGCCTATGAGGAGAGGGGTGATTCCCCAGCCTGTTGACGTAGAGATTGAGCTGGAGGACCCCAAGGGAGGTGACCTAGGGACCCAGCCAGTGACCCCATGCAGACAGGAATCATAAGGAGTTTTCTTTACTCTCTAACCCCTCTTTGATCTTATTTTTGCTTTTAGCATTAAGGACAATGCTATCTTATTTGGGGGGGGGGAGGGGGTTCCTATTTTGATTGATACTGGAATGTAATTATGATACTTATTTTTCATTATTGTTATTTTTCACTTTTAGTATGTATAACCTTACCATTTATTTTTCACTTTTCGTTATTTTTCAATTTTGGTATGTATATAAAGTTACCTTTCCATATATATATTCATTCCCCTTTTATGTATATTCGTCTCAATCCCCTATTGTACATATTCAGTTTACTTTCCGTATTTTACTTTATAACTTCTTTTACAATTTTCCTTAATAGCATAGCTTCTTATTTTCATTTATTAGTTTCTTTTTCAATTTGTAGCTTCTTACTTTTTCAAGTTTTTGTGATCAATAAGCCTTTAGTTTTCTTAATGCCACGATTCTTTCCAAAGGTGGAATTTGTGTGAACCGGATGGCTCTTCCCGATGATTGATGACATGACAACCTTCTTAAAGGTTTGAGTCTGTTTTCTTTATGTTTTTGTGTAAGTAGTAGTAATGAATAAAAGTGTCTCAGACAAAGCTTCACTTGGACCTAACATATTTACCTGTGATCTTATGGTTAGAAACTAGTTGATTTGAAAAGAATGGTGCTAGTTTTGACCTTTAGACTATTGTGTTGACTAAACAATCATTGGTTTTTAGGATCCATTTATGTTGCTTAATCTTAGCTAAGGTTGTTGTGCGCCCTTGACCCTGTTCTCTTTAGCAATCCAATAGCTTGTGAGGTGAGGTATTGATTTTCAAGTCCTTGTCCCCTGCCAATAAGTCTCGAACTTGCCCTGAATAATCGTCTAGGCGAAATTCTAAGTAAAGCTCAACTTGAGAAATGATTATAGGCTCTCCTTAATACAAATTCGAAACAAATTCGAACTTGAAAGCATCCATAGCCCACCAAATATGATATCCCTAGTCAACCCCATTGAGCTGGAACCCTTGTTCTTTCAATAACCATGATACAAGCCTTTATCCATTCTAAAATGACCCTCTCTTGGCACTCGATCTTTCTTTAGCACAATTGGCAAAAGCATAAGTTTGGGGGAGAGAAAAGGAATGCAAAAGTGATAAAAGGTACAATGAAGAAAAGGGAAGGCAAAAGAAAAAGAAAGAAAAGACAAAAAGTCAAAAAGAAAATAAACAATATAGAAAAATGAAGGGATTCAATAAAAGCGTTGATGAAAGGCTTGAAATGATAGAAAGGAGAAAAATGATTGGCATAAACAAGAAAGAGTGACAATGTGTCTCTCTAGTCTCCTAAGGAAGAATAAAATTATTCAAAGAGTCAAGAAAGTGTGAGCTGAAATGAGAAAATGAAGTGCTTAAGGAAAGATGAAACCTACATAGACCAATATATCCTACCTTGAACCAAAAGCTTCATTATATTCCCGCAAAAGCCTTATATGATTTTGAGTTGAGTGAACTTATATTAGTGGTGATTCACATGAGGGGCAAGTTTATGGTACTTAGAATCGGACTTGTGACCTTCCTTTGAGAGAGATGAGCATATTTTTCCACAATCCATGTTCTGAGAGCTATAATCTAAAGTGAGATTTTCTTATGGAGAGTAGAGGAGAAAGTGTTTGGGTTCCACAGCGACCTACGTAGTAGAACGAGCTTCCTTGATGAGTTAAGTCAACTCTCTAAGCTATTGTGCCGCACTAGAGCCATGGTGCTAAAAAGGTTGTATGTTGTTGATAATACATTTGTGTTGAGGGTAATTGTTAGTCCCAATTGATGCTTGCTGAAGTCACCTTAGAATAGCTGAAATTCTTCTTTCTTTTACCTTGTGGAGGTGGGAATTACTTTGTTTGCTTGAGGAAAAGCAAAAGCTTAAGTTTGGGGGAGTTAATAACTAAGGATTCTAGCCTATCTTATGCTCTCTTTTGCTTAGGTTTTGGATAAAAAATATGTAAAAGTATTCCCGAAAACTAACTTATTGTACTTGTTTGCAAGGTTTGGTCAAAATGAAGCAAGAAAGTCAAAACCAGCTCATAAAGGAGTTAAACCTGCACAAGTTCAAAGCTGAGCTAAAAGTGCTGACAGCGATGAAATGGTGCGGCCGCGGAAGGTTCACCGCTGAGGCATCCAAAATTACTCTCCCAGCAGAATTGAGATTTAGAGAAGGCATTTGTGGATACAACAGATACTGCTGACCACGATGAAATAGCACGACAACAGAATGCTTGACGTGGCCGCGGTGCTAAATCCGCTGAGGGCGAATTAAAGATTCAGAGACCTGGAAATTTGAGCTTCCGTGGTTGAAGATAATGCTGAGGCGGTCTCTTTTACGCGTCCAGCAAAATCAAGCCCAGCCCTAGTCCAAAATGGAAGAAACGCAGTCCGCGCTTGTTTTTGCGCTGCAACGGAAGTCCAAGCGCTGAGGCACTCAGTATTTTGCCGACAACAGAACCTCCGTAGAGGTATTTTTGTCCAGTAATTTCAGTTGTGTATAAATAGATCTTTTTCAGATTTTAAGGTATCTTTTGTTTTGAGGAGCCCGTGAATAGCCGTATTTTACTACTTAGAGTAATTTTAGAGCAACTTTAGCTATTAACCTTAGATTTTCTTCTTGTAATTAAATTTAATGGCTTATATTTCATCTTCGTCTTTGATTTCTACCTTTATTATGAGTAGCTAAACCCATTAGCTAGGGTTCTGACCCAACCCTAGTGTGGGTATATAATGGGTCTTCTATTTTAGGGCTTAATTGTTTATGGGTTAGTGATATTTAGCTTGATTCATGCTTTAATTGTAGAATTGGTGGTTGCAAACACTGATTCATGCCTTTATGACTTAGACTCTTCTTGAAAAAGGGGGACTAAGTCTAGGAAATTTAGGTTAACAAGGAATTGGGGTGCATTCAAGAGATTGATATCCCCAATTAAAGAGTTAAACCTAGAGATAGTAATACCCGACTTGAGCCAATTTTACTTGTATTGTTTGAACACCCAATTGGGCTTGAGAAAGCTAATTAGGGCAAAATCACTCAAACTACCGAGAGGTATAGAGTGAGTAATTTTGTGTAAAGGTTATATCACAATCCCAAATATAACAAGCTTGTCCTAAATTTTCGATCCCATTAGATACTCGCCTAGGTGTAAGTCACTTCCCTGGTGCTTTTTAATCACTTGAGAAAATTTTACAAAAATATTATACTTAGTTTATTTTCAGCAATCAATAGTATTAAAAGTAGAATAGTAACAACTCCAAATATGGTTAGAAGTGCAATTAAAAGAAATGCAAATAACTAGATTAGATAGAAACCCAACTCCAAACTAATATTAACTCTCTGTGAAAATCGATCCCGACCCTTTGGGTAAAAGCTGCATCATCCATTCCTCGCCATTATATAGTGGTGTAGGATTGGAGCCGATCAGTTTTTGGCGCCGTCATTATTGTTATTTTTCACTTTTAGTATGTATATAACTTTACCATTTATTTTTCACTTTTCGTTATTTTTCAATTTCGGTATGTATATAAAATTACCTTTCCATGTATGTATTCATTGCCCTTTTATGTATATTCATCTCAATCCCCTATTGTACATTTTCAGTTTACTTTCCGTATTTTACTTTGTAACTTCTTTTGCAATTTTCCTTAATAGTATAGCTTCTTATTTTCATTTAGTAGTTTCTTTTTCAATTTATAGCTTCTTACTTTTTCAAATTTTTGTGATCAATAAGCCGTTGGTTTTCTTAATGGTACAGTTCTTTCCAAAGGTGGAATTTGTGTGAACTGGGTGGCTCTTCCCAATGATGGATGGCATGACAACCTTCTTAAGGGTTTGAGTCTTTTTTTCTTTATGTTTTTGTGTAAGTAGTAGTAATGAATAAAAGTGTCTCAAGCAAAGCTTCACTTAGGCCTAACACATTTACCTTTGACCTTATGGTTAGAAACAAGTTGATTTGAAAAGAATGGTGCTAGTTTTGACCTTTAGACTCTTGTATTGACTAAACAATCATCGATTGGTTTTTAGGAGTCATTTGTGTTGCTCAATCATAGCTAAGGTTGTTGTGGGCCCTCAACCCTGTTCTCTTTAGCAATACAATAGCTTGTGAGGTGAGGTATTGATTTGCAAGTCCAAGTTTCGTGTCAATAAGTCTAGAACTTGCCCTAAATGTTTGTCTAGGCGAAATTCTAACTAAAATTTGACTTGAGAAATGATTATAGGCTCTCCTTGATACAAATTGGAACTTGAAAGCATCTATAGCCCACCAAATATGATATCCCTAGTCAACCTCGTTGAGCCGAAGCCCTTGTTCTTTCAATAACCATGATACAAGCCTTTATCTGTTCTAAAATGACCATCTATTAGCACCTGATCTTTCCTTAGCACAATTGGAAAAAGCATAAGTTTGGGGGGAGAGACGAGAAATGCAAAAGTGATAAAAGATACAAAATAAAGAAAAGTAAAGGCAAAAGAAAAAGAAAGAAAATCCAAAAAGTCAAAAAGGAAATGAACAATATAGAAAAATGAAGGGATTCAATAAAAGCATTGATGAAAGGCTTGGAATGATTAGAAAGGAGAAAAATGACTGGCATGAACAAGAAAGAGTTACAGTGTCTCTCTCTAGTCCCCTAAGGAAGAAGAAAATGACTCAAAGAGTCAACAAAGTGTGAGCCGAAATGAGAAAATAAAGTGCTTGAGGAAAGATGAAACCTACATAGACCGATATATCCTACCTTGAACCAAAAGCCTTCATTATATTCTCGCAAAAGCCCTATACGATTTCAAGTTGAGTGAGCTTACATTAGTGGTGATTTAAATGAGGGGCAAACTTATGGTACTTAGAGCCGGACTTGTGACCTTCCTTTGAGAGAAATGAGTGTATTTTTCCATAATCCTTGTTCTAAGTGCTATAATCTAAAGTGAGATTTGCTTATGGAGAGTAGAAGAGAAAGAGTTTGGGTTCCACAACGACCTACGTAGTATAGAGAGCTTCCTTGATGAGTTAAGTCAACTCTTGAAGCTCGTGTGTCGCACTAGAGCCATGGTGCTAAAAAGGTTCTGCGTTGTTAATAATACATTTGTGTTGAGGGTAATTGTTAGTCCTCAATTGATACTTGCTGAAGTCACCTTAGAACAACTGAAATTCTTCTTTATTTTATCTTGTGGAGGTAGGAATTACTTTGTTTGCTTGAGGACAAGCAAAAGCTTAAGTTTGGGAGGATTCTAGCCTATCTTTTGCTCTCTTTTGCTTAGGCTTTGGATAAAAAATGTGTAAAAGTATTCCCGAGAACTAACTTATTGTGCTTGTTTGCAGGGTTTGATCAAAATGAAGCTAGAAAGTCACAACCAACTCATAAATGAGTTAAACCTGCACAAGTTCAAAGCTGAGCTAAAAGTGCTGACAACGATGAAATACTACGGCCGCGGAAGGTTCACCGCTGAGGCGGCCACAATTATGCTCCCAGTGGAATTGAGATTCAGAGAAGGCATTTGTGTATACAATAGATACCGCTGATCGCGGTGAAATAGTGCGGCATCGGAATGCTTGACGTGGCCGCTGATGACGTCCAAATCCACTACTAAAAAGTAAATGGACACGGTCGCATGCAATATAATTTACCCAACTATGAGTCGGGGTCGAATCCCACAAAGAACAATATATAGGTGATTAGGAATGCAAGAGAATTATCACTTTTTATGCAATGCCAAACACTTAGAATTGATTTGATGAAAATATTTATACCTAAATGTGGAAATGTAAACTAACCTAGAAAGCAAGTAAAATGATCAATGGCTACAAGTATGAATGCATCGGGAATTATACTCAAGTAACGATCCAATGTATTTCATGATTTTACAAATATGAGCGAGTTTATGTTAATTAGCCTCGGGCAATAATTCTATATTAGCTTCTTCTAAAGACTAACAAGACTTCCTAATTGAATTATCCCTAAAATAATTAAGAGATTTAGCACACCCGGATATGGCTACAAGTAGTTCAATCCTATCCCTAGGTAGAATCTATAAAATGAGGGTTAAAGCCTTAAGTTCTTGTTAATTAATCTTTCCCAACCCCAAATAATCTTTCCCAAAATTTATTCGGAGTTAATGGGTGAGTCCTAGGGTTAGCTAATCCCTTTGAAAACATTAAAGAACACGAATAATTAAAGAAACAATAAATCACTTCATAAGAAGATAAAAATCATTCAATACACTAAGCACAACAAGGTATTTAATCCACACTTTAAATATAATTATTTCCATAAACAAGATTCAAGTGTTGAATAAAATACTACACACTTAGATATACAATACAAAGCAAGGAAATGAAGAAATAAATATAAATTGATAAGAAATTCTCAACCAAAAACTTCAAATCTTCAAGACCAAAGTGTGTGTGCAAAACCCTAGCTTCCCACCTTGTTCTCTCTAGTGTTTGAGACTTAAAATAAGCCAAAAGATCTGTTCCCAATAGGTTTGGTCGTGTATTTATGGGTTTGGAATTGAGAAAATGTGAAATATCAATCCAGCCCAGTTTTGATGCCCGTTGACCGCACCTGTGGAAGAATTCCCGCAGGTGCGGCTTCGCATAAGCATAAATCCTAACGCAGAAGCGAAAAATCAAATAAACTTCCGGCACCACAGATACGGGCTACCCAGCGCAGATGCGCAACGCAGAAGCGGTAATCTAACCGCAGATGTAGTTTCTTGAAAAGTCACTCATCTTCACAGATGCGGACCAATACACGCAGAAGCGAAGTCGCTTCTGCGACCAATCTTCCGCAGATGCGGAATCACAAGGGAGTTTTGCATGGTTTTCACCCTTTTTTGCTCAATTTCACTCCAATTGAATTCAAATCACTTCATGGCATCATTTACTTGAAAATCTAACAATACACACCATAAACGACCTCATATTATAGTTAAAGGACATAAAAACTAAAAAAAAAAAGACTAGAATGAGTGGTAAAATCACCACTCATCAACACCCCAACTTAAAGCTTTTGTTTGTCCTCAAGCAAATCAAAACCAACACTTCAATGAGGCTTTACCATTTAAAGCACAAGTAGTATTGCTAATATTTACAAATCACATTCTCCAATTAAGCACCATAGTTATGGATTTGGTTGGTACTAACAATTAGGCTTAAGCACGCGAATCTTAACCAAATAACTCTCTCATTTAAAAACACTTTCAAAAAATGCAAAGGATTTTTAAAGTAATCAATTGATAACAAAAAAGCCTCAAGAAGTGACTCAAAATCACTAGCCTTCTACATATGCTCTATTTACTCATTCCCTGATACAACAATGTTACCAATCCATCCTAATTCATGTGCCCTCATAAGAAAGAAAGTCCCAAAATCACCATATTTACAATAACTACACAAGGGACAAATGCACAAAGACTGTCACGATCCTAAACCCGGACCCAGTCGTGATGACGCCTCTCGTGAAGACAAAGCCAGCCGACACACTCCCAATTCATTTTTAAGCAATTAAATAATACAAATTAAGTCTTTAACATAATAATAATAATAATCCCAAAATAAGGTGAATAATACAGTTTGCGAAATAGAATAGCCCGACATCGGGGTGTCACCAGTCATGAGCATCTACTATCCGAATAAAGATAGGAAAAGTCTACATAGTCTATTATAGAACTAAACAAGGAAAAATAAGATAGGGGAAGAAGCACTGGGTTGCGAACGCCTAGCAGCTACCTAGTGAATCTCCGGAATCTGCTGGACGCTCTCAACCCTCGCAAGCAGGACCTGAAGCGCCTGAATCTGCACACGGGGTGCAGAGAATAAAGTGAGTACTCAAACTCAGTGAGTAATAATAATAAATGAAGACTGAGCGATAAGAAATCACGTAAAAGCACATCAACATACTATAAAGAAGCAATATAAAACCAGTAATAGAAATGGGACAATGAAAACATGTAAAAACACTTAGTTCAGAAGAAGCTTCTTTAAAACACCTTTTTAACAGTTAAACAATTAAATGAGAAGCATCTAGAACAAATAAACACATAAAAATCCCCCCCTCGGGCACAATGTCAACAGAATCTCCCCCTCGAGCAATATCATCGAACCAGCCCCTCGGGCTATATCTCATATCATAATGGGTACCTCACTGGGGGTGTACAGACTCCGGGAGGGGCCCCTTACGGCCCAAGTGCAATATCAAGCAATCTCGTGGCATAATCAGTAGGCTCTCGGCCTCATATCAACAAGTCACCTCATGGCGTACAATCTCAGGCCCTCGGCCTCAAAATCATGAATCAGTGTATCCTTACAACACAGGCCCTCGGCCTTACTCAATCAGAATCTCATAAGCCACTCGGGCAACAGTAAAACATGATGCTCAGCCCAAATTATCATTTAAAATATCATTTAAGGTATTACAATAGAGTAAACATGGCTGAGTTATGAAAATAGTAGGATATAACATGACTGAGTACAAGTATAAAGTCAAAACAGTGAGGAAATATCAGTAAAAATCCCCTAGAGGATCAAATAGTTAGCACGAGGCCCAAACATGGCAGTCAACCCAAAACATGATGATAGCAAATAGTTTTCAATCAAATACACGGTAAAACAGTCATTCGGGATGGACTAAGTCACAATCCCCAATGGTGCACGACCCTACACTCGTCATCTAGCGTGTGCGTCACCTCAATATAGCACAACGATGTGTAATTCGGGGTTTCATACCCTCAGGACAACATTTATAATTATTACTCACCTATATCCGATCCAATCTCTAGCTCGTGATGCCTTTGCCTCTTGAATTGGCCTCCGGATGCTCCAAATCTAACCAAAATCAGTGCAAACCATCAGAATATGCTAAGGGAACAAAGCCCACTCGAAAGAAATCAAATTACAACATAAACCTCGAAATTAGTTAAACCCGACCCCCGGGCCCACGTCTCGGATTCATATAAAAATTACATCAATAGACTCATTATCACTCCTCGAGTTCAAATGCATCAAAATCCAACCACAAACGACCCCTCAAATGCCAAATTCTAGGTTTCCAATTACAAGCCTAGTTCTTCAATATTAGGCTTAAATTCCATGATTAATTAAGTAGAATTCACATTAGGAGCAAGTATTAAGTCCATAAATCTTACCTCCAAGTGTTCCCCCTTGAATACCTCTTCAATCCTCTTCAAAAATCTCCAAACTCGCTCAAAAATAGTGGAAGTTAGCCCCAGAATTGCGAGCAATGGCTATTTAAGCATTCTGCCCAGGCATTCAAATCCTTCTTCGCGAACGCGGTCAAAGCCTCGCGTTCACGAAGCACAAATTTAAGTTGACCAAATTTTCCTCCTTCGCGAATGCGTCTTACCTCTCACGAACCCGATGCCTCCAGACCCCAACCTTCGCGAACACGGCTCCCCTTATCATGAATGCGATGCTCAATGGCCCAGCCCTTCGCGAACGTGAGGGTCTACTCGCGAACGCAAAGGCTAATTGTCTGCAACACCCAACAACAGTTTTCTGAAGTTTTTCACAACATGAAATGGTCCGATTGACCACCCAAAACTCACCCGAGGCCCCCGTTACCTCAACCAAACATGCCAACATATCCCATAACATCATTCAAACTTGTTCCAATCTTCGGAACGCTCAAAACAACATCAAAACACCGAATTCGCATCGAATTCAAGCCTAAGAATTTCGAAATCTTCTAAATTACGCTTTTGATCAAAAAGTCTATCAAACTACGTCCGAATGACCTGAAATTTTATACACACATCCCAAATTACACAACAGAACTACTACAACTCCCAGAATTCCATTCTGAACCCTATATCAAAATCTTACCTATCAACTGGAAAATGCCAAAATTCCAATTTCGCCAATTCAAGCCTAAATCTACTTCGGACCTCCAAAACACATTCTGATCACGCTCTTAAGTCCCAAATAACCTCCCAAAGCTATCCGAACCATCAGAACTCACATCCGAGCCCTCTAACACATAAGTCAACATCCAGTTGACTTTTTCAACTTAAGCTTCCTCAAAAGAGACTAAGTGCCTCAAACCTTCTTAAAACCTTTCCGAACCCGAGCCAACCAACCCGATAACATATAGAACCGATAAACAAAGCAATAAGAAGCAGAAATAGGGGAAACATAGCGGTAATGCATGAGACGACTAGCTGTGTCGTCACATCCTCCCCCTCTTAAACAAACGTTCGTCCTCGAACGAGTCAAGAAACATACTTGAAGCCTCAAACAAGTGAGGATATCTGCTCCACATATCCCACTCGGTATCACAGGTAGCCTTCTCCACGAGCCGACTTCTCCACTGCACTTTTACTGAAGCTATATCCTTTGATCTTAACTTTCAAACCTGACGCTCCAAAATAGTTGTTGGCTCCACATCATAAGTCAAATCACCATCTAGCTACACCGTGCTGAAATCCAAAAAATGAGACAGATCCCCAATATACTTCCGGAGCATAGAAACATGAAATACCGGATGCACACTCGACAAGCTAGGTGGCAAGGCAAGCTCATAAGCCACCTCCCCAATCCTCTAAAGCACCTCAAAAGGCCCAATGAACCGAGGACTCAATTTACCCTTCTTCCCAAATCTCATAACACCTTTCATGGGCGAAACCTTCAATAGAACCTTCTCACTAACCATGTAGGACACATCCTGAACCTTCCTGTCAACATAACTCTTTTGTATCAACTGTGTTGTATGAAGCCTCTCCTGAATTACCTTCACCTTTTCTAAAGCATCCTGCACCAAGTCTGTCCCCAATAGCGTAGCCTCACCCGGCTCAAACCCACCAACTAGAGATCTACACCACCTCCCACACAAAGCCTCATATAGAGCCATCTGAATACTCGAGTGGTAGCTATTGTTATAAGCAAACTCTGCAAGCGGTAGAAATTGATCCCATAACCCTCCGAAATCAATGACACAAGCACGCAACATGTCCTCCAATATCTGAATAGTGCACTCAGACTGCCCGTCTATCTAAGGGTGAAAAGTCGTGCTCAACTCAACTTGAGTACCCAACTCTCGCTGCACAGACCTCCAAAACTGCAAAGTAAACTGAGTGCCCCTATCTGAGATGATGGAAACTGGGACACCATGCAAACGAACAATCTCCCGGATATAGATCTCTACCAACCGCTCTAAAGAATAGGTAGTACACACAGGAATGAAGTGCGCGGACTTGGTCAGTCGATCCACAATCACCCAAATAGAATCGAACTTCCTCAAAGTCCGTGGGAGCCCAATTACAAAGTCCATTGTGATCCGCTCCCACTTACACTCCGGAATATCCATCTGCTGAAGCGAACCACCAGGTCTCTAATGCTCATATTTCACCTGCTGACAATTGATACACCGAGCTACAAATCCCACAATGTCCTTCTTCATTCTCCTCCACCAATAATGTTGTCTTAGATCCTGATATATCTTTGCAGTACCTGGATAAATGAAATACCGCGAGCTATGGGCCTCCTCCAGAATCAACTCTCGAAGCCCATCTACATTGGGCACATATATCCAGCCCTGCATCCTCAACACCCCATCATCACCAATAGTCACATCTTTGGTATCATCGTGCTGAACTCTATCCTTAAGGACAAGCAAATGAGGATCATCATACTAGCGCTCTCTGATACTATCATATAAGGAAGACCGAGAAATCACACAAGCCAATACCCGATTGGGCTCCGTAATATCTAACCTTACGAGCCGATTGGCCAAGGCTTGAACATCAACTGCAAGTGGTGTCTCCCCAACTGGAATATATGCCAAACTCCCCATACTCACTGCCTTTCGACTCAAAGCATCGGCCACCACATTGGCCTTCCCCGGATGGTACAAGATAATAATATCATAATCCTTTAGCAACTCCAACCACCTTCGCTACCTCAAATTGAGATCCTTTTGCTTGAACAAGTGCTGGAGGCTACAATGATCAGTAAACACCTCACAAGACATGCCATACAAGTAATGCCTCCAAATCTTCAACGTGTGAACAATGGCAACCAACTCCAAATCATGAACGGGGTAGTTCTTCTCATGGGGCTTCAACAGACGAGAAGCATAAGCAATAACTCTACCCTCCTGCATCAATACACACCTAATACCAACTCTTGAAGCATCACAATACACGGTATATGAACCTGAAGCTGATGGCAAAACTAACATTGAAGTTATGTTCAAGGCAGTCTTGAGCTTCTGAAAGCTCTCCTCACACTCATCCGACCACACAAATGAAGCACCCTTCTGAGTCAACTTAGTCAAGGGCGATGCGATAGATAAATATCCCTAAAAAAATCGGCCATAATAGCCCGCCAACCCAAGAAAACTACGAATCTCTGTGGTTGAGGACGGTCTGGGCCAACTCTGAACTGCCTCTATCTTCTTCGGATCAACATGAATACCCTCTCTAGACACCACGTGTCCCAAGAAAGCCACTGAACTGAGCCAAAGCTCACACTTGGAGAACTTTGCATAAAACTTCTCTTCCCTCAATCTCTGCAACACAACTCTCAAATGCTCCGCGTGCTCCTCCTGACTACGCGAGTATACCAGAATATCATTAATGAAGACTATGACGAACAAGTCGAGATAAGGCCGGAACATGTTGTTCATCAAATGCATGAACGCTGCTTGGTCAGCCCAAAAGACATCACCAAGAACTCATAATGACCATATCGGGTCTTGAAAGTTGTCTTAAGAATATCCGAGTCCCTGATCTTCAAGTGGTGATAACCTAAATGGAGATCAATCTTGGAGAACACTCTCGCTCCCAGAAGCTAGTCGAATAAATCATCAATGCGAGGCAAAGGATACTTGTTCTTAATTGTTACTTTGTTCAACTGCCTATAATCAATGCACATCCTTATGGTTCCATCCTTCTTCTTCACAAATAGAACTGGTGCACTCCAAGGTGACACACTAGGCCGAATGAACCCCTTATCAAGGAGCTCCTAAAGCTGCTCCTTTAACTCCTTCAACTCCGCTAGTGCCATACGATACAGCGGAAAAAAATGGGTTGAGTGCCCGGCACCAGGTCAATACCAAAATCAATATCCCTGTCCAGTAGCATGCCCGACAGGTCTTCAAGAAACACATCGGGAAACTCCTCACAACTGAAATAGAATCAATATTTAGAGTCTCTGCACCGACATCTCTCACAAAGGCTAGATACGAAAGATAACCCTTCCCAACCATACATTGGGCCTTCAAGAATGAGATTACCCTACTGGGAACATAATTGGTCAAATCTTGCCACTCAATCCGTGGCACACCCGGTATAGCCAATGTCACTATCTTAGCATGACAGTCCAGAATAGCACGATACGGAGATAGCCAATCCATGCCAAAAATAACCTCGAAATCCACCATATATAATAACAAAAGATCCACTCGGGTCTCTAGACCCCCAATAGTCACCACACACGACTGGTACACATGGTCTACAACAACAGTATCGCCCACCGGAATAGATACATGAACAAATGAAACAAGAGACTCACAGGGCGTATCCAAATAACGAGCAAAGTATGATGACACATAAGAAAAGGTGGAACCGGGATCAAATAATACAAAAACATCTCTATGGTAGATTGAGACAATACTTGTAATAACAACATCGGAAACAATAGCATCGGGTCTAGCTGGAAGTGCATAGAAACGGGCCTGACCGCCACCTGATCAACCTCCACCTCTAGGGCGACCCCTAGCTGACTGACCTCCACCCCTAGTTGGCTGGGCGGGTGGTGGTGAAGTAATTGGTGTTGAATCTGATGGTTGACTCCTCTACTGAGATGAACCATCAAGACAACGAGGACACTGCCTCCATATATGACCCGTCTCTCCATACTCATAGCAACTCTTGGGTGCTGGAGACGGGGACTGAAGAGAATCCCTAGCACCGGAATGACTAGCAGATACACCTGGCATAGAAGAGCCCTGAACTGATGGAGCACGGGATGAACTCTGAGTTGGAAGGGCACTAAGTGATGACTGGCCCTGATGAGAACTGTGAGAACCATGACCAGTTGACTGACCTCCACCCCTAGCTGGCTGAGCATGCCTGAATGGACGGCCTCTACCGTGTTGAAACTGACCTCTCGAAGGAGCACCACCATAACTACCAAACCCTCGAGGCCTTTTGGCCTCCCTCTTATCTCGCTCCTGGCGACGAACTGACTCAATATCACGAGAAGTCTACAACCTCCTCAAAAGTAGCACCACACACCCTCTCCCTGGTCATGAGAATACGAAGCTAATAAGTGAGGCCATCCGCAAACCTCTTAATCCTCTCTCTATCTGTCAAAACCAACCAAATAGCATGATGAGCTAACTCAGAGAACCTCATTTCATACTGCATCATAGTCATCTCTCCCAAACGCAACCACTCAAACTGCTTGCGTAGCTCCTCTCTGCAAGACTGCGGCACATACTTCTCCAGAAAGAGAATGGAGAACTGCTGCCAGGTAAGGGGTGCTGCACCAACATGTCTATGCCTCTCATAAGCCTCCCACCAAGTGAAGGCAGCTCTAGAAAACTGAAAAGTAGTGAAAGCGACCCCGCTGGTCTTCAGAATACCCGCTGTGCGAAGAATCCTCTGACACTTGTCCAAGAAATCCTGGGCATCCTCGCCCTCTGCACCACTGAAAGTCGGAGGCTGAAGTCTACCAAACCTCTTCAACCTATGATGCTCGTCCTCTGGCATGGCAGGAGCTACATAGTCCTGAGCAGCTGCAACCAGCTGGGCTGGATGGGCCCTCAGTGTTTGAAGTCCCTGCACGACCTACTTAGGTGTGCGAGCGGCGGGAGTCTGAGTGCCTCCCCCATCCTGAGAAGTAGTTGCGGCTGTAGTAACTGAGACCACCTGAGCTAGGCCAGTGCATACTAATAGAATTTGATCCAAGGTCTCCTGAAGACCCGGAATCACAATGGTCACATCTGGTGATGCTGGAGCGTCCATAACTGGGACCTGATCTTGAACTAGGGCGGCTGGTGATCTGCAGGTGCTGCCCTAGCTGCTGTGCGAGCTACACTCTGCCCCTATCGCGACTACGATCGCGTCCTCGGCCTCTAGTGGACACAGCTGGTGGTACTGGTGGTCATCCATCCTGATCGGTAGCGCGCATCCTCACCATCTATGAGAGAATGGAATAACAGAAGTTTAGTACTTGGATCACCAGATTTGCACGACAAGAATTTCAAGAATATTAAGTTTTCCTAAAGGTTCTACAGCCTCTCGAGGATAAATATAGACGTCTCCATACCGATCCGCGAGACTCTACTAAACCTGCTCATGACTCGTGAGACCTATGTAACCTAGGCACTAATACCAACTTATCACGGCCCTAAACCTAGACCCAGTCATGATGGCGCCTCTCGTGAAGACAAAGCCAGCCGACACACTCCCAATTTATTTTTAAGCAATTAAATAATACAAATTAAGTCTTTAACATAATAATAATAATCCCAAAATGAGGTGAATAATATAGTTTGCGGAATAGACATAGCCCGGTATCGGGGTGTCACTAGTCATGAGCATCTACTATCTGAATAAAGACAAGAAAAGTCTACGTAGTCTATTACAGAACTAAATAAGAAAAAATAAGATAGGGGAAGAAGCACTGGGCTGCGAACGCCGAGCACCTACCTAGTGAATCTCCGAAATCTATTGGAAGCTCTCAACCTTCGCAAGCAGGACCTGAAGCGCCTAAATATGCACACGGGGTGCAGGGAGTAAAGTGAGTACTTCAACTCAGTGAGTAATAATAATAAATAAAGACTGAGCGATAAGAAATCACGTAAAAGCACATCAACATACTATAAAGAAGTAATATAAAATCAGTAATAGCAACGAGATAGTGAGAACATGTAAAAACACTTAGTTCAGAAGAAGCTTCTTTAAAACACCATTTTAACAGTTAAACAATTAAATGAGAAACAACTAGAACAGATAAACACATAAAAATCCGCCCCTCAGACACAATGTCAACAGAATTCGCCCCTCGGGCAATATCATGGAACAACACCAGCCCCTGGGGTTATATCTCATATCACAATGGGTACCCGCACTCACTGGGGGTGTACAGACTCCAGGAGGGGCCCCTTATGGCCCAAGTGCAATATCAAGCCATCTCGTGGCATAATCAGTAGGCTTTCAGTCTCATATCAACAAGTCACCTCGTGGCGCACAATCTCAGGCCCTCGGCCTCAAAATCATGAATTAGTGTATCCTCACAACACAGGCCCTTGGCCTTACTCAGTCAGAATCTCATAAGCCACTCGGGCAACAGTAAAACATGATGCTCAGCCCAAATTATCATTTAAAATATCATTTAAGGTATTAAAACATAGTAAACATGGCTGAGTTATGAAAACAATAGGATATAGCATGACTGAGTACAAGTATAAAGTAAAAAAGTGAGGAAATATCAGTAAAAATCCCCTAGGGGATCAAATAGTTAGCACGAGGCCCAAACATGGCAGTCAACCCAAAACATGATGATAGCAAATAGTTTTCAATCAAATACGCGGTAAAACAGTCATTCGGGATGGACTAAGTCACAATCCCCAATGATGCATGACCCCACACTCGTCATCTAGTGTGTGTGTCACCTCAATATAGCACAAGAATGTGTAATTCGGGGTTTCATACCCTCAGGACAACATTTACAATCATTACTCACCTCTATCCGGTCCATCTAGCTCGCAATGGCTTTGCCTCTCGAATCAGCCTCTGGATGCACTAAATCTAACCAAAATCAGTGCAAAACCATCAAAATATGCTAAGGGAACAAAGCCCACTCGAAAGAAATCAAATTACAACACAAACCCCGAAATTGGCCAAACCCGACCCCCGGGCCCATGTCTTGGATTCCGATAAAAATTACATCAATAGACTCCTTATCCCTCCCCGAGTTCATTCATATCAAAAGCATCAAAATCCAACCACGAACGATCCCTCAAATCCCAAATTTTAGGTATCCAATTACAAGCCCTAGTTCTTCAATATTAGGCTTAAATTCCATGATTAATTAGGTAGAATTCACATTAGGATCTAGTATTAAGTCCATAAATCTTACTTCCAAGTTTTCCCCCTTGAATCCCTCTTCAATCCTCTTCAAAAATCTCCAAAATCGCTCAAAAATAGTGGAAGTTAGCCCCAAAATCGTGGACAATGGCAATTTAAACATTCTGCCCATGCATTCAAATCCTTCTTCGTGAACGTGGTCAAAGCCTCGCGTTCGCGAAGCACAAACTTAAGTTGACCAAATTTTCCTCCTTCACGAACGTGTCTTACCTCTCGCGAACGAGATTCCTCCAGACCCCAACCTTCGCGAACGCAGCTCCCCTTCTCGCGAACGCGATGCTCAATTGCCTAGCCCTTCACGAATTGTCTGCAACACCCAACAACAGTTTTCTGTAGTTTTTCACAACATGAAATGGTCCGATTGGCCACCCGAAACTCACCCGAGGCCCCCAGGACCTCAACCAAACATGCCAACATATCCAATAATATCATTCAAACTTGTTCCAATCTTCGAAATGCTCAAAATAACATCAAAACTCCGAATTCGCATCGGATTCAAGCCTAAGAATTCTGAAATCTTCTAAATTATGCTTTTGATCAAAAAATCTATCAAACTACGTCCGAATAACCTAAAATTTTGCACACACATCCCAAATGACACACATAACTATTGCAACTCCTGGAATTTCATTCTGACCCCTATATCAAAATCTCACTTATCAACCGGAAAACGCCAAAATTCCAATTTCGCCAATTCAAGCCTAAATATACTCCGGACCTCCAAAACATATTCCGATCATGCTCCTAAGTCCCAAATCACCTCGCGAAGCTATCTGAACCATCGGAACTCACATCCGAGCCCTCTAACACATAAGTCAATATACGGTTGACTTTTTCAACGTAAGCTTCCTCAAAAGAGACTAAGTGCCTCAAACCTTCTCAAAACCTTTCCGAACCCGAGCCAACCAACCCGATCATATATAGAACCGATAAACAAAGCAATAAGAAGTAGAAATGGGGGAAACGGAGCGGTAACTCATAAGAGGATTGGTCGGGTCATCACAAAGACACTCACTCTCAACAAAGAATTTCAAGTGTTACAAAATATCATGTCTTCGTCGCCTATTAAAGAACATTCGGTTGGAGATTCTATAAAGACTTTTTAAGCTTGTAATGTAGGTTTGGAAAATGGTAGGATAAGCATTTGGGATACAAGTGACTACACCCTCCTTGAACACTACTCTCATTTGTCTTTCTTTTTGCATTTTACTTCTTTTTAAACCACATAGAACCACCTTGAAGTTCCTCTTTAATTTTCTCAAGGCTCCATATTTATATACATATTTTTTTTATATAACTACTTCGTTTTGGAGATTGAGCAATTATACCTCAATGTACAACCTTACCAATTTCCACTTTGACACCAATACCCCTAACTTAGGATTTTAACCGCATTCTCAATATTCAAGGAGGGACGAGGTCAAAAGATGGAATTATTTTACAAAAGAGTAAAAGTTTGTAATGAGGTGGCCAAAGAAAAGGTTAAAGGCTCAAATGGGGTAAGCTAGTGATAATATTTACACAATGGTAGGCTTGAAAGGCAAAAGAGGTTTTTCAAATATCACAAAAAATGCCTAAGGTCATCCCTCCAACCAAACATAACTAACATTAGCATTGAAAGACCAACCAGGCAAGTTCTAGATGATATAAGTAAATACAAAAATTATTTCTACAAAAACTAACACACATGGCACATGAACTAGTCAAGACGGATCAATTTCACTTTTTTAAGAGCATTTAGAGCAATATCATGCCAACTAGTGTGCAAAGAGTCACTAAAAGAGCCAAACTTTATCACAAAACTATTCCTTCCCATGCATTTACTTTTTCAATTTAAGACCAAAATTCGGAGGAGTATTCTTAATTCACATTTCACATGCAAGAGACTAATTTATTAGTACCAAATAATTCAAAAGTGTCCACATAACAATACAAGACTAATTCCCTTAAGAAAGTCGTCACTCCATCCATCATAAGGGAAAAGTCACCCGGTTCAACACAAAAATATTCCTCGGGAAAGAAGCGTAGCATAAAGAAAACCCAAGGAAATACTACTAAAGAAATAAAATAATGAAAACTACTAAAAATAATTAACAACAACTAATATTAAAGGAAGAATAAGTAAAGGAAGAAAGAAAACAAAATAAAATATGACAACAAAAGTGACTAAACTGCACCTATATAGCTACTCACACTATGCTCGACAAGGGCACAAAGTATCCATACAATAGAATAAGTCCGACAAGGGCACAAGTCAAAGTAGCAATCTATAGACAAAATGTACGCCACCCCCAACTAACAACATTGCAGTGTCCTCACTGCACAATATCAAAAATAAAACACAAGTAGTTTGAGGGTTTCCCTAAGGTCTACATCAGACTAGCAGACTGTGGGAGGAAGGCGGATCACTACTGTGCTGAACTCACAGCCTCATCATCATCATCACCAGCAGCGTCTGACATGAAGAAATACTCCTCGCTATCATCTTTAGACTCCACTGGTATCTTCTTGCCCAGCTGACCCCATTTGAAGATGACCTTTATGCCTTTCCACATCTTGATCATGAATTTTCTCTTCTTCTTGTTCTTCACCTTCTCCTTCTGGAAGTCTAACTGAAGATCTACATGCACCTTAGCCAAGTTGCCATAGGCTGTCTCGAGTCTGCCAACTGATGCTGCTATCTTCTCCTAAGACTCTGCCTGACTTTTCTGTGCATCTAAGTATCTCCTCATGCCTTTCTTGGAGAAGTAATCGGGCCCAAGTTGGGAGGATGAGGGCCCACTAAGGAGCTGTGACACTAACTCCCGGATGGATGTCAGCTAGGAGTTTCGCACCCCAAATGGTCCTTCAGGTGCAGCTGCCTGTGAGGATGACTCTGGACTGACAGCAGTGGTGGTGACTTTCCTTTTCTTGCTTTTTACTGCACTACCCTCACCTGCTACTCTCAGTGGATGAAAAGGTTTATCGGCCGGCAACCAACAATCGGTGCTACGCACCTCAACCTCTGCTCTCATGCATAACTGTGTGATCAATGAAGGAAACATCAACTCTGCATCATTGTCCAACAAATACTCTCTCAGCTCCCACAGGATATAGTAATCGATATTCACAGGAATGTCGTCTAGGATACATGCAATGATCAAGGCCCTAGTGTATGAGACATCTGAGATATTTCCACAAGGTGACACCCTATTGCAGAGGATGTAGAGCCACATTTTTTCTTCAACTGTAAAGTCAATTGACTTCAAACCCTTTCTCATGTTTCCCCATTTTGCTCTCATGCTTGGAGGGTAGAGTTTTGAGACAAGTCATTCCCCGTTGTCGCACCTGTGAAAATACCATCGCAGGTGCGGTCCCGCATCTGCAGATTCTTCACTGCTTCTTCGGTTTTGCTCAGGATGCCAAAAATTGCACCTGCGGAACAGTCAACGCAGGTGCGAGGCCGCATCTGTGGTACTCGTGCAAGGGTTCCAAAACCCGAAATTTTTCAACTCCTTTGCATCTCTATCATGATTTTTAGCACCTAATTTGTACTCAGAACTTCTAAATTAGTGCACATGAAAATATGATTCTATTGAGACTGATTTTGTGGCATTTCTCAAGCAATTTTCTTTTAAATAATTTGTTGAACACCTTACAAGCAGTGATAACATAAGCTTTTTGAATTAAAATTGGTACTTAGACTTCCCATCATTTTGATTCAGCAGTAGTAGCACACACACACATGCACTCTCAACCAATTTCCTCACCCTAATCTTAACATAAATCAGAGGAAAATGGGGAATTAGGGGAAGCAGCCATGGGAACTCAAAAATGGAGAAGAAAAAGAAGAAAAGAGAAGTAGAAGAGAGGAGTAGGCCAAGTTACCTGTGTGGTCTTATGCTTGAGAAATTTGAATGAGATCAGTGTGAGGAGTAGTAGTGTGAGATATGGGGGAGTTTGGGGTTTTGGGAGAAGAACAATTTTCAGAGACTACCTTATGAAATACGAGATCTATTTTTGTAAACCTGCCCGATTTCCGCACCTGCGGATTTGTTACCGCTTCTGCGATGCCGCTTATGCGGCAAAAGAACCGCATCTGCGGCTTGAGAACCGCTTATGCGGTCTGCATCTGCGAGCAAAGTTCTGCAGATGCGGTTACACCAGATGACTGGTGCCAGATTTTGCAGCCAATATTTTGTGCCATTCCAACGTCCCAAACTTCTTAATTCAACTCCAAAAAATATGAAACTTGGCATATTAGTCAAAAATAATATATTAAGCTATTCTAAAAAAGAAAATTTCAAAAATGACTAAAATTTTTGGAAAACAATGGGTTGCCTCCAACCAAGCACCGCATTTAACGTCGTGGCACGACACAAATCAACTTCACCCCTTTTCTTCATTTTGCACTTCTTGGCTTTCATGAAACTAAGTCATTTTGCCTTCTCGTTCCCTCAAATTGTAAGATGTGTGGTCTTTGTCTTTCCTCCTCGCAATCCCTCATTGACTCGTGTAGTTCAATTCCCATATAACCACACAATTCCAATGTTGAAAAATGCTTGGAATGTGACATCAAACCTCCAAGTTGCAGTTCTTCCCGGATTTTGACATCCTCTTTTTCCCCCCCGGATTAGAGTCAATATCAACCATATTTTTATTTACACCGGTTGACTCTAATTTCGTATTTTTCTTGGCATCACTAATACTCATGGAGTTGGTTGGCGGATGTTCAATTCTTGATTCCTCAAAGTAGAGCTCACTTTCTTCCTCGAAATCGGACTTTTCTTGACTTCCTTCCATACTCTCAAGTTGGTGGGCATAGTGATCCTCAACCAATATTTTTATTGGATCTTCAAAAGCGCGGATATTATCATTATTTTGAGTCAAGACTTGCTTCAAGTTCTCGAGTGAAAAGTTGTGCTTCTCCTCATTTGCAAGAATAGTCTCCAACATGAGCATCATTTTCTCATTTTGAGCATTTGAGAGTTCTTCTTGGTTTTGATCAAGTGCCAAACAAGGATTTTCGGTTTCCACGTCTAAGAAAAATTCTTGGATATCATTAACTTCCGAGGCTTTTTGGACCTCTAAAGCTTCAAGCATTCCCATTTGCAAATTCAACCTTTCAAGTGCCAAATCATTTTGGAGACTATTTTCCAAAAGCTCCTCCAAGGCACTTTGTTCTTTGTTTCCTCCTTCAATTAGACATTCTAACATGAGCATGAATGCTCCATTTTGACCATGCTCAACTTCTTCCACTTCCATAGCCCTATCATTTTCATCACAAAAAGTAGAATCATCATAGCAGGGGCTTGGGGAAGGGAAGGACAAATAATCACAATCATCCCAATGACTATTTTGACGACCACACTTATCACAAATACTCCACTCATGGGTTTGAGATTGTGCGCACAATCCACCCCCGGGAAAATTTAAATCATTTTGCCACGAGTGTGGTCCTCCACAATAAGAACAAGGGTCATCAAAGTATGAACAACTACTATCCGACAAATTTTCATTAAATGATGCCATTTTTCAAAACTAAGAACATAAACAAGATAACAAACAAGAAAAATAGACCAAGGTAAGAAAAATAATTACACAAATATTCACAAGTTTGGACCAAAGCACTTACGCTTATTTCTCAAACAACCTAAGTTACGCCAAATTTTTCCGCGGCAACGGCGCCAATTTTGATGACGCCCAAATCCACTACTAAAAAGTAAATGGACATGGTCGCATGCAATATAATTTACCCAACTATGAGTCGGGGTCGAATCCCACAGAGAACAATACGTAGGCGATTAAGATTGTAAGAGAATTATCACTTGTTATGCAATGTCAAACACTTAGAATTGATTCGAGAAAATATTTATACCTAAATGTGGAAATGTAAACTAACCTAGAAAGCAAGTAAAATGATCAATGGCTACAAGTATGGATGCATCAGGAATTACACTCAAATAACGATCTAATGTATTTTATGATTTTACAAATATGAGCGAGTTTATGTTAATTAGTCTCAGGCAATAATTCTATATTAGCTTCTTCCAAAGACTAACAAGACTTCCTAATTGAATTATCCCTAAAACAATTAAGAGATTTAGCACACCCGGATATGGCTACAAGTAGTTCAATCCTATCCCTAGGTAGAATCTATAAAATGAGGGTTAAAGCCTTAAGTTCTTGTTAATTAATCTTTCCCAAAATTTATTCGGAGTTAATGAGCGAGTCCTGGGGTAGATAATCCCTCTGGAAACATTAAAGAACAAGAATAATTAAAGAAACGATAACTCACTTCTTAAGAAGATAAAAATCATTCAATACATAAGCACAACAAGATATTTAATCCATACTTTAAATATGATTTTTTCCATAAACAAGATTCAAGTGTTGAATAAAATACGACACACTTAGATATACAATACAAAGCAAGAAAATGAAGAAATAAACATATATGGATAAGAAATTCTCAACCAAAAGCTTCAAATCTTCAAGACCAAAGTGTGTGTGCAAAACCCTAGCTTCCCACCTTGTTCTCTCTAGGGTTTGAGACTGAAAATAAGCCAAAAGATCTGTTCCCAATAGGTTTGGTTGTGTATTTGTGGGTTTGAAATTGAGAAAATATAAAATGTCAATCTAGCCAGTTCCGATGCCCGTTAACCGCACCTGCGGAAGAATTCTCGCAGGTGTGTCTTCGCATAAGCGTAAATCCTAACGCAGAAGCGAAAAATCAAATAAACTTCTGGCACCGCAGATGCGGGCTACCAAGCAAAGATGTGCAACCGCAGAAGCGGTAATCTAACCGCAGATGCGATTTCTTGCAAAGTCACTCATCTTCGCAGATGTTGGCCTGTTCACGTAGAAGCGGGGTCGCTTCAATCTTTCGCAGCACTGGGGAGTTTTGCATGGTTTTCACCCTTTTTTGCTCAATTCCACTCCAATTGAATTCAAATCACATCATGGCATCATTTACCTGAAAATCTAATAATATACACCATAAACGACCTCATATTAAGTTAAAGGACATAAAAACTAAATAAAAGAGACTAGAATGAGTGGTAAAATCACCACTCATCAGCCATAGTGCTAAATCCGCTGAGGGTGAATTAAATATTCAGAGACCTGGAAATTTGAGCTTAAATGAAAAGTGCGGTCCGCGAACATTTTACGCTGCCGCAGTTGAAGACAACACTGAGGCGATCTCTTTTACGCGCCCAGCAAAATCAAACCCAGCCCCAGTCCAAAATGGAAGAAACGCGGTCCATGCTTGCTTTTGCGCGGCCGCGAAAGTCCAAGCATTGAGGCACTCAGTATTGCGCTGATAGCGGAACCTCCGCAGGGGTATTTTTGTCCAGTAATTTCAGTTGTGCATAAATATATCTTTTTTAGATATTTAGGGTATCTTTTATTTTAAGGAGCTCGTAAACAGCCATATTTTACTACTTAGAATAATTTTAGAGCAACTTTAGCTATTAACCTTCGATTTTCTTCTTGTAATTAACTTTTATGGCTTATATTTCATCTTCATCTTCGATTTCTACCTTTATTATGAGTAGCTAAACTCATTAACTAGGGTTATGACCCAACCCTAGTGTGAGTATTAAATGGGTCTTCAAATTAGGGCTTAATTGTTTATGGGTTAGTGATATTTAGCTTGATTCATGCTTTAATTGTAGAATTGGTGGTTGCAAACATTGATTCATGCCTTTATGAGTTAGACTCTTCTTGAGAAAGAGGGACTAAGTTTAGGGAAATTAGGCTAACAAGGAATTGGGGTGCACTCAAGAGATTGATAGCCCCAATTAAAGGGTTAAACCTAGAGATAGTAATACTAAACTTGAGCCAATTTTACTTGTATTGTTTGAACACTCAATTGGGCTTGAGAAAGCCAATCAGGACAAAGCCACTCAAACTACCGAGAGGTATAGAGTGAGTAATTTTTGTAAAGATTATATCACGATCCCAAATATAACAAGCTTGTCCTAAATTTTAGATCCCACTAGATACTCGCCTAGGTGTAAGTCACTTCCCTAGTGCTTTTTATCACTTGAGAAAACTTTACCAAAATATTGTACTTGGTTTATTTTCAGCAATCAATAGTATTAAAAGTAGTATAGTAACAACTCCAAACATGGTTAGAAGTGCAATTAAAAGCAACGCAAATAGCTAGATTAGATAGAAACTCAACTCCAAACCAATATTAACTCTCTGTGGATATCGATCCCGACCTTACAGATAAAAGCTGCATCGATCACTCCTCGCCATTATCTAGTGGTGCGGGGTTAGAGCCGATCAATAACCAAAATTAGACTTTTCGAAACCGTACCAATCATGTCGGTTTCTCTTTGGTATCAGTACGGTTCGATTAATTTTCGATATTTTTGTAAATATCATGTAAATTTCACCAATAGAAGTAGAATGCAATAACATACATTCTTTTATAGGCCTTAGCAAAACTCTTTAGATATTTTTACTATTTAAAGGATGATGATTAAAGAAAAATAAAAGATGACTAGAGTATAGATCCATCAACTATTCTACAACAACGTAAAAGAAACCAAGCAAAGGCAAAAAAAATATAAACCACACAAGTAGAAATATATTTACCAAGCTAGGACTCAAGAATAAAATCTATAAAAGATTAAATATTCAAAAAGATAAATCTAAATTATATAAACGGAAACATATTCAATACACTGTAGTTTGCTACTCGTAATCGCTATAATACTTTGTGTCTTACTAATACAGATACTTCAAATAACTTAGTTTAATAGAAGTAGCATAATAAGTTTTAGGAATTAGTATTTTGAGTTTAATTACTTGTTGGTTTGAATAGAAATAGCATAATAGGTTTTAGGAATTAGTATTTTGAGTTTAATTACTTGTTGGTTTGTAATAGTTTTCATAATTTCAAGGCCCAAAAAAATTTAATGCATTATTATTTTTAAACTTACTAGATAAATATATTTTTCACATGTAAAATTTATTTGGTACGATTCGGTATTTTTTTCGGTTTATTTTTATAAAATAAAAAACATACCCTAATTATCGGTGCGGTTATAGATTTATATAAAAACGTACGGCTTTTTAAAAAGAAACTTAAAAATCAGTTTGGCAATACGGTTCGGTCGGTTTTCGAATATCCATTGACACCCCAGCTTTAAACAATGAGAGTAACATAGATAAAATGTGGTTGTTGGAGGAATACAACAGAATCCTAAAAAATTGAAACAAAACAGAAACGTTAAAAAATTGAAACAAAACAGAAACGTTAAAAAATTGAAACAAAACAGAAACGTGGTCGGCAGGATTCGAACCTGCGCGGGCAAAGCCCACATGATTTCTAGTCATGCCCGATAACCACTCCGGCACGACCACTTGATGGTGAGAAAATCTAATAGATTTTTATATAACCAACAAATATATTTTTGGGCAAATCTCAAAGAGCCGACACCTCAAATTTAATCAACATAACAAAATATCGAGAATGTACAAAATAGAAAACTGAATTGTTTCTTGGATCTGTACACAGAGCAATGGGCTAATGGCAGAGGAAAAAGAAACAAATTTCTCCCAAATCTCTAGCTTAATTACGACTAATCATCATATAATATCATCATCATACTATATTATAAGTGTGAAGACTTTTAGTGGAAGTTATTTTACTAATATCTCCTTAAAACATTGATCGACCATTTTATCCTTTCATTACACATATTCAATTTGTTATTATTGTACAAATATGTAAATCTACGTCATAAATTCTTGTATGGACTAATATTCAATTGTAAGTTACAATTCTTGTATGGACTAATATTCTTGTATGGACTAATATTATCGTGACTTTTGAGACTATTAGCCTGTTTGGCCAAGCTTATTTTTGGCCAAAAGTGTTTTTTTTTTTTTTTGCCAAAAGCACTTTTGGCCTCAATTTGAGGTGTTTGACCAAGCTTCTGGAAGGAAAAAAAGTGTTTTTGAGGAGAAACATAAATAGTTTTGGAGAAGCAGAAAAAAGTATCTTCTCTCCAAAAGCACTTTTTTGAGAAGCACTTTTGAAAAAAATACACTTAGAAGCAGTTTTTTAAAGCTTGACCAAACACTAATTGCTGCTCAGAAGTGCTTTTCAAACTAATTAGCCAAACACAAACTGCTTCCACCAAAAGTACTTTTGAGAAAAACACTTTTCAAAAAAAGCACTTCTCAAAATAAGCTAATTTTTACAGCTTGGCCAAACGGGCTATATTGCATTATCCTTGAGTGTACTTTTTGGCTTATAAGTGCAAATACCTTACAAGATTTGTATGTGAACTGTGCCATGTGAAAATAATATTTTTTTCATTGATTTACAATAACATTATTGGCTATTTACTGACAATGATAAGTGAGTTATCATCTTGATATTCGAGGTGTTGGGCAATGGAAATTCAGAAGGCCTTATTCATACATTGTTGTATATGCTCGATCTGTATTTTCTACCGAGTTTAGAGTCCTAGGATTATTGTCGAGGCCAAGGCAAATATTATGTCGCCAGATGAACTCTTCATGTATTCTCTTTGTTATTTTTGTTCATTTGTCTTTTATTTACTCAGGTGCCTTTTCTACTATTGCTTGGGGTTTGAAATATATAAATTATGGTTGTGTTTGTATACATAATTCTTGAATCTTGTTAGATATTATTATAATTATATTTTTATTTCAACTTTTGAGGGAGTATTTATAAATTTGAGCGAACAATCCTACTTTTGAACGTTTGGGGCGAAGATAAATATATAGTCATTATACTTTGTGTGGAGGTTTGGTTGAAATATATATTTCTTCATGTCTTTCCTAATTTTGTTTAGACTATTTACATGTGTTTATTAAATTTAGAACAGGAATTCATCAACATATTTGTACCATTAGAGGTTATATTATCTTAATTAGCTTCAAACACTTCTTGCTAAATGAAAATTACACCACTCCGCTACTATGAATTTCATTTAATGAATAAAATTTAAATGGTAAATTGACATTTTTTATTAGTTGCAGCATTTCCTTTTTTATAACTTAATACTTTTTTTGAATTTGTCGATATTTTGTAATAATGATAGGGAATAAACGTGCAACGCACGTTACCAGCGACTAGTTAATATTTATCCATGAAGAAACCCTTTTTTTCTTTTTAGGGAGTTTTTCCTATATATACTATAATAGAAATTTATTTACCCATTTTCTCTAGGTGTTGTAGCTTTCAAAAAGAATTTTTTTTACAAGTTATATATATTCCCCTTAAAAGGCTCACACCTCATTATTAATGTATCCAATTAATGATTCAATTATATCCATTTCTCTTTTCTTTCCTTTCCTCTCTCCTTTTTCTTCTACATATATTTGTGATATTTGATTGCTATCAAGGGTTGAGTGGCAACCCACCTTTGCCAAACTTTTGCCCTTCTCCTTTTTTTTTTTGCCCCATCTCTTCGAGTAGGCTCAATAGTCAATAGCCTTCAATCTAATAGAGTTGCGAATAAAAAAATTCAATAAGTCTCTATATACTTAACATATTCACAAATGAACGAACCTAAAATTTAGCAATTGTATCATGTAGTCAAATAGAATTCAGATATAATGTAACGATCCGACCGATCATTTTAAGAATTTACGCTCTGATCCCCTATTTACTACTTTTTCCATACTTATTCTGCTATTTTGATTTGCCGGGATGTTCGATTTTGAGTTTCGGAGAGTTTTGGGACACTTAGTCCCTAAATGAGAGCTTAAGTGTTGGACATTTGATAGTAGTTGAAGCAGTATGAAAACGACCTTGGAATGGACTTTCGATGGTTTCGTTAGCTTCGTTGGGTGATTTTGGGCTTAGGGGCATGTTCGGATTGTGTTTTGGAGGTCCATAACTAATTTAGGCTTGAAATGCCGGAAGTCGAATTTTGAAGTTTCCGGTTCGATAGTGAGTTTTTGATCCGAGGGTCGGAATAGAATTCTGGAAGTTGGAGAAGCTCTATAGTGTTGAATGTGACGTGTGTACAAAATTCCAGGTCATTCGGACAAGGTTTGATAGACTTTTTGATCAAAAGCGTATTTTTAGAGTTTTGGAACTCTTAGGCTTGAATCTGTGGTTGATTCGTCGTTTTGATATTGTTTTAGGTGCTTTAAGGATTGGTATAAGTTTGGATAGTGGTATTAGACTTGTTTGTGATTTTGGTTGAGGTCCCGGGGACCTCGGGATGATTTCGGATGGTCGTCGGAAGAATTGGAAGTGGTTTGAAGCAGCTGAAGTTGTTGATCTCTGTCATAACCGCACCTGCAGTTGGGTTCCGCAGGTGCGGAGCCGCAGAAGCGGCGGATCCATCGCAAAAGCGAAAAGAGGATAAGCCAACAGGAGTCGCAGAAGTGGTACCGCATCTGCGAATGGGGAGTCGCAAGTGCGGAAACAGGCTGAGTTAGTGATTGTCGCAGATGCGACCGTTTGTCCGCAAAAACGGGACCACAAAAGAGGATTAGTTGGGCAGAAATATATAATTCTTGCTTTCGCGAATTTGAGCTATTTTTTTTACCTCTTTTCAAATGGGAAGAAGGCTTGGAGAGCATTTTCAAGAGAGATTTTCAGAAGAGTTCATTGGGATAAGGTCTTTGGTCCCTAAACTCGTTATTGGAGTGATTTTCATCATTATAAGCATGAAAAATCAAGAAAAATCAGTGGTAATTTGGGGGTTAGGGCTTAATTAATTAGAGACCTTTGAGTGATGATTTGAGGAATCATTTGAGGTCTGATTTTTGTACTTTTGGTATGACTGAACTCGTGAGAGTGTGAGGATTCTGAAAATATAAATTTTGAACCATTTGGAGTCGAGTACTCGCGGTAAGAACGTGATCTCGGGTTCATTTTGAGCTGGTTCGAGGTAAGTTAACCTTGTGTGGGGGATCTTCCCCTTAGGATTTGGTATTATTAATAATTAAAATGCGTTGTATGTGAGGTGACAAGTGTTGGAAATCCGGTTTTCATTAAGCAATTACTAGTATGTTTCCTTTCCTGTTTTTATTACTTGTACTATTTAGCCTGTTGTTAGCTTAAGAAAGCATGTCTAAGTGATTTAGAGGGTGTTTGGCTAAGCTTATAAGCTGGTCAAACTGGCTTATAAGCACTTTTTGGCTTATCTACGCGTTTGGTAAAATTAAAAGTGCTTATAAGTTAAGTGCTTATAAGCCAAAAATAAGTCAAAAGCCATAAGTTGGTCTCCCCCAACTTATCAAATTTCAGCTTATAAGCATTTTAGGTTTGACCAAAATATGTACTATTTTATCCGTAAAATACTTCTTTTTAAAACAAAACTCTTCGTATACCCAGTTCTTCAGGTGCATATTATTAAGTACAGCACTTTTATCCAAACACATAACTGCTTATTTTTTAAATCAGTTTCAGCACTTAAAAGTGCTTTTCAGCACCGAATGCTTATCAGCTACTCTAAATCAGCTAAGCCAAACGGGCTCTTAATTGCTTTATTTGCTCAAACTACTTTACCTGAATTCTGTGCAGCATGCTAGGCTAGAATTACTTGTTTGCCTTAATATGAAATTTAACTTTTCTGAATATTTTTCTGTTGTTGCTGTGTATTTACATTGGGACTACGGATGTGGGATTCCGATAGCTCCCCTTGTCTGTTTATATTTGGGACTACGGATGTGGGATTCTGGTAGATCCCCCTGCACAGTCATATGGAACTACGGGACTGCATCCGGTAGATTACCCCAGTACTGGGTATTTACATTTGGGACTACGGAACGGGATTCCGGTAGATCCTCGAGCACTATTGTCACACCTCCTTTTTCCGCGCCCGGGGGGCGCAGGGGGAGTTTTTTCCAATTAAAGGACAATCGAAACGGGATTTATTTGTTTATTTCAGAGTCGCCACTTGGGAGATTTAGGGTGTCCCAAGTCACCAATTTTAATCCCGAATCGAGGAAAATAATGACTCTATATTATAGTCTGCGTACCAGAAATCCGGATAAGGAATTCTGTTAACCCGGGAGAAGGTGTTAGGCATTCCCGAGTTCCGTGGTTCTAGCACGGTCGCTCAACTATTATATTCGGCTTATTTATCTGATTTTAATACAATTATGAACCGTGTGCAGATTTTATCTTTTAACCGCTTTATTAATTATTATTATTAAGAATTTGAACATCGCTTAAAATATGTCTTTGGACTGCGTCACATGAAATGCACCCACAATCCGGAACATATCTTATTTGACGTTTTGGGATTTGGATTTGGGTCGCATGAAATGCACACCCAAGTTTAAGCAAGTAAATTATTAAACACGCGCCTAAAGAGACTATCGGATTATTATTTCGGGAAAGCCACGAAATTCACTAAGCGGCCCTCCTGAATTCTAAGTAATTTTAAACAAGTATTTACTGAGGGCCCCGCAATTTGTATTTTTATTCGGCGAGGCTCATCTCATTCTTATTTTTAAAAGGAATTCGCGACGTCATGGATATGCCTCTCGGATCACGTCACAATCAATGTACCCGTGATTAGAAATACATTTCGAATCCGTCGAGATTTGGATTTGGGTCACATAAATGTGCACTCGAGTTTAAGAAGGTAAGGTTTATTAAAGCGTATCCTAAAGAGACTATCGTGTTATTATTTTAGAAGGGTTGTGAGATTTGCTAAGCAACCCGTCCTGGAAACTAAATGCTTCAATAATATACATTTAACAAGGGCCCCGCATCTGCGCGTTTTGTTTGTTTTCATCGAGGCTCATCTCGTTCTTATTTTTTTTTAAAAAAAAGATATCCTATAGCAACTATGTTTCTTGTCGTGTTTGTCTCTATCAATCGAAAGCAGTAGATAGTCCTAATTAATTAATGCTTGCAAGTTATTTATAACAGAATTCGGAAATGCTTAAAATCAGGGACGAGGCTGCGTGCACAGTCAGTCGAATAAATAATCATGGGCCCAAATCCAGCCCACGCGCGGTTGGCCAGACCTGGGCCACTGCTCGCTCGATGCGGGCCTGCCTGGTCTGTCTTCGACCTGGGCTCGACCCTCATGAGGTTGAGGCCCTGAATTTGTGTTCTTTATCTTGAAACATGGTTTTAAGAGTTATATATGGCAATTTATTGGAAAGGAAAGAACTTAATTTACAGTGTACAAATTTCATGCTTGGACTACATTACAGCATATATGGCAAAGTAAACTAAATCTGAGATGCAACCTAATTCATTGAGACCACTTTTATCTAACAGCATACATATACAATTATCATTCGATACCCTATATTGACATCAACTAGGCTTGTAAGCTAACTTCAGTATCCCAAAATATGAGCTATTAGACATTACATGACATTCAACACAACAGTACATGTATATAAACAACATTTGCAGATCTTCTCTTTTATACTCATTGCTCAAACTTTCGAATTACATTGGTAGTGTAATTGTGTACCTGGTATAGAGGACAAAGAAGGAAGGAATGATTAGCTGGGTAGTATGCAGTAAACACAGCAACAACAACCAAACAGTAACAACAGCAAACCAATAGCCACAAATGCTTTCCACAGTCCAACAGACAAATAGCAACAGTTTCCAGAGCAACAGAAACCACAGGTGGTCGAGGCCCAAACAAACAATCCCAGAAAAGAGTAATGAACCAGTAGAAAATCCAAGATACCAAATGTGACAGCAACAGAAAAAACCCAATAACCACAAAGCTCAGCTAATACCCGATACAGTTCCAGCAATCAGGAAGACTAAGACTCGAACCACAGCACACAGAAAACTCAGTATAGTAACAATCGCAGCAGAAACACACAGCCTTTCTCTTAATGGAACAGTAATGACCCTAGTTAGAATAACTGGCTTGGCTAGAATAGCCCAACCAATTTAGCTCCTCGTGCAGTTTTGGGCAGTGATTGGTTAAAGTGTTCTGAAAATTTCCCCTTTTTGTTTTCTCTTTTCTGAAGACTAAAAGTTCAGCCCTCTTTAAGTTCTCAAATGGCCTCTTTATAGGCCAAATGCACTAGTGCAGCTGAGCTGCCTGCCCTGCCAATTGGCAGAATACCCATACCCTTTAAGCCCATCCTTAAGCATCTTTTGATGCCAGCCCTTTTGTTCCCCACGCCTGGCTTTCTTTAATCAAGAGTTATGGGTTCATTTTAGTATTCATTTTAAATTCCCATGCTCTTATGTCTTGTTCCCCATTGGCATTAATTTAATCCCAAATTAGTACCCTACTTGTCAGCTCATTTAAACTAATCTTTCTATCCTTTTTAACACCCCAGAATACCCCTGCTTAACCTTGATTATTACTGCCCTGCCTATTGCAGCATCAGAGCAGTTTTGAACTGATGAAAGTTCGAATTCAAGGCTGCCTGGACTGAACCTTTCCAGTCATTTTTCACAATGCAAACAAACCATTTTAAACAATGTTGGGGCATTCAGTTAGTGGCAACGTTCAATTAGTCCTGTGGCATTATTAGCTCATTCGATTCATTAGTTATAGAAAACTAATCAACGACATTTATCGAGTCGACTATACTAATTATAGCAGGTAATAATCAGTCGCTCATATAAACAATACGTTCGGGGACCTAAAGGGTATCAGACAACTTTTGTTAAATTACTGGGCCTATATGAATTAGTTCTTTTGACGATTAATCTAACTGACGATCATGTTTATCACAGAGTGTATTCAGAACAAACAGAAGACAATCGACCAAATAAAAGGCCTTTAACAGAGATGGAAGAAATCCGAAATAAAAATAACAACATAACAAACAAACACAACCGAACATGCTGACAGCTTAATTAGAACTAAAACAAAAGAAAGAAAAACTTACCAAAAAGGTTTGAAATCAAAAGTGACCCAAATTCCGATTCAACTTCGAACCCTTGAGGCCGAACAAACTTTAATCAGGGTGTTCTCACATGAGAACACCTTGATTAAGGTCTATTAGACCTCAAACCCTTGTCAAGACTGGCCGGGTTCCCCAGGTGCATGTGTCCTAAGGTCTGGATTTCCAGATCTGATTTTTAAGGAGTTGTGGGTAGATTCGGACCAAACCAAGCTTGGTTTGGTCACGAGGAAGGTCAGGGGAGTGTCTGATACAAAGATGGTGAGGTTTGGTGTAGATCGAGTTTTGTCTCGAATCTTCAAATCCAGATTCGAGACGATAGGAGGTGATTCGAGGTTCGTGGTTAGTGGATTCGTGTTCAGGGTGGTTGGATGCCTTAGGGGTGTGAAGGGGGTGGTCACCGGCGTTCGTGCCGCCGGCTTCTGGTGAAAGGGGAACTAGGGCGGCGTTAGGGTTTGGGGTTTCAGAGCTTAGGGAAGGGGACGAGTGAAGGGTGGGGTTGGTATAGGGGGCGTGGGGTGTAAGGGAAGGTTTATATACGGAGTAGGGGATTGGATCTGAGCCGTTAGATCAAATGATCTCAACGGCTTGGATCTGATGGTGAAAAATGAGACGGGGTCGTTTGGTAGTTAAACGGGGTCGTTTGGTTTAAGTGAGGGGTTGGGTCAGGCTGGTTATTTGGGTCGGGCTTTGAAATGGTTTACGGATAGTGATCCTGGACCGTTGGATTGGGTTGATTGGAACGGCTGAGATGGATCGGCCTGAAACGGTGTCGTTTCAGGAGGTGGCTGGGCAGGCCTGGACTTGGACCGGATTTGAATGTTGGTTTTGGGCCTGTTTTGTTTCACTCCTTTTGGCCCAAACCGATTTCATTTACTCTTTGGTTTTCTAATTTCATTTTTTTTTTTAAAAAAAACAAAACAAAAATAATAAATAATAAAAATAATGAAATTAAAACTAAACAACGATGCAACATTTTAACACAATTATCACAAAATTATTTAAGTAAGTTAACTAAAAGCCTAGAACGAACGATGCACACATATATATATATATATATTTTGAATTTTCTTCTACTGACCGAATTATGGTTTAATCATCCTAACATACATATTTTGTATTTTTGTTTGTTAATGATTAAATGCAGAAATAGACAGTCCTACAAACGACTAATAACACATGTCACGAAAAGATCGAAAAATTGTGCAGCGAAGCCATTTGTCACTATTTTTTTATTTTCTTTTGGAGTGATCGTCCGTGAAGCAAAAATCACGTGCTTACAGCTGCCCCTCTTTGCACGAAGACACGAAGGGTTTTCGCGCAAAGATAAAGCAAGCGATTTTTGCCCGTCCGAATACTCCGTGTGAAGCATTTTTTGAAAAAGATTTGACCGAACCTTTGCTTCAGAGGTTTCCTACATATCCTGGGCTGAACAGGAATCAGGTCAATGTAGTTCGGGAAATTTTGGTAGCTGGGACTACCGTGTGACTGTAGTGTTTGCTGTTGTTGTGCGCTGTTGTATGCTGCTGTAGGATGCCACTGCTCAAACGATCTCCCTATTACATTGCTCTAAAAGGAAAACAAGAAGCTAAGCTAAACTGAGGATCCTGAAATCTTATCCATCTTCCACTTGTTCTTGTTGCCTTGCTTTCTTGTCGGCTAACGCTTTCCTCCGATGCCTTTATCTTGTGACTTTGGGAGATGATGCTGGTCCACCGCCTTTCTGAATGCCAGTTTTCATCACTTTGTTTGATTTGCTGGGAACATGGCTTTCTTCTTTAAATCTTCCACTGGTTTCTTCAGGTATGTCTCTTCATCAGTATCGTCATACTGGGCATGCTACAATGTTTCCGAACTGCTTCTTCTGAGACGCGTTCTTTCTTGCTTTTGAATGTGAGCTTGCTTTGGCAGACTTTTGCTTCTTGGCGCTGAGGATTTTATTGTTTTTCCTGCTTGGGGCTCTCTGTTGTAACCTTCCGTCTTCAGGTGGGGCTACTGATTCCAAACTCTAGAGCTAAAAGTATTCCCGCATTGTACTGGTGGGCGACCTAGAACTGAAAATGTATTCCCACATTATACTGGTGGGCGACCTAGACTTAAATGTATTCCCGCATTATACTGGTGGGCGACCTAGAACTTAAATGTATTCCCGCATTATACTGGTGGGCGACCTAGAACTTAAAAGTATTCCCGCATTATACTGGTGGGCGACCTAGAACTTAAATGTATTCCCACATTATACTGGTGGGCGACCTAGAACTTAAAATGTATTCCCGCATTATACTGGTGGGCGACCTAGAACTTAAAATGTATTCCCGCATTATACTGGTGGGCGACCTAGAACTTAAATGTATTCCCGCATTATACTGGTGGGCGACCTAGAACTTAAAAGTATTCCCGCATTATACTGGTGGGCGACCTAGAACTTAAATGTATTCCCGCATTATACTGGTGGGCGACCTAGAACTTAAATGTATTCCCGCATTATACTGGTGGGCGACCTAGAACTTAAAATGTATTCCCGCATTATACTGGTGGGCGACCTAGAACTTAAAAGTATTCCCGCATTATACTGGTGGGCGACCTAGAACTTAAAAGTATTCCCGCATTATACTGGTGGGCGACCTAGAACTTAAAAGTATTCCCGCATTATACTGGTGGGCGACCTAGAACTTAAATGTATTCCCGCATTATACTGGTGGGCGACCTAGAACTTAAAAGTATTCCCGCATTATACTGGTGGGCGACCTAGAACTTAAAAGTATTCCCGCATTATACTGGTGGGCGACCTAGAACTTAAAAGTATTCCCGCATTATACTGGTGGGCGACCTAGAACTTAAAAGTATTCCCGCATTATACTGGTGGGCGACCTAGAACTTAAATGTATTCCTGCATTATACTGGTGGGCGACCTAGAACTTAAATGTATTCCCGCATTATACTGGTGGGCGACCTAGAACTTAAAAGTATTCCCGCATTATACTGGTGGGCGACCTAGAACTTAAAAGTATTCCCGCATTATACTGGTGGGCGACCTAGAACTTAAAAGTATTCCCGCATTATACTGGTGGGCGACCTAGAACTTAAAAGTATTCCCGCATTATACTGGTGGGCGACCTAGAACTTAAAAGTATTCCCGCATTATACTGGTGGGCGACCTAGAACTTAAATGTATTCCCGTATTATACTGGTGGGCGACCTAGAACTTAAAATGTATTCCCGCATTATACTGGTGGGCGACCTAGAACTTAAATGTATTGAAATTGCTTTCCCGTTCTTCCGAGAAAATTTTCGACAATTGGCAGAAAATTTTCTGCCCCGGTTTTTGGTGACTTCCATGGCGGTGCATCTTGCTGCCATCATCAATCCTTTGTTTTCCTGCAGCAGACAAAAGGATTTAATCAGTTTTAATCGTGGTGGTAGAGGGTGCCTTTCTGGCAAGCCGTTTTTCTCCCTTCCCCCTTTCTTGCTCTTTGTTCCCATAACTGGTTGGCGGGCAAAGTTGCCTATTGGGGGTCTCTAGCCTGCTGGGGATTGGTTTTCAATTTATCCCCTTTTCTGCTTTCTCTTTAAACACGTGATGTGGGAGTCTGCTTCTAACTCCCGGAACCACTCCCTTTTGGAGCTTACTTCTTCCAAAAATTTCCGGGCACAATCACTGCATTGCCTGGGACCGGCCCTTAAGACTGTTTGTATTATCCTGCATTGGGATGAATTCCCCTTCGGTTTCTGGTAGTAAGCTTTGAAAAATCCTTTCAAGACACATTTTAGGAAAAGAAATAAAGATATGGAAAAGAGAAAAACTTTCTGAACCAATATTTTTTGTGGGAGAAGACAATCAAAAGAACTTATCTGGAGGACACAACTGGTCCCCGTGATCATGACGTGCACCATAGATTCCCGACCCAGTCTATTTGTATCAATCGATTTGCCCGATGGTCTGACTTGCGGGGGATGATAAAGGAGTGTCCGTTTCGGATGTTGTAGCTTTTGCCGATCTGTCTTGTCGTCTCATAGTGCCCTTCGAGGGGTTTTCACTAATGAGACTCTCTCATTTCTCTCATCTCCCGGCGCCTTACGGTGCCTGTGAAGGTTTTCACCAATAAAACTCCCTCATTTCATATCCCTCATCTTACATCGCCTCTCGGTGCCTGTGAAGGTTTTCACCGATAAGACTCTCTCATTTTATTTCTTTCGAGGATCCGGGGTGTTGTAGATACGACCCTCTCTTCCGGGGATTCTTTTGACTATCAACTCAATCCCAGTCTTACGATCCTCTTCTTTGCTGGGGATCAGTGTATTATTCTCGGCCTTATTTGCCGGATTTGGCATCTCTCGAACATTGATCGGGAGGTCTTTTGGATGTCGATGTTGGTTTTGGTGTGGGATTGAAGAAAGGCTATAAAAATGAAAACAACTTGAAGGGTGATGTGCTACAACTTTTGGAATCAAACCTTTGTTGGAACTTAAAACATAACCTCTGCCCCAGTTTTCTTGCTTGGGGAATTTATTTTTTACGCTTATGTTGAGTTACGTGCGTTACGCACATTGTGCTATATTGTGCACACTATGTACATTATGCATCCTATATTTGCTACGATGCATACTATGACCGAGCCGTGAGGCGCCTACGTATCCTCTTTGAGGAATCAGGTCAAACGTAGTTCCCACGGTTTTATATTCCTTGATTTTTCTTTTCTTTCTTTTCATTTTCTTTTCCTTTTCTTTTTCTTTTTCTTTTCTTTTCCTTTCTTTTCTTTTCTTTTTTTCGTATCTTTCCCATTAGTGATTCCAAAAGAGGGGTATTGAAAGAATTTGCTTAAGGCTCAAAGGGGGAAGCGAGAGTTAAAAGTGTTTGGATAGAAGAAAGAATTGCCTCCGTCATCTCATTATTCAACAAATGCCAAATACAAACAAATAAACCAAAATTGCCATAATTTAAAGAAATTACGCATAATATCTCTTGACTGCATCTGAATTGATAGCCATGTCGACACATCTTCCCTCGACATCTGTCAAACACAAAGCACCATTGGCCAAGACTCTGGTCACGATATAAGGCCCTTGCCAATTTGGGGCGAATTTGCCTTTTGCCTCGACCTGATGTGGGAGGATCTTCTTCAATACATGCTGCCCTACTTCAAACTTCCTGGGGCGCACCTTTTTATTATACGCTCTTGCCATTCTCTTCTGGTACAGCTGACCATGGCACACTACTGCCAATCTTTTCTCATCTATCAGGCTCAACTGTTCCAAGCGAGCTTTGATCCATTCATCATCATCAATTCCAGCTTCAGCGACAATTCGGAGGGACGGAATTTCGACCTCCGCTGGTATCACGGCCTCAGTTCCATACACCAACAAATAAGGAGTTGTGCCTATGGAAGTCCGGACGGTAGTGCGGTAACCCAACAAAGCAAAGGGTAATTTCTCGTGCCACTGTCTGGACCCTTCCACCATTTTTCGCAGTATCTTCTTGATATTCTTATTGGCTGCTTCGACTGCTCCATTTGCCTTAGGACGATATGGGGTGGAATTGCGGTGTGTAATCTTGAATTGTTGGCATACCTCTCTCATCAAGCTGCTATTAAGATTCGCACCGTTATCCGTGATGATCACTTTTGGGATCCCAAATCTGCAGATGATATGGGAGTGAACAAAGTCCACCACTGCCTTCTTGGTTACTGATTTGAAGGTTTTAGCCTCAACCCATTTGGTGAAGTAATCAATGGTCACTAGAATGAACCTATGACCGTTGGACGCTGCTGGCTCGATGGGCCCAATGACATCCATGCCCCATGCTACAAACGGCCAGGGTGCTGACATCGTATGTAACTCTGTTGGCGGAGAGTGAATCAAGTCTCCATGTATCTGGCACTGATGGCATTTCCTCACAAAAGTGATACAGTCGTGTTCCATGGTGAGCCAATAACACCCTGTTCGAAGGATCTTTCTTGCCAATATATATCCGCTCATGTGTAGCCCACAAACTCCAGCGTGTACCTCTGCCATAACTGTCGTTGCTTGACTGGCATCTATGCATCTCAACAATCCCAAATCCGGGGTTCTTTTGTACAATACTCCTCCACTGAGGAAGAAACCATTCGACAAACGCCGAAGGGCTCTTTTTTGGTCTCTAGAGGCATGTTCTGGATATATCCCCATTCTGAGGTATTCGTTGATATCATGAAACCAGGGTTCGCCATCTGCTTCTTCTTCTATGGCATTGCAGTAGGCGTGCTGATCACGGACCTGGATGTGTAGAGGATCAACATACATTTTGTCAGGGTGGTGCAGCATTGATGCTAAGGTGGCTAAGGCATCCGCAACCTCATTGTGAACTCTCGGGATGTGTTTGAACTTTACCGATCGAAATTGCTTGCTCAGATCATGCAAGCATTGTCGGTATGGTATGAGCTTTAGATCTCGTGTTTCCCATTCACCCTGAATTTGATGTACCAAGAGGTCCGAGTCTCCCAAGACCAAGACGTCTTTGACATCCATGTCAGCAGCCAAGCGCAGACCCAGAATGCAAGCCTCATATTCGGCCATATTGTTGGTGCAATAGAAGCGCAGTTGAGCCGTAACAGGATAATGCCGTCCTATTTCAGAAATGAGTACTGCTCCTATTCCAACCCCTTTTGCGTTTGCAGCTCCATCGAAGAAAAGCTTCCAACCTGGTTCCTCGGGTAATTCCAACTCATTCGTATGCATCACCTCTTCGTCAGGAAAATACGTTCTTAAGGGCTCGTATTTTTCATCAACGGGATTCTCGGCCAAATGGTCTGCCAGCGCCTGGGCTTTCATGGCCGTCCTCGTCACATAGATGATATCAAACTCTGTGAGCAGAATTTGCCATTTTGCCAACCTTCCCGTGGGCATAGGTTTCTGAAAGATATACTTCAATGGGTCCAAGCGGGATATGAGATAAGTAGTATATGAAGACAGGTAGTGTTTCAACTTCTGAGCTACCCAAGTTAGGGCGCAGCACGTTTTCTCGAGTTGAGTGTACTTGACCTCATGCACTGTGAATTTCTTGCTAAGATAGTAGATGGCCTGCTCCTTCCTTCCTGTGTCGTCATGTTGCCCCAATACACAACCAAATGAATTTTCCAAGACCGTCAGGTAAAGAATTAGGGGCTTCCCGGGCTTAGGCGGGACCAATACGGGTGGATTAGACAGATACCCTTTGATTTGGTCGAAAGCCTCCTGACACTCTGCCGTCCAACCTACTGCAGCATCCTTTCTCAGTAGCCGAAATATGGGCTCACAAGTTGCTGTGAGTTGAGCGATGAACCTGCTGATGTAATTGAGTCTACCCAGCAAACTCATTACCTCTGTTTTGTTCCTTGGCGGTGGCAAGTCTCGGATGGATTCAATTTTGGATGGGTCTAACTCAATCCCCCGTCGACTGACGATGAATCCTAGCAACTTTCCTGATGGAACCCCGAATGCGCATTTGGCCGGGTTAAGCTTGATATCATACCTCCGGAGTCTTTGGAAAAATCTCCTTAGGTCTGCCACATGGTCCTCCTGACGCCAAGATTTGATGATCACATCATCGACGTACACCTCTATTTCTTTGTGTATCATGTCATGAAACACAGCAGTCATTGCTCGCAGGTACGTTGCCCCGGCGTTCTTTAACCCGAACGGCATTACCCGATAGCAGTAGGTTCCCCATGGCGTAATAAACGCTGTCTTCTCAGCATCCTCTTCGTCCATTAGGATCTGATGATAACCCGCATAGCAATCCACAAAGGATCCGATCTCACGCCCAGCGCAATTATCGATTAGGATATGAATGTTGGGTAACGGGAAATTGTCCTTGGGACTTGCTTTGTTGAGGTTGCGGTAGTCGACGCACACCCTGATTTTTCCATCCTTCTTTGGGACTGGTACCACATTGGCCAGCCACTCGGGATATCGAGTGACCCGAATGACCTTCGATTGCAACTGCTTGATCACTTCTTCTTTGATTTTTACACTCATTTCTGTTTTAAATTTCCTTATTTTTTGCTTGGCCGGAGGGTATGCCGGGTCAGTGGGTAGTTTGTGAACCACTAAATTGGTGCTCAATCCAGGCATATCATCATATGACCATGCAAAAACATCTTTGAATTCCCTGAGAGTTTCGATCAATTCTGCTTTGACATTCGGCTCAATGTGGATGCTAATTTTGGTCTCTTGGATGTTATCAGCGTCTCCTAGGTTCACAGCCTCAGTGTCATTTAGGTTAGGCTTGGGTTTCTCTTCAAATTGGCACAGTTCTCGGTTTATTTCTTCGAAGGCTTCCCCTTCGTCACATTCGGATTCATTATCACAAACGACCTCTTGCATCATTGAGTCAGATTCAGATTGATTTATTAGACTAGGTCGAAGATCCGATGTGCATGCCATGTCATTAGGACCAGTAAAAAGAGAATTGTTCAGAAAGAAAAAGAACAAAACAAGAAATTAAAATGGGACAAAAGAAAAGAACTTTATTAAATTTGCAGGATAAAAAAAAGGGTTCACACTTTTACAAAACGAAAGTAAAATTGGGATTACACCCTTGAATAATCCGATCAAACAAACAAACAAACAAAACATTAATCAAAGCCTACTACCAAGACTCCCCTCGGACAGGAAGAGGAGTAACCGTCCAATTGTTGGTCTTGGCCTCAAGCCCCACGAATTGTATCTCTGCTCTGCTGGAACCCTCTCCAGCTTCCACCATACTGACATCCGCGAATAGTCTCTCAAAACTCTGATTCAGGTCTTCACTTATGCCGATCAAAGGTCCTCGAATCTTTGGGATCGCTGACCCCTTGGCACTAGCTTTAACAAAAGACCTTGAGAGGCGTGGCACTGGTTTAGGCAGAGACCAGACTCTCTTCTTCATTTTTCGCGCTTGCTTCCTGTCTGCTGCGGTTGGTTTGAACCCCAACCCGAAAGTTTCCAGATTCTTAGGAAGGGAGACAGGTTGTACTATCCCTTGAAGTTCAACTCCCAGGCCTTTTCCCGGCACAAACCCATTACCCAGCATTTCTGATACCATCATGACTGTTGCGGCAGTCACCCTAGGGTGCGGGATGATTTCTCCTTCAGAAATTTTGTTGGCCGACCCTGTATCGAGAATCTGGTAGACCCAGGGACCCTTGTCATCAGTGGTCTCTATGAAAGGCACAATGGTTCCACCCATGGTGCATGTTGTATCCTCGCCGTGCAACACGACCTCTTGTCTTTCCCACTCGAACTTCACTGTCTGATGTAGGGTGGAAGGCACCGCTTTAGCTGCATGAATCCAAGGTTGTCCTAACAGCAAGTTGTAAGATACCGTGGCGTCCAATACCTGGAATTCCATGGTAAACAGGACCGGGCCAATGGTCAGTTCAAGTACAACATCCCCCACAGTGGCTGTTCCGTTTCCGTCAAACCCCCGGACACAGATGCTATTCTCTCGGATTCTTCCACGGTCAATCTTTAACTGGTCTAGGGTGGATAATGGACAAATATTGGCGCTTGAGCCGTTATCCACCAATACTCGAGTTACCACCGAGTCTTCACATTTGACAGCTAGGTATAGAGCTTTGTTATGCTCCGTACCTTCCACCGGCAGGTCATCATCTGAGAATGTTACCCTGTTCACCTCGAAAATCTTGCTGGCAATGGTTTCCAGGTGGTTTACAGAAATCTCACTGGGTACATGGGCCTCGTTCAATATCTTTAACAGGGCCCGACGATGTTCCTCGGAATGGAGGAGTAACGACAATAACGAGATCTAGGCAGGTGTTTTTCTCAGCTGCTCAACCACAGAATAGTCTTGTACTTTCATCTTCCTCAGGAAGTCTTCAGCCTCTTCTTCTGACACTGGCTTCTTGGTTGCCACTGGGTTGGTTTTTCTTAACTCCACCGGAGCAAAACATCGACCTGATCGAGTCAGCCCTTGCGCTTCACAACTGACTTCTTCCACCTGTTTTCCTTGGTACGTCACCACTGTTTTTCATATTTCCAGGGCACAGCCCTGCTGTCAAGCATTGGCAGTTGGACCACCGGCTTTATGGTCACCCGTTCTCCACATACCCCTTTCAACATGACTGCCGGTGTGGGCAGGATCCCTGGTATTACCAACTTGCTTGGCTCGGGTTTGCTTGCTATGACGGACGAGCTCTTCCCCCATATTACTACCGGCTTGACGCCTTCTCCCTGCGACTGTACATTTGTTCCTCCACTGGTTAAGACTTCTTTTGGGGCAGCTTGGATCATCATCACTGTTTGTGAGGGTTTTCTTAATTCTCCTCCCTCACACACCAACTCAATCATGTGAGTTTCGTGGTGCGCTGGCAGTGGGTTTTGGTTGATGTTAGGAGCCTCCGGTGTCTGGACCTCGATCTTATTGGTGTCAATAAGATCCTGTATGGCATGCCTTAACTTCCAGCACTTCTCGGTATCGTGCCCGAGCATCCCTGAACAGTATTCACAACTGATTGAACGATCCAAATTCTGAGGCGGGGGATTTGGTTCCCGAGTATGGACAGGACTAACCAAACCCAATTGCCGCAGCTTGTGGAACACAGCGGTGTAGGTTTCTCCCAGTTCGGTGAAGGTTCTTTGCTTCCGCAACCTGTCATTTCTGGCATCTGGATTTCCCCGGAAACCTGCCCCTGAAGGATTTCTATATGCCCTTGGTGGAGGGTAAGTGTTTTGTGGTGGTGCATATATGTTCTGGGGAGCCGGTGCGCGCCATTATGGGCGAACCGGAGGTTGAGTGTATACCTGGGCTTGGTGTACGGAACAATGTGGTTCTCGAGGTGGATAGAAATTTTGTGGTGGGTTGTATGGGTAGTTTGACCTGTGAGGCCTGGGTTGGTTGTAGTGCGGCCTGCCAGCCCTGGACCAACTGCCTGCCTCGATCGTGGCAACCTCTTCTTTCTTTCTTCTCAGCGCACCTCCCGTGCCGCTTTGAATAGCCTGGGTTGTGGCCTTAAGCGCCGAATAATTCAAGATCTTGTCCGACCTCAAACCTTCTTCTATCATGACCCCAATTTTGACCACCTCGTTGAAAGATTTTCCAACCGTCGTCACCAAGTGACCAAAGTAGGTTGGATCCAATGTCTGCAAAAAATAGTCCACCATCTCTCCCTCTCTCATGGGAGGATCGACTCTAGCTGCTTGTTCTCTCCAGCGGAATCCGAACTCGCGAAAACTTTCCCCGGGTTTCTTCCTAGTTCTCAATAACGTGAGGCGGTCAGGGACTATCTCTAGATTGTACTGGAAATGACCTGCAAAAGCCTGTGCCAGATCATCCCACGTGTACCACCTGCTGAAATCCTGCCTGGTATACCATTCCAGTGCAGATCCGCTCAGACTTTGGCCGAAATAAGCTATCAAAAGCTCATCCTTGCCTCCTGCCCCTCTCATTTTGCTACAGAATCCCCGCAAATGTGCCATGGGATCACCGTGCCCTTCATATAAATCAAACTTGGGCATCTTGAACCCAGCCGGGAGTTGGACATCTGGGAAAGGGCACAGATCTTTGTATGCCACGCTGACTTGACTGCCCAGCCCGTGCAAGTTCCTGAAGGATTGCTCCAGGCTTTTGAACTTTCTCAACACTTCTTCCTGTTCAGGGGCCTTAACCGGCTTCTCAACCTCTGCCGGTACTCCCAAATGGGGATTGTAAGCCTGTGGTTCCGGTGCATGGAATGTAGGCTCAGGGGGATAGTATTGTGTATCGTGAACCTGAAACAATGGCTCACTGGTCGTTTGCTGCAAAGGGGCTGATGCAGGTCCCACAAAAATGGGAATATTGGGTGTTGGGAGAGGTTGATGGGGTGGTGGAGCTTGGGAATCATGAGGGCTTCTTTCTTGATGATAGAGGGGATTTGGGCGGCTTGTGGAAGGGCCAGAGTGAGGGTACTCCGGCATGTGTCCCAGTGTCTCAGGGCTCTTTTGCGTTTTGGCCAGGGCTAGCTGCATTGCATGCATCTCTAGTCCCATCCTTTCAATCTTTTCCATTGCCTCTTTTAGCAACTGGCTCATCGGCCTTTCTTCCTCATTACTATTCTCTGAAGTAGTCATGCTTGTTGCTACCGGTCCTTTGGATCTGGTTTGGTATGAATGTGTTGCCAGAATTCTTTAACAACTAACTGTCTGGTATCAGACAACAACAAACTTTGTTAGTGTTAGAGCTTAACAGATTTGATCATAACACATAGAGGATGCAATGCACCTAGGCAGTTAACCGTTTCTACATGCTTTGCTTCAAACCACATGCGTCATCCCGGCTTGTTCATTCGTCTCTTTTAAAGTATTTTGCGAAACTCTGCGTTTTATTTTATTTACATTTTCTTCTCTTTATTTATTAAAAGCGGTCGAATCTTATGGGGATTGCCTACGTATCACGTCCCCGCGTGAATCAGACCAGGCGTAGTTCTGCCTTAAAGTAAAGACACATAGAAATTCTTCCGGAGTCACTTAATTTCATTATCAAAATTTGCTATTACACATTACTTCAAACAAAATAGCAACAGTACAGACTCCAGGGTTTTAAACTTGGTTTGAGGAAAAGAAAACATCATTGGGGAAACAACAAACAAAACAACCAGGACTCGATCAACAACTAATTTTCCAACTTAGGGACCCACGAGGCATCTTTCGGCCCTTTCGCGGCCCTAGGTGTAAGGTCTCTTTGCAAGCTCTTCAACTCGTTCATAATCCGATGGACGCAGCCCATGATGGAAGCAATGAGGTTTTCCCGAGGTGTCTGCTCGCATGCCAAACATTTTAGGTAGATGTAATGCCCGACTTCGTTAATTCTTGCCCGAATGTTGTCCCTTTCTGCGAACAATTGCCTTATCTGTCGGCTCTTTAATCCTAGCGTTTGTGCATTGGCGGAGAGCTGATCCTGGAACATATCCATTTGCCTTTCCATCCTTGTCATTGCATTGTAATAGCGTCTCCGGTCGGCCTGGGCATCTTGTGTTTGCTTGAAGATCCGCTCTTGCAAAGCGGAATTTGTTTCCTTTGCTGCTTTGACGCTCAGTTCACAATTCCTCATGACTTGCTGTAGGCGCTTTCTCCGGGCCATTGTACCTTCTGCCCATTTGACCCTCATCCTTGCTATGCAAGCCTCTGATAGGTCTAATTCTACCTGGCTCTGGATGACCTGATTTCTCAAACTGGCTATCAATCTTTCGTCGGAGCAACGCCTCTGTCGGTCGATGTTATTCTTACTGGCTTGGCGAAGCCGGGCCCTCAGGGTTTGGTTTTCTTGGGCTAACTTGTCTTTTTCAGCCTGCTCTTGGGTGACTTGTACGTTGTTTTCGAATACCATCCTTTCAATTTGTCGCTTCAGCTTCCTAATTTCAACCAGGTAACCTTCCTCTTTTGCGGGCCAGTCCCATTGTTCTTGCGATGACTCAACAAAATTTCGGAGGTGAGGCCGTTTGGTTGGCCGTTTTACGATGTTCTTCTTGTTCTGCCAAGTGATATAGGCCGGCGAGACTTCACCCCTAGACACATCATTTACTCGGGTATTCGCCGTTAAGTACTGGCATTCACTCCATATGCAACAAACTGTCTTTTCAGGAAATTGGCCGTCACTGCTGACCTCGACTGCATAAGTGCTGAGATCTTCGTCCGGGTGTAGTACTTGACATCTTCCCAACTGCCTCATTACCCTGTAAGGGGCATAAGGTTGAATACCCCTGAGTCCCATCAAGAGGAAGTGAGGACCAGTGGCGGGCATGTATATGATTTCTTCCACAGAAAGCCAACCCAAAGTCCAGTTTATTTGGTCTGCGGTGATGATCCGGAGATAGGATATCCATTCTTCAAACCCTCCCGGTGATCGGAAACCTGAAACCCTTAGGCTATAACCCTCGATGCAGCCCCCATTTGTAGACATGTAGCGCATATACTGAGGGTGGTGACACAAGTGTTCGATCATCCACATCTGTAACAACAAGTTGCACCCTTCGAAGAAGTCTGCTCCAGCCTTACAAGCCGTGAGGGCTCGGTATATTTCTGACATTATCATGGGAGCAAGGATGCTTTTATCGTTGGTAATCAGGATTTTGATGATTCCAGCCACCTTTAGGTCGATATTTCTATCTTTTCGGGGAAACACCACAAGGCCCAAAAATGCCACCATAAAAGCGAACCGCCTATGCTCATTCCATTTTACCAGATTTCCCCTGCTGCAAACACCACTTTCTGGATCATTGAATCCTCCTATGCTCCCGTACCTCTGGTATATGAATTGTAGGGTAGAAAAACCTCTATCCAGTTCAGCGTATGGGACTCCTTTGCTTATCTTCAACAGATCCATGAATTTGTGTGAATTCACAGCCCTTGGAGCGATCAGGTATTTGTGTCTCAAACCTTCAGTGACGTCCATGTAACCCGCCATTTCCTCTAAGGTTGGGGTGAGTTCAAAATCTGAGAAACGGAACACGTTGTGGGCCGGATCCCAGAATGTAACCAAAGCCTTTATGATGTCGCACCGAGGCCTGACTTTCAACAAATCAACCAAACCCCCCAGGTGTAGTTTGACCTTGTCTTGCTCTGGCTTTTCCAAATCCTCCCACCATAATCGCACTTCCAGGGGGATTTTGCTTCTAACTGTTATCGGCAAACTTGGACTCATGCTCATTCTGCATGTTTATTGGGGTGATTAAGCGAAGATCCAGACTCATTAGACTCAAATACACAAATCGACACACTATTTTCTAGAAAAACGAAATTTTGGTTGTTTCTGAAAAGTACGATGTTACCTTAAAACTTTCGTTATTTGGTTTGTACCTCTATTTTGAAAGAACAAGTTGAGCCCGATGGGGGTTGCCTACGTATCCCGCACCATGCGAGAATCAAACTGACGTAGTTCGGGAATAAATCGAATTTTGGGGACACCCTATTTTTCTCTTAAAAATGAATCAAAGACTCCTTTTTTCTTTTTTAAAACAAATTAATAAGACACACATTTTTTTTTCAAAATTCTGGCAGAGCTTTGACCATTTTTGTGACTTTTCAAGAATAAATAAGTAACCCCTTAACCGTTATTCCTCTTCCTTTTCCAAACATTCCCGATATTCAGAAACCGGTCAGCATGCAAGCCTTGAAACAAGTAAATGCATAAAGCAAACAGGATGTAGCATGATGGTCTTTATTCTCAGGTTGTCTGTCCTAGACGGACCCAGCCCCTGTGCTGAGTCCCCTAAGTCAAATGCACATGATGCAAATAAGCGTTCCTACTAGGGATTCGGCATGAAGTTATGTTATGCTAAGCTGTAAAACCTAGGTGTTTGTTCTAGACCTGGCTTACCCGAGCGAACAACTCGAGCCGAGGATGGGAGCTGTGTACCGGTAACCAAAAGGCCATCCGATTTTGCAACTCCTCCGAATCCTCGTTCTATTTTGGGCATATGACACTAACAGAAAGAAGCCACGACCAGCGTGCGCTCCTCAAGAGAGAAGAGAAGGGTTTCGGCACAGTTTATATGTACAGCTCCAACAATATCAAAGCAGTAAAAGCAGCATTTAGCACATTAGGCTCAAAACATGTAATAAAATCAGATAATAAATAAAGCCAAATAATAACAATTACACTAAACTCGAATTCTTAACCCTGAACCAGTGGTTCTGGTTTATCATCCCCAGCAGAGTCGCCAGAGCTGTCACACCTCCTTTTTCCGCGCCAGAATACCCATACCCTTTAAGCCCATCCTTAAGCATCTTTTGATGCCAGCCCTTTTGTTCCCCACGCCTGGCTTTCTTTAATCAAGAGTTATGGGTTCATTTTAGTATTCATTTTAAATTCCCATGCTCTTATGTCTTGTTCCCCATTGGCATTAATTTAATCCCAAATTAGTACCCTACTTGTCAGCTCATTTAAACTAATCTTTCTGTCCTTTTTAACACCCCAGAATACCCCTGCTTAACCTTGATTATTACTGCCCTGCCTATTGCAGCATAAGGGCAGTTTTGAACTGATGAAAGTTCGAATTCAAGGCTGCCTGGACTGAACCTTTCCAGTCATTTTTCACAATGCAAACAAACCATTTTAAACAATGTTGGGGCATTCAGTTAGTGGCAACGTTCAATTAGTCCTGTGGCATTATTAGCTCATTCGATTCATTAGTTATAGAAAACTAATCAACGACATTTATCGAGTCGACTATACTAATTATAGCAGGTAATAATCAGTCGCTCATATAAACAATACGTTCGGGGACCTAAAGGGTATCAGACAACTTTTGTTAAATTACTGGGCCTATATGAATTAGTTCTTTTGACGATTAATCTAACTGACGATCATGTTTATTACAGAGTGTATTCAGAACAAACAGAAGACAATCGACCAAATAAAAGGCCTTTAACATAGATGGAAGAAATCCGAAATAAAAATAACAACATAACAAACAAACACAACCGAACATGCTGACAGCTTAATTAGAACTAAAACAAAAGAAAGAAAAACTTACCAAAAAGGTTTGAAATCAAAAGTGACCCAAATTCCGATTCAACTTCGAACCCTTGAGGCCGAACAAACTTTAATCAGGGTGTTCTCACATGAGAACACCTTGATTAAGGTCTATTAGACCTCAAACCCTTGTCAAGACTGGCCGGGTTCCCCAGGTGCATGTGTCCTAAGGTCTGGATTTCCAGATCTGATTTTTAAGGAGTTGTGGGTAGATTCGGACCAAACCAAGCTTGGTTTGGTCACGAGGAAGGTCAGGGGAGTGTCTGATACAAAGATGGTGAGGTTTGGTGTAGATCGAGTTTTGTCTCGAATCTTCAAATCCAGATTCGAGACGATAGGAGGTGATTCGAGGTTCGTGGTTAGTGGATTCGTGTTCAGGGTGGTTGGATGCCTTAGGGGTGTGAAGGGGGTGGTCACCGGCGTTCGTGCCGCCGGCTTCTGGTGAAAGGGGAACTAGGGCGGCGTTAGGGTTTGGGGTTTCAGAGCTTAGGGAAGGGGACGAGTGAAGGGTGGGGTTGGTATAGGGGGCGTGGGGTGTAAGGGAAGGTTTATATACGGAGTAGGGGATTGGATCTGAGCCGTTAGATCAAATGATCTCAACGGCTTGGATCTGATGGTGAAAAATGAGACGGGGTCGTTTGGTAGTTAAACGGGGTCGTTTGGTTTAAGTGAGGGGTTGGGTCAGGCTGGTTATTTGGGTCGGGCTTTGAAACGGTTTACGGATAGTGATCCTGGACCGTTGGATTGGGTTGATTGGAACGGCTGAGATGGATCAGCCTGAAACGGTGTCGTTTCAGGAGGTGGCTGGGCAGGCCTGGACTTGGACCGGATTTGAATGTTGGTTTTGGGCCTGTTTTGTTTCACTCCTTTTGGCCCAAACCGATTTCATTTACTCTTTGGTTTTCTAATTTCATTTTTTTTTTTTAAAAACAAAACAAAAATAATAAATAATAAAAATAATGAAATTAAAACTAAACAACGATGCAACATTTTAACACAATTATCACAAAATTATTTAAGTAAGTTAACTAAAAGCCTAGAACGAACGATGCACACATATATATATATTTTTTGAATTTTCTTCTACTGACCGAATTATGGTTTAATCATCCTAACATACATATTTTGTATTTTTGTTTGTTAATGATTAAATGCAGAAATAGACAGTCCTACAAACGACTAATAACACATGTCACGAAAAGATCGAAAAATTGTGCAGCGAAGCCATTTGTCACTATTTTTTTATTTTCTTTTGGAGTGATCGTCCGTGAAGCAAAAATCACGTGCTTACAACTATGAGTTGGTCTACTGGACAGTATCCCGGGAGATCCATTGGATATGTATATTTGGGACTACAGGACGGTATCTCGGGAGATCTTTGATTGTTACTTTTGGTGTTGAGCCGTATTTCTTTCTGTGTTTACTTTGCCTCTGTAATAGTTGTTGTTGTCCTTTATATCCTGTGTTACTTTTACTGCTGTACTTACTTATACTATTCTATTCTACACTGTCGAACTTTATATTTTATTTAACCCCAGTAAGGCTCTGACTTTCCTCATCACTACCCGATCGAGGTTAGGCTCGGCACTTACGGAGTACTGCTGTGGTGTACTCATGCCCTTTCTGCGCATGTTTTTCATGTGCAGATCCAGGTACTTCGACTCAGTCCTATCACCCTTGAGGCGAGGCAACTGTTCCAGAGACTTCGAGGTATATCTACCGCGTCCACAGACCGAAGAGTCCCTTTCTACTCTCCCTATTGTATTAGCCCTTCTGTATGTCTTTTCCTTGTTAAATATTCTGGAGTTGGACATTGGTAGACATTCCAAGGCTTGTGGTTTCATGAGATTCCGTGTTTTCGAAAATGTTGTTAGTTTCGAGAATTTGTATTGTATATGCCGAGCGACATTTTAAATACTGTTTCATTCGGTTATTTTGGCTTTTAATTATTTCTTCCGCAAGTTTTGTTTGTTTTCCGCATTTGTTAGGCTTACCTAGTCGTAGAGACTAGGTGCCGTCACGGCAGTTCACGTAGGGCGAACTAGGGTCGTGACAAGTTGGTATTAGCTCTAGGTTCATAGGAGTCATGAATCACAAGCCAGTTTATTAGGGTCTCGTTGATCGGTACGGAGACGTCTGTACTTATCTACGAGAGGCTATGTAACTGTTAGGAAAATTCCATTTCATTTGATTTCCTTGTCGTGCGAAATTTTAATGTCACAATTCTAAACTTCTATCTTCTATTCTCTCACAGATGGTTAGGACACATGCTACCCGAGATGATTAGGCACCCGTTCTCCCTACTGCAGCCGTTAGAGGCTAGCAGTTCCAGCCGGAGTCCAGGCACTTGATACGCCTACTACTACTACTACTCCAGCACTTCAGGAGACTCTGGCACAGTTCATGATCATGTACACCACTTTGGCTCAGGCAGGGTTGCTTACCCTCGCTGCAGCTACATCTCAGGCCGGGGGAGGAGCACAGACTCCCGCCGCCCGCACTTCTAAGCAGCGAGTGCATGTTGAGCAGGTCCTTGAGATTATTCTTGTACAGTCTGCAGTCCGAGCTCAGCCCGAGGACAAGGCAGCGGCTTCCGAGGATGAGCAGCTGAGGCTTGAGGGGTTCAAGAAGTACAAGCCTCCTGTATTCAGTGGTCTAGCATCGAATGATGCTCTGGGATTTCTAGATGAGTGTTATCGTATTCTCCGTACCATGGGTATATCAGGATCGAGTGGGGTTTCCTTCACTATTTTCCAGCTTCGAGGAGCCTCCTATGAGTGGTGGCGCACCTATGAGTTAGACAATCCGGATGAGGCTGCTTCACTAACTTGGACTCAGTTTTCAGATCTGTTCCTGAGAGAGTATGTTCCTCAGAGCCTCAGGGACGCATGGCGCGCAGAGTTTGAGCATTTGCGCCAGAGTGCTATGACTGTCTTAGAGTATGTTGTCCATTACACTAGTTTGGCTAGACATGCACCAACATTGGTTTCTACTGTTCTCGAGAGGGTTCACCGGTTTATTGAGGGGCTTATTCCCAGCATCAGGTCTAGCATGGCTCATGAGTTGGAGATGGATATTTCTTATCAGCGGGTAGTAAGCATTACTAGGAAGATTGAGGGTATGCATGTTAGGGAGAGATAGGAGAGGGAGGCCAAGAGGTCTCGAGAGTCAGGCCATTATTCTGGTGCCCGTGCCCCAGCTGCAGGTCGTCATGATAGGGGTTATATAAGTCGCCCTGTTCATTCAGCTCTTCCAGTAGCCAGTGTTATTCCAGCTCCTCCTAGGCCTCGGGATCCTTATTATGCACCTCTGATTTCTAACGCGCCTCCCGCGCGGGGTGCTTTCAGAGGTCAGTACAGTAGACCTAGCCCGAGCCAGTCACAGCCACCACATCCTCCTAAAGCTTGTTTTGAGTGTGGTGACACATGCCATATGGTGAGGGATTACCTCAGATTTGGGAGGGGTGCACCTCCGTAGACTTCTCAACCATAGCGTGCCCTGCAGAGTCCTTAGGATATGGTTACAGCTCCATTTGCTAACCCACCTGCTCAGCCAGCTAGAGGTTGAGGAGGTAGAGGTCGCCTTAGAGGGGGAGACCAGGCCAGATACTATGCCCTTCCTGTCCGTACCGAGGTTGTTGTCTCCGATTCTGTCATCACAAGTATTTTACTGGTTTGTCACAGAGATGCATCGGTTCTATTCGATCCAGGCTTCACTTACTCTTATGTGTCTTCTTATTTTGCTCCACATTTGGGTGTATCTTGGGATTCTTTGAGTTCCCCTGTTTATGTTTCTACTCCTGTGGGAGATTCTCTTTTTGTAAACCGCATTTATCAGTCGTGTTTGGTTGCTCTTAGTGGTTTTGAGACCAGAGCCAATTTATTGTTGCTCAACATGGTAGATTTTGATATTATCTTGGGCATAGACTGGTTGTCGCCCCACTATGTTATTCTTGATTGTCATGCCAAAACCGTGATGCTGGCTATACCAGGTGTACCGCGTGTTGAGTGGAGGGATACTCTAGATCACACTCCCAGTAGAGTTATTTCTTTTCTTAAAGCTCAGTGTATGGTTGAGAAGGGGTGTGACACATATTTAGCTTAGGTGAGAGATGTCAGTATTGATACCTCTTCAGTTGAGAAGGACTTCCGGGCATGCTGCCTGATAGAGATATTGATTTTGGCATTGATCTGTTGCTGGACACTCAGCCCATTTATATTCCTCCGTATCGTATGGCTCCTCCTAAGTTGAAGGAGTTGAAGGATCAGTTATAGGAATTGAAAGGGTTTTATTCGGCCCAGTGTATCACGTTGGGGTGCTCCTATCTTATTTGTAAAGAAAAAAGATGGTTCTATGCATATGTGTATTGATTATCGCCAGTTGAACAAGGTTACAGTGAAGAACCGTCATCCTTTGCCTCGTATTGATGATCTGTTTGACTAGCTTCAGGGTGCACGGGTGTTTCCTAAGATTGACTTGCGCTCAGGTTACCATCAGTTGAAGATTCGGGAGCCAGATATCCCGAAGACTGCTTTCAGGACTCGGTGTGGCCATTACGAGTTCCTTGTTATGTCATTTGGCCTGACCAATGCCCCAACAGCCTTTATGCATTTGATGCATAGTGTGTTCCGGCCGTATCTTGACTCGTTCATCATTGTCTTTATTGATGACATTCTGGTGTATTCCCAGAGTAGGGAAGATCATGAGCAGCACCTGAGGACAGTGCTCCAGACTCTGAGGGAAAAGAAGTTATATGCAAAGTTCTAAAAATGTGAGTTTTGGTTGGATTTCGTGGCATTTTTAGGCCACGTGGTATCGAGTGAGGGTATTCAGGTGGATCCGAAGAAAGTAGAGGTAGTGCAGAGTTGGCCCAGACCATCATCATCTATAGATATCCATAGTTTTCTCGGCTTGGCGGGTTACTACCATCATTTTGTGGAGGGGTTTTCATCGATTGCAGCCCCTATGACCAGACTGACCCAGAAGAGTGCTCCGTTCCAGTGGACGAAAGAGTCTGAGGTGAGCTTTCAGAAGCTTAAGACAGCTTTATCTACAACCCCAATTTTGATATTGCCTGCAGGTTCGGGGTCTTACACTGTCTATTGTGATGCCTCTAGGATTGGCCTTGGAGCAGTTTTGATGCAGGACGGTAGAGTGATTGCCTACGCGTCCAGACAGTTGAAGGTTCAAAAGAAGAATTATCCTGTCCATGACGTTGAGTTAGCTGCCATTATTCACGCCCTGAAGATCTGGCGTCATTATTTGTACGGGGTTCTTTGTGTGATTTATACTGATCATCGGAGTTTGCAACACCTGTTCAAGCAAAAGGATCTAAATTTGTGCCAGAGGAGATGGTTAGAGTTGCTGAAGGACTATGATATCACTATTTTGTATCACCCGGGCAAGCCAATGTGGTGGCCGATGTCTTGAGTCGTCGGGCGAAGAGTTTGGGGAGTTTGGCTTATTTACCAACATTGGAGAGACCTATGGTGATGGATGTTCAGGCCTTAGCCAGCCAATTTGTGAGATTGGATCTTTTGGAGCCCAGTCGGGTTCTAGCTTGCGTGGTTTCTCGGTCTTCCTTATTTGATCGTATCAGGAAGCGTCAGTTGATGACCATCGTTTGCTTGTCCTCAAGGACAAGGTTCAGCACGGTGATGCCAGAGATGTGACTATTGGTAATGACGGGGTATTGAGGATGCAGGGTCGGATTTGTGTACCCAATATTGATGGGCTTCGGGAGTTGATTCTTGAGGAGGCCTATAGTTCACGGTATTCCATACATCCGGGTGCCGCAAAGATGTATCAGGATTTGAGACAGCACTATTGGTGGAGACGGATGAAGAAAGATTAAGTTGGGTTTGTAGCTCGGTGCCTCAACTGTCAATAGGTGAAGTATGAGCACTAGTGACCGGGAGGGTTGCTTCAGCAGATAGAGATTCTGGAGTGGAAGTGGGAGCGGATCACCATGGACTTTGTAGTTAGGCTCCCACGGACTTTGAATAAGTTCGATGTTATTTGGGTGATTGCGGATTGACTGACCAAGTCCGCGCACTTTATTCCTATGTGTACTACCTATTCTTTGGAGCGTCTAGCGGAGATTTATATCCGGGAGATTGTTCATCTATATGGTATTCCAGTTTCCATCATTTCAGATAGAGGTACTCAGTTCACATCACGATTCTGGAGGGTCGTTCAGCATGAGTTGGGTACTCGGGTGGAGTTGAGTACAACATTTCACTCTTAGACGGACGAACAGTTCGAGCACACTATTCAGATTCTTGAGGATATGCTTCATGCGTGTGTGATTGAGTTTGGAGGGTCTTGGGATCAGTTCTTGTCATTGGCGGAGTTTGCCTACAACAACAGCTATCAGTCCAGTATTCAGATGGCACCGTATGAGGCTTTATATGGTAATCGGTGTAGATCCCCGGTGGGTTGGTTCGAGCCAGGCGAGGCTAGATTATTGGGCACAGACTTGGTTCAGGATGCTTTGGAGAAGGTCAAGGTGATGCAAGATAGACTCCATACAGCCCAGTCCCGATAGAAGAGTTACGCAGACCGGAAGGTTCGTGATGTTTCCTATATGGTTGGAGAGCGGGTTCTGCTCTATGAAGGGCGTTATGAGATTTGGAAAGAAGGGGAAGTTGAGTCCGAGGTTTATTGGCCCTTTTGAGATATTGAGGCGTGTTGGGGAGGTTGTTTATGAGCTTGTCTTACCTCCCAGCTTGGCAGGAGTCCATCTAGTATTTCATGCTTCTATGCTCCGGAGGTATCACGGTGATCCGTCGCACATGTTGGATTTCAGTTCAGTCTAGTTGGACAAGGATCTATCCTATGGTGAGGAGCCAGTGGCAATATTGTGCAGGCAGGTTAAAAAGCTGATGTCAAAGAATATTGCGTCAGTGAAGGTTCAGTGGCGGGGTCACCCGGTCAAGGAGGCGACCTAGGAGACCGAGCAGGATATGCGCAGCCGTTACCCTCATCTTTTCACTACTTCAGGTATGTCTCTATGCTCGTTCAAGGACGAACGAATGCTTAAGTGTGGGAGGATGTAACGACCCGGACGGTCATTTTAAGAATTTATGCCCTGATCCCCTATTTACTGCTTTCCCCATGTTTATTTCTGCTATTTGATTTGTCGGGATGTTCGGTTTTGAGTTTCGGAGAGTTTTGGGACATTTAGTCCCTAAATGAGAAATTAAGTGTTAGAAATTTGACAGTAGTTGGAACAGTGTGAAGACGGCCTCGGAATAGAATTCCGATGGTTTCGCTAGCTCCGTTGGGTAATTTTGGGCTTAGGGGCGTGTTCAGATTGTGTTTTGGAGGTCCGTAGCTAATTTAGGCTTGAAATGCCGAAAGTTGAATTTTTAAGTTTCCAGTTCGATAGTGAGTTTTTGATCCGAGGATCGGAATGGGATTCTGAAAGTTGGAGAAGCTCTGTAGTGTTGAATGCAACGTGTGTACAAAATTCCAGGTCATTCGGACGAGGTTTGATAGACTGTTTGATCAAAAGTGTATTTTTAGAGTTTTGGAACACTTAGGCTTGAATCCGTGGTTGATTCGTCATTTTGATGTTGTTTTCGGTGTTTTAAGGATTGGTATAAGTTTGGACAGTGGTATTAGACTTGTTTGTGGTTTTGGTTGAGGTCCCGGGGACCTCGGGATGATTTCGGATGGTCGACGGAAGAATTGGAAGTGGTTTGAAGCAACTGAAGCTGCTGATCTCTGTCATAACCGCACATGCGGTTGGGTTCCGCAGGTGCGGAGCCGCAAAAGTGGCGGATCCATCGCAGAAGCGGAAAGGGGAGAAGCCAGCAGGAGCCGCAGAAGCGGTACCGCATCTGCGAATGGGGAGTCGCAGGTGCGGAAACAGGCTGAGTTAGTGATTGTCGCAGATGCGACCGTTTGTCCGCAAAAGCGGGATCGCAGAAGCGAATTAGCTAGGCAGAAACATATAAATTCTTGCCTTCGCGAATTTGAGCTATTTTTCACCTCTTTTCAAAAGGGAAGAAGGCCTGAGGAGCATTTTCAAGAGAGATTTTCAGAGGAGTTCATTGGGGTAAGGTCTTTGGTCTCTAAACTCATTATTGGAGTGATTTTTATCATTATAAGCATGAAAAATTATAAAAATCAGTGGTAATTTGGGGGTTATGGCTTGATTAATTAGAGACCTTTGAGTGATGATTTGAGGGACCACTTGAGGTCCGATTTTTGTACTTTTGGTATGACTGAACTCGCGAGAGTGTGAGGATTATAGAAATGTAAATTTTACCCGATTCCAAGACGTGGGCCCGAGGGGCGTTTTGGTCATTTTACCTAATTTCGCGTATTAGTTTAGAATTTCTTTCTAGAATTAGTTAGTTGAAGTTTTATTTACATTATGCAATTGAATTGAATAGATTTGGGCCATTTGGAGTCAAGTACTCGTGGCAAGAACGTGGTCTCGGGTTTAATTTGAACCAGTTCGAGGTAAGTGGCTTACCTAACCTTGTGTGGGGGACCTTCCCCTTAGGATTTGTATTATTGATAATTAGAATGCCTTGTATGTGAGGTGACGAGTGCGTACTTGTGCTAATTATTGGAAATCCGATTTTCATTAAGTAATTACTAGTATGTTTCCTTTCCTGTTTTTATTACTTGCACTATTATGCTTGTTGTTAGCTTAGGAAAGTATGTCTAAGTGATTTAATTGCTTTATTTGCTCAAACTGCTTTACCTGAATTCTGTGCAGCATGCTAGGCTAGAATTACTTATTTACCTTAATATGAAATTTGACATTTTTGAATATTTTTCTGTTGTTGTTGTGTATTTACATTGGGAATATGGATGTGGGATTCCGGTAGCTTCCCCTTGTCTGTTTTCATTTGGGATTACAGATGTGGGATTCCGGTAGATCTCCAAGCACTATGAGTTGGAATACGAGACGGTATCCCGGGAGATCCATTAGATATGTATATTTGGGACTACAGGACGGTATCCTGGGAGATCTCCGATTGTTATTTTTGGTGTTGAGCCGTATTTCTTTCTGTGTTTACTTTGTCTCTGTAATAGTTATTATTGTCCTTTATATCACGTGTTACTTTTACTATTGTACTTACTTATACTGTTCTATTCTACACTGTCGAATTTTATATTTTATTTAACCTCAATAAGGCCTTGACCTTCCTCGTCACTACACGACCGAGGTTAGGCTCGACACTTACTAAATACTCTGTGGTGTACTCATGCCCTTTCTGTGCATATTTTTCATGTGCAGATCCAGGTACTTCGACTCAGTCCTATCACTCTTGAGGCGAGGCGACTGTTCCAGAGACTTCGAGGTATATCTGCCGCGTCCGCAGACCGAGGAGTCCTTTTCTACTCTCCCTATTGTATTAGCCCTTCTGTATTTCTTTTCCTTGTTAGATATTCTGGAATTGGACACTGGTAGACATTCTAAGGCTTGTGGTTTTCATGAGATTCCGAGTTTTGAGAAATGTTATTAGTTTCGAGAAGTTGTATTGTATATGCCGAGCGACATCTTAAATACTTTTTCATTCGGTTATTTTGGCTTTTTATTATTTCTTCCGCAAGTTTTGTTTATTTTACGCATTTGTTAGGCTTACCTAGTCGTAGAGACTAGGTGCCGTCACGGCAGCTCATGGAGGGCAAACTGGGGTCGTGACTAGGGGTGTTCATGGTTCGGTTTGGATCGGTTTTTCCCTAAAAAAACAAACTAAGTAAGTCGGTTTTTTAAATATTAAAACCAAACCAAACCAATTAAGGCGGTTTTTTCTCGATTCAGTTTATGTCAGTTTTTTCTTAAATATTTGACATACACTACCAAACACACATTTCGGCGATCACATTTTCAACTTAACACTATCAAATCAATTGCCCTTTGAGAAATCTATTATTTACCAAGATATATTGATGATAATTGAATCAAATAGTGATGAATAATTTAAGGACTCAATTAAAAATATATTATTTTTAACATGAAATAGATTCTTACACTTAACAAAAGAAAACTACCAATTAAACTAGAATGTAAAGGTAAGAACTGTACTAAAAGTGCAAACGATTAATATTTACTATAAAAAATTTAAAATTTTGTATAAAAGTATACATATATATAGGTGTAATAATAAATTTAAAATAGCTACTCCTATATTCAGTTTGGTTCAGTTTTTTTTAATAAACCAAAATCCAAACCAAATTTGATCGGTTTTTAAGTTCAAAACCAAAACCAAACCAAACCAAAAAGTATCGATTCTTTTGGTCGGTTTGGTTTGGTTTTCGGTTTGGTTTGGGTTTTCAGATTTTTATGAACACCCCCTAGTCGTGACATATAAATTTGAAACAAATTTAATATAATTCTGAAATCATTCTTATAAAATTATTACATAATTCTGATACAGTTTTGTATTATACTTGTATTACTATTGTATCGGGTTGTTTTACGTATCGATGTATCATATACAATTATGATACATTTATAATACAATTTGAAAATATTTATGATAAAGTTATGAACTTCTTCCTCTTCAAGTTTTTATATGAAATTCCACCTAAAAACAAGCAACAATCTCCATAAAAAAGTACAAACCTACTAATAATCATAACTTTTATTTTCATATTGAAAATCAAAGAGAAAGAACACATCACATAAAAAACATGCAAACCAATAAAAAATTGACACAACTCTGATATAAAAATTGTATTAAACTTGTATTGGTATTGTATCAGGTATTTTTTCCATGAATTGATGCATCAGATACAATTAAGATACAATTATAATAGAAATTATCATACAATCGCGATACAATTCTAAAACTTATTCTTTTTCTCCTCTTCGAGTTTCAATATGAAATTTTACCTAAAACCAACTCTAAATTTAACCAATCTCCCTAAAAAAATTACCAAATAAAAATTTCCTCAAAATTGAGATATAAAGTCTAAAGTATATTCTAAATCGTTTGGAAGAACGCCAGTCCAATCAAATTAAATATTCATTAAATTCGAATATTGACACAATTGTGATACAATTATCATACAATCGTGATACAATTCTGAAATTTCTTCTTCTTCGAGTTTCAATCTGAAAATTTACCTAAAATTTACTTTAAACTTCACCAATATCCCTCAAAATTAAGATATAAACTCAAAGGTATGCTCTCAATCACTTATAAGAATACCAAATTCAAACAAATCATAAATTCGTAAAATCTGAATATTGAATTTAAAGTTTCAAAACTTTTTGATGGCGGCAAATGGAGAACCTTTTGCTGCTGCAGTTTTAGAGATACTATCGATGGGTTTGTGTGAAGATGAGAGATTTGAGTTGACTTGTTTGGAAGATAAAGAAATATTTTTGAATCCTTTTGAAAATTAGATGAAAATATGATTTTAGGGGCTTTGTATAATTGATATACACGATAGTAAAAAGGGAATGGGGAAGAGGGCAGTGTGGGGGGGGGGGGGAGCTATTAACAGTTACATTGTAATTTTAAGGAATGCTCTCTTTATTGAGGTTTTGTATATAAGTAGTAAATATATACAGAGAATGTAACTTTTAAGGAACCTAAAGAAAAGTGATAAATATGTGTTTTATTATGGTATAGCTAGGTATTAAAAACATGGCCCTATTGGGATCTTTACTCAAATAGATAGTCTGATTTATTGTTTATTTTTTCTAGCCGATATACTTATATATATATATATATTGTTTACCTCAAAAATCTGAGTAACAATTAAACTTGATTAGTAGTTTTAAAGATATGTGATTTAGTTCAATACCGATTAATAATCAAGAAATATGAAGTAGAAATAAAAGATAGAAGTGAGTCAAACCAATAATACTTGACAGTGATGACCTCAAGACGGTGACCTCGAGTTGGCTTAGGGCTGTAAGAACAGTTAAGTAATCAAAATAAAGTAACGATGGAGCTAAAGGACAATGTTGATGAACAGTAAAAAGGTAGAGAGTATATTCTTTGCTCAGTGATGATAATACGTGTTTACAAATGATTGGGGTACCCTTTATACAACAGGGGAGCCCTAAATAAGGAATATTTTCATTTACAGTAAAGAATATTCTTGGTACAACTGTCTAATTGCCTAGTACGGAATAGTACAATCATATTTCGGGATTTGCGCCATGACTTTGGGGACGTGGCAGGAATCTAACTCATCCTGGTACAAATCCCCGATGGTACTATTTCGAGGTCGAACACACTCGACCTCGGTATGTATCGTGCCTTGCCTTCGAACTCTGGCGTGATCCCTCGAACTTGATCTTGCCCGGAGTTCGGACTCAGGATGGTGCCCCGAGCCTAAAAATTGGAGGGTTATGATCTCGACCGTATACAGATAGTCCCTGTATTTCTTAGAATAAGATGATATGAAACGATTTGAACCTTGATTTTCTCGAACCTCTCATAATGACGTCATGCTCATGACATAGGCGTTTGAAGTGATCGGAAATGTCATGTCAGCATCTTTCCCATAACATCAAATGCGTTCCAGCATTGGTCGGCCACTTGTGCCGCTGATTCCGTCGTCGGCCTTCTATAAATAGGAGGCTACAAAAAACTGTACTTATCCCATCTTCATCTACTTTTGATCCTTTCCCCTCTTTACCTTCTTCTCTAATCATCTATTTCCATAGTTCGAATCTATGATCACAAGGTCACATGGCAACAACTTTATCAGTTACGCCAAGGCTCCCTCTTTCAAAGCTTCGACTCGAAACAATGAGAGAAGAGCGCTGAATCCTTTCCATATCTACAAATATGCGAATTTTACACTACTGCTCATCTCTCTTAACTTCAACCTGGTGTGGCACTTCAGTCCTTTTGCTTTCTATGGAATGAGGTGGCACTATCATCTACTAACTTTTGCATCCCACACCGGAATAATGTTCCAAGGATGAACGCTCTTGGATCGTCGTTCGTGCATCTTGCAACCCTTTTGTTTTTTCTTATGATAAAAGGCGAAGCTACATCTTCTGGTCTTCCCTTCTGATCTTTTTCTTTTACTGTTCTTTTTAACGGATTTTGGCCCAAAATCTCACGGAATGCTCAATCTCGGCTACTGGAGATATAGTTACATTTATCGAGGGCCTTCTGCCCCAAAGCTCTTCGGGCACACAAGCGTTTCCAAAGATTAAGATGGGGTCCCCAGGAAGGAGGTTCCCAAAGACGACACTCTCGAGAACGTGGTCTTAAAAGTAGATTAGGTCCTTGGCTTTTGTTTTTTGCTTCTTTGTTCCTGTGTAAGTACCCTCCACGAATGTTGTAGTTATATTTTGTAACCGTCTCTTGTAAATATAAAAGGATACCTTTGTCTCCCTGTTGGCTCGTGTTGAATTCCATTCCATTTTTACTTGTGGAAAATCTGATTGTATAACTTTTAGTGACTATTCCAAATATTGGATTCTGGACATAATAAACCCTTAGGCTTCTAATCGATCAATATAATACATCTTAAGGCTCTTGTTGAATTTCGAGCTAAGCTTAAATTGATTTGATGCGAGCTTAGGACATCGACACTTCCTAGTCCGAGTTGAGTGGCGCAAGGCCCCAACTTTGAAATAAATCCTGCCTTTAGGCTTCGTGGATAATCACCGAGTGAGAATTTTCCCAAGTTCAGGTAGCCCTTGGTCTTAGTAATCGATCGAGCATTTTCTCGAACATGAAATAGAGTTAGCCCCTAGGCTCTTTTATAGTCCCCGAGTGAGAATTTTCCCGAACTCAGGTAGCCCTCGGGCTTAGAAGTCGAGTGAACACTTTGCTCGAACTCGAGATAGATCGATAAAAATGAACTAATCCTCGACGCCTCGATCTTGATACCAATCTCATGACGTCAGCGGCTGAAGTGACTGAAAGGTTGCTTTTCGTGCGGTTCCCAAAGTTATTAATTGGAGGCGACTGACGGTCGGCTTTCCAGCTTCCTCGGTACGCTTAAATGACCTTTATAAATAGATAAGCTTCATATTCTTGCAAACTTTATTCTCATATAGTTTCCAAAGTCTCATTAGCTCTTTTAGTTTTTCTGAATTCCTCCTTCTCTTTTACTATTAACATTCTCCATTTTCTTGAATTTCCATATTATAATGGCCAAGACCTCTAAATTGGTTCCCCAAAAGGAAAATGCTTCTTCATCTTCTCGATCGACCAAGGGCAAACCAGTAGTGCCCTTTCGTATTTATGAGTGAATTCCCCCGCCATACGAAATAACATCTGATTTCAAGATCAAGAAACCTATATCGACGCCAGGCTGATGCGAGCCCATGTCTCGATATGTCCGTTTGATAACCAAGGAAGACCTCATGCAAATAAAGGATTGCAATTGGGGCGACAAAGATATAGTGATTCCTTCTTTAGAAGAGGACATCACTACCCATAAAGCGGGGTACTTGAGCGTGTACACCTGCCCGTTCACGCTGGGCCTGGCAAATCCAGCTCAGGGCCCCATAGACCCAGTTATTCTCGACTTCTGCCAACGATACCAAGTGACGATTGGCCAGATCTACCCTTTATTCTAACGGATAGTTCATCTAATCAAATTTTTCTCGAGCCAAGTCGAGGGGATGTCTTTCACCCTCGACCACCTAATCAGGCTATATAGACCTCGACTGTACCGAGGTGGTTTGATAAAACTGCAATGCCGATCCTTGAAATCTCTTTTCCTCAGCATCGATGAGGACAAGGACCGAGGGTGGATGAGCCATTTTTTCTGAGTCAGTACCTCTGACCTGATCCCTGCTGAGAGGATGTCATTCCCTGAGGAATGGAATATGAAATGTAAATAACTTCATATCTTGCTTCTTTTTTTCCTTTCCTGATTTTGTATTTTTACCGATATAATTCCTTTTCGATGATGCAGCTATTGCTTGGTTTCCTGGAGCGGTCTAGGACCTCGAGGGATGGGTCCACCAACTGGCCTCTACTTCTTCATACGCGGAGCGTTATTGGCGCGATTTAACCAAGGGCCGATGGGAGGCAAAAAAACATAGTGAGCTTTCTTGTTCGCTTACTCGTGTCTCTTACAGCAATACTTACTTCATCTTTTATGCAGGTCTCGGGGAAGCTGTCGAAATGCGGCCGCCCCCACCTAGTGAAAAAGAGATCTCAAATCCTCCCAAAGAAAAGAAGAGAAAGAGGGGGTTGTTTGCAAATACCTCGAGGCGAAAGAAGAGCACAACTCAAATGCCCAAGGATGACACCACGGCCCTATCTCCTGAAATGGCTCAATGCCTTCGGGATCAGGAGGAAGAGGAAGAGGATGATGACTGCCTCCTGGTAGCTTAGTAAAGAGGGAGCCCTGACGCTTCGAAGACTGATGAACCGATGGCGACGGAGGCGGTTCAATCCTGAATCGAAGAAATTTCAGAGGGGAGCTCGAGCAAAGTCCCCGAGCCATCATGCAGAAAAGGTGCTCCTCGTCCCGGGGGATGTTTGGTGAGTGAGCTCGAAGAACCTAACTCTGAGGCTCTTCAAAGACAGGATAGCACTCCAAGTGAGTTGGGGTAATCAACATAGATGACTCGCCTCCGGGCTCGGTGTTTTCTGAAGGGCAACTCCGAGATACCTAGGATATGGAGACTCTTGATGTGGCAGTGACTCATGAAGAGAATGATATTTTTCGGGAGTGTCTCACGGGAATCGAAAAGGGTCCCAACCCTGATTTTTCGTTTATTCTTGAGGAAGCTCAGAAGCTCCTTAAACAAGTAAGTTTTGCCTTTCACCATTTTGAGTTTAATCTTCATCCTTCTAATTCTGACCTTCTTTCCTTGTATAAAGGCTGTGTCGCTTCACCGACGAGCATTCGCCAAATATCGGACTGAGCTTGCCCAATGCGAAGCCGAGCTTAAGAAAGTCTCAAAAGAGAGTGAAAACCTTAAAATCTTCTATGTCAAGAAAGAGGGGGAGATCAGCGATCTATGAGTGGAATTGACGAAAGCTTGCCAAGAACGGGCCAAGTTTATTGATGATGTAATGTAGTCTTTGAGGGTCTGTTAGGTACTTGTTTGTTTTGATGACTAATACTTTTAATTTTGTAGTTCCATCAGAAGGGCGAATTGGTGTTGCAACTTCGGGATGAGCTTAAGATAAAGTAGGCCGAGACCTTGGGGTGGAGGCCAGGTATGGACAATCTTGCCTCTAAGAAGGAAGCTCTTCGAGGGCAGCTGGATTCACTTGAACGCCAGTTTCAAAGTGCGAAGGAGGAGATCCTGGCTCGAGGTTACGAAATCAAGGGGCTTAAAGCTAGATCCGCTACTGAGCTGGCCAAGGCCAAATCTGACGTTAAGGCCATTGCGTCTTCATATCGAGCTGATGCTGAAGTAGCTAATGCTCAGGAAAAGGAAATCTCTGTTGCGATAGAAGTCAAGCTATCAAGTGCACTTGACCATGCTAGGCGACAATCCCGGAGGGCAACCCTCGAGGAGGTACATGCTCGGGGCTTCGATCTCTCAATCGATATTGAAAGGGCGAAGATTTTGGAAGAAGAGGCTGTCGCTTTGCTTTCTGATGAGGATGATTCAGCCAGTGGCTCCGAGAGTGGAGGAGACGAAGATAGCGAGGCTCTCGAAGATGCGGCTCCCGCAGTTGTCGAAGATATGACCCCGAAGTAGTTTTAGGTTTTCTTGTTTTGTTTTTGTGCAAGTATCCCTTGTGCAAAGTACCTTTGTAATCATCTTTGGAAATACAAGTGGAAATTTTTCTCTTATCTTTGTCTTGCGCTGGATTTTATATTGTCTTTATTTATGGAATACTTCGTTTGTGTAACTTGAATGATTGGTCCGAGAATCGGTTTGGGCTCGGGATATAATAAACCCTTAGATCTTTATCGATAGATATAATAATCTTCGGGCTAAGTTTAAATTGATCCAATGAAGCTCGAGGTATTGTGAACCTTGAGTCCGGGTCGAAATGAGAACGGAATCTTGAACTGTAAGTTTTTGGCTCTTAAGCCTTTCGAGGTTGGCCTTTGGGCTCTTATATATCGGCCCTTATGCTTTTTAGTTGGCTTTTGGGCTCTTTAAGTTGGCCCTTAGGCTCTTTTAAAATTGGCCCTTAGGCTCTTTAAGTTGGGCCGTTTCGGCCTATAAAATGGCTATATAATTTTTCCCTCATTTCGGCTAAAAGACTTAGTGAAAATTTTAGTTATGTTGTAGCATGTGTTTTTTTGTACCCCTTGGGTTTTTTCGAAGGTTTGACGTATCAGAACCTTATTAGTAATTTGTTTGTGTAAACATAATTGAATACCTCTTGAGGTATTTCCGAAGGCCGATATTATTGAAGCCCTTGGATTATTTGAGGGCTGGATTTATCGAGGCCTTCAGATTTTTCGGGGGCAGAATTTATCGAAGCCCTTTATATTTTGCTTTTGCCGAGGGTAGCCTGATTTAACCAGTTTTTCAATATTTGAAGGCCTTTAATTTATAGCAGAAGTCGGACGTCTCCGAGCCGCGTTATTCTGGCTGTAGCCTTTATATGACCGTAGTCTATAGTGTGGTCGTAGCCTTCAGGTATGTCACTTGGACTTGTTTCCCGATAACTTTCCGAACTTATTCGAAAAGTTAGTCCCCGAGTATATTGGCCTTGGCCTTTGTTTCGAGGGGATGCCTTTTTGAGTTCTTATAAGTCCAAGTTCTCGATGGCTCGGGTGTACTGACTGTCGAAGACAGACTCGAGTATTTGGGGGTGTTTTTATGCTTTGGCTCTTGAGCTGTTTCCCGTATGATTATAGGTGTAGAGCTTGTGTAATAGTAGACTTCTTTGAGACACAAAGTGTTTTTGATATTAACATAATGTTTCTTCAAGTAATTAATACATGCGTACATGTTTTGGCATTGGGACTCGACTATTCTATACGGACACGGTTTATCTGACCGTTTGGCCCATTACAAAGTTTTCCTATCAAGGCCCTCTTAGTCACGAGCATTTTTCTCAAAATATAACCATCCGAGGGTGATGCCCCGCGGTATTCGAGGTAGATTGAAAAGAAGCCTTGGATACTGTTGAGTTTTCCTTAGGTAGCATGCACGTGTTGCCTCGTTAAAAACCTAACCGGTAAAACCCATTCGGGACAAAATCCGATCTAAGGGAAAAAGAGTGCAACACATGCTTTAAAACCTAAGGCTTTCGTGTAAAAAACGACGCCTTCGAGATCGTATGCCATCGATCCAAAATCTGTAGTGAGTTAGTTTTAAACTCAAATGGACAAAAGGATAAAATCGTACCTTAGCAATAGTATCGAGGGTGACTTTTTGTAGAACTAAGTCCCCGACTCCGAAACGTCGGAGGTTGGTTCTCCTATTGTAGTATCTTTCGATCCTTTGCTTTTAAGCGACCATTCGAACAAGTGTTGTTTCTCGTTTTTCATCTGCCATAGGAGTATGAAGCAAAGGTGGACTCGACGGATATCGCTTTAATTCTTCTAAGGCTAGCTGACATTCCGGGGTCCATGCAAAGCCCTTTTCCTTTTTGGCGAAGAGAAGAACTGGTGACTTCGATCCGATGACCTTGAAAAAAATCGACCCAAGGTAGCCATTCGCCTTGTTAGCCTTTGCACGGCCTCCATGCTATCCACGATTGTGACACCCCCGATAGCCTTGATTTTGGTACCTCGATTTTATGCCACGACATTGAGGAACTCACCTGTGCCAACCCCGAAGGCACATTTCTCCGGGCTAGGCTTTACACTGTATTTCCTCAAGATCGCAAATGTTTCCTGTAAATGAACTAAATTGTCCTCTGCACAGAGGGACTTAATCAACACATCATCAATACAAACTTCCATTATTTTGCCTATTCGTTTTTCGAACATTTTGTTAACTAGGCGTAGCTTCCTGCATTTTTTAGCCCAAAGGGCGTTACGTTGTAACTATAGGTTCCAAATTTAATAATAAGCGAAGTCTTTTGCTGGTCCTCCAGGTTCATCTGAATTTGATAGTTCCCGGGGTAGGCATCAAGAAAAGTTAGGGTCTCGGGGGCAATTGTGGCATTGATCATGCGATCGACGCTTGACAAGGGGAAAGGATCTTTTGGGCATGTTCTATTCAAGTTCTTAAAATGTTGGCTAATCTCTCGGGGTGTTTTACTTCCCGAATAGATCCTATTTTAAGAAGTTTGGTTACCTGTTGCGGTGGCTATTTAGTCGCCTGGTTACCTTTGTTTCTCGATTTCCTCGAGGTCAAGGGCTCAGGTACTGGCACCACTTCCTCGATAGCAAACATCTCCTTTGCAGCATGTTGCTCTCCGTAGACTGTTTTCACCCCTTCCTCCACCGGGAACTTTATCATTTGGTGAAGAGTTGAAGGTACCGCCCTCATTTGTGTATCCACGGTCTCCCGAGGAGTGCGTTGTACCTCATGTCGTCTTCGATCACATGGAACTTCGTATCTTGTATGGTCCCGACTATGTTTACTGGCAAGATGATTTCTCCCTTTGTTGTTTTGCTTGCCATGTTGAAGCCATTCAAGACTCGAGACACAGGTACGATCTGATCTTGTAGGCCGAGTTGTTCCACGATCCTCGATCTGATTATGTTTGCTAAACTACCTGGATCCACTAAAATATGTTTAATTTGAATTTTACTTAAAAGGATAGAGATTATCGGGGCATCATTGTGAGGCTGAAATATGCCTTCTGCTTCCCCGTCACAAAACGATAAGACGTCCTCGGGCACATAGCTCCGAGTCCATTTTTCTCTTGTAATTTACATCTTGGTGCGTTTGAACACAGGTCGTTGGGGAACATTGACTCCGCCAATGATCATGGGGATTACGTGTTGTGGTTCTTCTTGCTCATTTTTCCTTGCATCTCTTTCTCGGAGGTGATTCTTAGCCCGATTACTTAGGAATTCAAGAAGGTAGACCTCGTTGAACAAACGAGCCACTTCTTCCCTTAGCTTTCTACAATCTTCTGTTCGATGACCATGTGTTCCATAATACTTGCACATCAAATTCGGATTCCTTTGAGAAGGATCGGTTTGAATTGGCTTGGGCCACTTGGTGTCTTTGATTTTCCTAATAGCTGAGACAATCCCCGACGCATCTATGCTGAAATTGTATTTTGATAATCGGGGAGCCTCTATGGGGTCAGTATGTTTATCGAACCCCCTCTTACTCATGAGTCCCTGAGAACTTCGACCTCGATTATTTCTTCGATCGTTCCGAGGGGGGTTACAACTCGGGCCATTGTTTCTTCGTTCGGCATATGGCTGGTACCATTCTTTATAGAATCTCGATTCTCGGTCTGTGTCTCTCGGGGGCTTAGCTGCAAATCTGCTAGGATGAACTGAACCCGAGGGAGATCCCAGATGGTCATCATCGACCCTGATTTTTGACTGATAACGATTGTGTATGTCCGACCATGTCACGACTGGATATTCAATCAAGTTCTGCTTCAACTGTCGAGAGGCGATCGAGCTCCTTTCATTCAGACCCTGCATAAAGGCCTATACTGCCCAGTCATCGGAGACTGGTGGTAATTCCATTCTTTCCATCTGAAAGGGACACGAACTCCCTTAGCATTTCGTCGTTCCTTTGCTTTATTTTGAAGACGCCCGATTTTCTTGTGGCCACCTTTATAGCCCCAGCATGTGCTTTCACAAAGGCATATGCCAACATAGCAAATGAGTCAATAGAGTTAGGAGCTAAGTTGTGATACCAAATCATGGCTCCCTTTGATAGTGTTTCCTCGAATTTCTTCAACAACACCGACTCGATTTCCTTGTCATTCAAGTCATTTCCTTTAATCCCACAAGTGTATGAAGTTATGTGCTCATTAGGGTCGATTGTCCTATTATATTTTGGTATATCGGGCATGCGAAAGTTCTTGGGAATGGGAATTGGAGCCGCACTTGGGGGGAAAGGTTTTTGTATGAACTTTTTAGCGTTTAGACCTTTCAAGACTGGAGGTGCCCCTGGTATCTGGTCTACCCGGGAGTTATAAGTTTCCACATTCTTATCATTGTCTTCGATCTTCTTTTCTCCCGACTCGATCCTTTTAGTCAGTTCCTCGAGTATTTTTATAATTATGGGGTCAGTCCCCGAGCTACTTTCATGAGGCCTCTCTAGCGTCGATTCCACACGCCGAGTGTTCTCTAGTTCGGCGGTGTTTGGAGTTCTATTCTGACTCTGAAGTTGAGCGATGGCGACTTGCTAAGCTTGCAACATTTCGAATATCACTTGGAGGTTGAGTCCCCCTTCTTCCATTCTTTGTGCTCTTTGGCCACCGGGCCGGGCTTTCCTGCGCGCATTCCCTACGAGGTCTGCACCTGAATTCGTGTTTAGAGCGTTATGCGAACTGATATCAACCAGCTCTATATTTGGCACTTCCTCAGGATTTATGGGTGGTACACCGACCCCTATACTGCTATTTTCTCCAAGAATTTTGTCATCATGAATAGGTGCATTTTGTGTGCTAGACATGTCTAAGCCTGAGAATAAAAAAATCTTGACAAGAAAAAGTGTAAAGATAACGTGTCTAATGAGAATCAGTAAAGAAATAATCACTATTATCTTTAGCCCTACGGTGAGAGTCAAACTATTTACCTTAAAAATCCAAGTAATAATTAAATTTGATTAGTGATTTTAAAGATATATATGTAATTTAGTTCAATACCGATTAATAATTAAGAAATATAAAGTAGAAATAAAATATAGAAGTGAATCAAACCAATAATACTTGACAGTAATGACCTCGAGACGGTGACCTCGAGGTGGCTTAGGGCAATAAGAACAGTTAAGTAATCAAAATAAAGTAACGATGGAGCTAAAGGACAATGCTGATGAACAGTAAAAAGGTAGAGAGTATATTCTTTGCTCAGTGATGATAATGTGTGTTTACAAATGATTGGGGTCCCTTTAATATAACAGGGGAGCCCTAAATAAGGAATATTTTCATTTACAGTAAGGAATATTCTTGGTACAACTGTCTAACCGCCTAGTACGGAATAGTACAATCATATTCCGGGATTTGCGCCATGACTTTGAGGACGTGGCAGGAATCTAACTCGTCCCGGTACAACGGTACTATTTCGGGGTCGAACATATTCGACCTCAGTATGTATCGTGCCTTGCCTTCGAACTCTGGCGTGATCCCTCGAACTTGATCTTGCCCGGACTTCGGACTCAGGACGGTGCCCCGAGCCTAAAAATCGGAGGGTTATGATCTCGACCATATATATATATATTGCTAACATACTAGGTTATCAATGTATGTATATTTTGCTTTCTCCAAAGTACCATTTGCTTTATCATTCCCGCCAATAAATATTTAGGGATCTTGAAGTAATTTGCATTCGCATTTCACTACCTCCACCTCTTCTTTCTTCGTCCGAGTGCCGATAGCTACTTAGTACGTTCCAACTTCATTAACCGATCTACTTCTTCTAACTCCAGTTCCCTAGCTAGGACTTTCTTTTCTCTTTCAAGATTGATAATGATTTAATTTATGCAGCGCAATTTAGTTGAAACTTCATTTTGTTTGAAATTTTTAACAGTAAAATTTTGATGTACAGTATAATCGTGATTGGATATACGACTTTATATTATGTAAGGATCTTCGTAATGCATAATTTGTTTCTTCAAAATACCCTTATTAATGGAACCCTTAGCAATTTATCAGCAATAACAACCAGAGAGATAATCACAATATTGTAAGAAGCCGTTCACCCAATTGGAAATAAAAACTTTTGGATATATATATATATATATATATATATATATATATATATATATATATATATATATATATATATATATATATATATATATTATATATATATATATATATATATATTATATAAAATGTGTATGTCAACTAAAAAAAGTATTAAGTGAATATGAGCGGCTATTTGTGTAAGATACCTATAGATCGCTGACCTCTTTGGGCTGGAGATTTGGACCCATTCAAAACCACGATAAAAATTGTAATTTGGGCCTGATAACTGGGCCCAGGTCAAATTACCTTTGGCCCATCCGTCACTATCCACCAATCACAAAACTCTAGCCTTTCCTATATAAACCATCCAAAACCCTAACTTCACTTCCTCCCATCACTGCCGCATTTCTTCTACCATTTATAGATTCGCTCTGATAAGTAAAAGGAACTCTTTGATCATCACCAATTCAGAATGAGAGCTAAGGTATATGAATTCTGTGGCATATCATTTTGTAAATTTTTAATCCTCAATTTTGTTAATTATTTTTTGTTTTCGTTTTCAGTGGAAGAAGAAGCGTATGAGGAGATTGAAGAGGAAGCGCCGAAAGATGAGGCAGCGATCCAAGTAAAACCGTATTTCGCCCTAATCGAACCGAACCGCATCTTTAGGTTTATTTAAGTTCTAGTTTAAAATTTCAGCGACATTTGAGTAGTGTTTTTGTCCTAATGGCACTGAATTGAGATTCTGATATCCGTATTTTTGTTATAAAATTATGCTACTTATTATTCGTGTTGTTTTTTTGCTCTATTTTATTTACGTCGTTGCATTTTATATCTGATTTTGAGTTTGTTGATTTGGGATAGTGGCTCTTGGCCTGCTAGCTATTTGTTTTTAATAATCTGCATCCATATATTCGCGGTAACCTGAAATAAGAAATGTTGTTATACATCGTTAACTAAATGAAATAATTATATAGGGTATTTATTTTAGTGTTTATATTTTGAAGATTTCAATTAAGATCTTTACGGTATCTACTTAGGGAAGATTGTTTTGTTGTTTGAAAAGTGCTATGATTAGTGGACTGGTGGATTCGTTTGGATCATTATCAGATGCAATTACCTAATGAAAAAGATGCAAAACAGAGAAATTATTTTAATTTTGACCTGAACTTTCAGTGAAGTCCAGATCAATTTGGACTTGAGACCGATATCATTGCTAAATGAAATTTGGGACATGCGTATTGTAGTTCGCTTCTCTTTACAATTTTACTATCAGAGTGCCATATCCCGGGTGATTATTTTATTGTTTAGCATTGATTGCCTTCTATGTCTTGCATTTGAAGTGGTTGTTGCATCATTCATGTGTTTTCAAGGCTTACCAACTAAAGTTTGGCTCATTAGTGCCTGATTTCAGCGGTACTGATATTTCCTTTGTATTGGCTAAGTCAGTGTCTGATTCTCTAACAATATCTACGGTACTAAAAGCACTTTGGGTGCTGCATAGCGGCTTAATTTGGGAGAGGTTAGTTTTGTGCCATTGCTGCTCTCTCCTGGAATTTATAGTCCACAATCTTTACGAGTGTTTAAAGATGCATTGAGTAAGTAAGTTTCTAATTTAATGGCTCATGTTATGGCTGTTGCATCGTGTCTGGTATTTATTTAAATGGATGAGGGTAGAGGGGTTTGTTTATCTTTGAGTTTTGAAGTTGAACAGTGGACTTCTTGGTCATAAAATACATTAGAAGGTTCTTTGTATGACCACTTTGTTCTGCAAAAATAAGGAAGCAGGTGGTGCTCCTTGCCATAATTCCTGTTTATTTAGCTCTGCTTAATTTCGATGTTTCATAATTGCCCTAGTTCAAAAATACTGTTTGGGTCTGTATCGAAACCACCTGTAGCTAGACCTTTTTCCTTCAAAAAAGTTGGGTACCCGTCTGAGTGAAACAGCACCGCTTTTTGTCACAGTAATGTCTAAGCAAAGGCTTTATTTGATGCACTTGATAACCATGTCTAACTCTCTTTGAGTAAGGTTGGCGTCCTACCTTGCACCATATGCGTCCTGTCAAATATTTAACATTTTCATCAGTCTCTCATAACTTACAAAATTTCCATGAAATACAAGTTGGAAGTTGTTTGGATTCATATCAATATCAATACTAAAATTAGAAGAATGGTTCAGGGGTCTGAGCAAGCTGAATATTGAATTCATTGGGGAAGACTTATCCAAACACAAGTGCCTGTATTTTTGAGTTTCCTTGAGATTATTTGAACTTTATCTTGTAGTTTAATTTCCCTTATTTCCTGTTTTCGCTACTATTTCGACTTGTACCATCTCAAATGACCCTATAAATGTAGTTGTCACCATATATATATATATATATATACACACACACACACAGACACTTTTTCTGAGCAAGTAAATTTGAATAATATTTAGAGTGTTTCTCACATAGCATTATAAAAAGGGCATTACAAGTACTCCAATATTGTTACTATTAGTATAAATAAAAGATTGGGTGTTAACTGAACCTCTTGCAGCCCCAATTTTCAGTTAGAAATACTCCCATGACATCCGCATACAAAAAGCTAAGAATACGAAGAGATCCCCATCAAGGACCTCAGACTTTTTTGTTTGAAGTTTAGTCCGACAGTTTCAAACGTCGAAAATTTGTGTCTGAAGTTTGGCCTGGCAATGCAAAAAACTTAAGAAAATGTCTGAAGTTTGCCTTGACAATCTATCTGAATTTTGAACTTGGACTATCAACCGAAAGATCGATTGTTTTCATTACGAACAACACCAACTTAGTCTTGGTTCATGAATATTATGATATTACACACACGAGGGAATGCGCTAAGAAATTTCCTGGCATTGCATCATTCATTATTTTTGGCTGCTTTTGTTGAATGTTTGATAGATACTATGCTCTATTTGACAACCTTGAAGGCAAAAATAAAACTTGACTAAGGTTTCTTGTGGCTAGCACGACTTAATAGGAACTATTTGTCCATATTTTCTTGGAGCCTGCATTCATCCACTTTTAATAATTCCTAGTAATAATAGTTCGGGATGAGCGCAGTACTAATTAATGAAGGACGTCAGTACTTCAGATTTTTATAAACTTAATTTGATTAAGCTTTGGCTTTTTTATTTTTTTTTATTTTTTATAACTTCATTCTGCTAAACCTTGTCGATCACACACTAGGGGGACATTCTGTTAATTCCAAGTTAGGGAATGAGAAAAATGCAATACGTCGTCTCTCATTGATAAAGATAAAATACTATGCGTAAAGTTAATTGTTATATAAATCTATGGTACTAATCTTCTATTTGCATTGCAGGAAATAATAAACTTCGCAGAAAATCAACAACTCACTACTTGTCATCACTTGGACTAGAACGAAACTAAAGATCAAAGATTCATATATGGACTCCATCATATAGAAATGAGCACATGGAGAAAATGAATAAAATATCAGATACCTCGGTGTAAAAATAAGGGAAATAATACTCTCTCTTCTCATGCTCTCGACGCAAGTTAGTTAACCTGTGCCGATATGGATAGCCATGGTAGGAGGGCGAGGGCGAGGACGAGGACGCGGTGGAAGGACAAAGAAAGTACCCACCTTTGGAAGCTTCGTCGGGGCACGCATGCAACCAGAATCAACAAATTTAGAAACTGAGCTAATAACACCAATACATTTGAGTGAAGTGAGGAACCCTAACGAGGTTGGGCAGTGTTCGATTCCAATAGGAGCTACTAAGCAGCTTCAATTGAGTTCAGATTTGATAATTGAGAAGCGGAATGAGGTCGTAGAATCATCAATTGAGCACAATAGCGTAACTATTGAAGCTGTGGTGCAGGAACCAAATGAAACAGTACTGAAACAGGGCACTGATCCAGTTGCTCCAATACAAGAGAAGCCAACACAACCATAGGTGAACTTATTTTCTAAGAACAGAACTATGGAAAACTGTATGGCTCTTTCCTATATAGCACCTCAAATAGTTAATGGAAAGATTGTCATCCAACTAGAAAAAGGTGGAAGTGGAACGAGAGACTGAAAAATGGAGGGGACCCTAAATTGCTTATATAATTGGGGATTGCCTAGGGTATACTGCTATGCGAAGATATATCGATCAAAAGTGGAATAAGATTACAAGTCCTGATTTGTTCATGCATGACAAAGTGTAATATATCATCCAATTCCAAACTACTGCTGACATGCACGGCAGACCTATATTTCTTGGTTTTAATAGGATTCTTCTATACTCTTGACCATATATCATTAATAGCCGGCCCATCATCTTGAAGCCATGGATAACAAATTTCGATTTTGATAAGGAATTCCCAACTGAAATACCACTATGGGTTAAATTCCAAAAACTACCTATGAATTGTTGGGGGAACAATTCGTTGAGCAAGATTGTCAGTGCTATAGGCATTCCTATGTACGCAGATGAGTGCACAACTAAATAGACAAGGGTCTCCTTTGCAAGAATGCTAGTTGAAGTCATTGTGACAAAGTCTTTTCTAGATGATATAGAAGTTATGGATCCAAATGGGAGAACCTTTCTACAAGCACTAAGTTATGACTGGAAACCATTATTCTGTGACAAATGCCAAGTAATTGACCATCGTTGTCCAACTATGCAGAGAAGAACTGAAGCACAACAAATGGACCAGACAAGGAAACAAGGAGGACCAAATAAGACTGTCCAAATACGGGTAACCAAAGATCATTGAATATCTCAAAAGAGAGACACCACACCAACCATTGAACAAGGTGTACACCAAGAGGTGCCCCAGAATAGTGAAGCTGATAACCAATATATGGAAGGAGGTGGACAACAACAGAGGACACTTGCACTGGAAATACATGAACAACAACCTAAATTCACACAAAACACAAGGGGAGTACAAAGTGCAAAGGTCACTCCAAACAAAGGGAAAAAAGTGTCTGAGGTACCTGAACCGACGTTGCATGATTTTCCTATATTATGTTCAGTACCAGTTAAGAATGGATTTGAAGTGCTACATAAAGGTTGTGATGGATCATAATCAGCACCTCCTGATAGAGGAGGCAAATTTAACTCTACTCTATGACTTGGCTTTTCAGGAATGTGATGGGTGCTACTAAGAGGTATAAACAGAAGGAATTAAGGCATTATCTAAAATTCAAACACATTACTTTAGCTGGGTTGGTTGAAACTAGAGTGAAAGAGCATAAAGATTATATCATAGCTAACACTGTAGCTCCAAAGTGGGAATTTCAAAACAATTACCAAAAGGCTAGTAATGGCAGGATTTGGTTGCTTTGGGACACTAACATATGCAATGCAGACAAGATGAGAGAGGAATCACAACTACTGCATTGCTAGGTTACTAAGAGAGCAGATGGAGTTCCATGTGTTCTAACTAGCATATACGGCTTTAACACATGTGAACGGAGGAGTTTTCAGACTATGTTAGTCTTGATGTTGTCAGACGATTATTGTAGATGCTCATGGCTAGTGACACCCCAATGTCGGGCTTTCTTTTCGCAATTTGTTTTGATTTGAACTCCTTTATGAAGGTTTTATATTAAATAGCTTTAGAATTATCTTTGAAATGAAGATATCATTTTGTTTTGGTAATGTGTCGGCTTGCCTAGTACCACGATAGGTGCCATCACGGCAGAGTTAGTTTTTGGATCGTGACAAGTTGGTATTAGAGCCTAGGTTACATAGGTCTCACGAGTCATGAGCAGGTTTAATAAAGTCTTGCAGATCAGTACGGATACGTCTGTACTTATCTTCGAGAGGCTATAGAACCTTTAGGAAATTCCACATTCTTGAATTCTTATCGTGCGACATTGATTCAGCTTGAAGAGTAACTACTTGAATTCCTTCCATGTATTCGTGTGCGCACATGAGCGCTCGGTATCAGTTGTGCATCGCCGGCTTGTGAGTTCCATGGTTGAGGTGCGAGATGTGATTTTGGCATGTTGATGATGGGTCGGTCTGGAGAACTTGAGGCTGGGTTTTGACTGTAGCTCGAGCGCTGAGGTGTTAATTGTGTGAGCACGTGCTTTTGGATTTATGTGTCTGATAGTGTCCCTATTAGTGGAATTGATGGTTGGATGGCTACGTGATGAGTATGATGTGACTGTGAGATGTGTTCATATGATTTGAATGTGACGTGAAGGGTCTGCGTGAGGTGTAGAAAGAACTATTTGGTACTTGATTTCCATCTTGATTTGAAGTATAGCCCCGGGTTATGGGTGTGTTGAAGGATCTTTTCATGTTGTTTAGTTGGGGAGTGAAGTAGATTCCGTGTCGTGATATGAGTTCAGACTCAGGAAGATTAAGTGATTGCGTAATAGTTATGATTATGGAGGAGTATAGAGATATACCAGTGTGAGGCTAAGCAGGTGGGTTATCTCCTGCGGGGTGTTCTGAGGTTTGTGTGATCCCTATGTTGTTTGTTGGGAGTCCTCTATTACCAGTGAAATATATGTGTTGCAATTTGAGTTTGGATCGCTTATGAGAGTGGGCTTGACTGTTACGAGGGTGAATGCAAGATTTGCAGATGATTAGAAAAACTAGATGGTTTGTGTTGCATGAACTTATGAAGGATTTAGTTGAACCACACTATGGTATTATGGCAGTAATAGAGTATGGGCATTGTGAGTTTTTGTGTGTTTTGATCTATGGTTTTGAGCCAAGTAGGGGAGTCTACTATTGATAAGTTGATTGCACGGCTAAGTGTCGTATTAGTTTCAGTTTGAGGTATGTTGGTGAATCAGTTATGGCTTGCAGAGGTTAAGATCAATGATGACTCGAGTAAAGTAGATTTCTGGATACGAGTTATATTAGGCTTTATGAGTATATATGAATCATGGAATGATTTGAGTTGATATTGGTAAAGGATGTAATATGCATGGAGCATAAGTTTATCTGGTTGCATTAAGGTGGGGTTACTTCCTTGGGTGTTGGAATGCTAATGGGGCACATGTCGATCGGCCCATTTGATTAGTCTAATTGAGATTTGAGGAGAGTGGATAACTCTCGAGAATGGTTCTAATGGATTCAAGATTTATATGTAACAAGTGGGGATCTTTAGGATGTGTAATTGGCTAGAAACTGAGGTTTACATTGGATGGTGTCAAGACATGTGGTATTCCAATATCATCATGGATTCTACACATCAGTATCAGAAAGATAATGGCTTTAGATTCGCAGGTAGTCTCTTCAGAGTAAGTATTTTGAATGTGGTACTTTTGGGGATATTTAAGAGAGTATCCAATGGCTTATGAGCCTTAGGGCGGTGTGGTTTTATGCTTGGGTCTCGTGTGGTGAGTCTGGGTTGAGGATTGTGGTATTATGGCGAGGAGAAGTGTCAATTTGAAGGTAATTCAGAAGGAACTCGGATAAATAGGACAGCTGGGTAGTAGGTTGGATCGACATAGTAAGGGATATGATTAGTTCTTTAGGTGCTTATGAGGCAATGAGTTCTACAGGTGTTTCGTGGCAATGCTCTTGGGTTTTTGGTGACCTGCGTAGCTTGGTTGAGTTAGAAGGATTCAGTCCTGACGGTTTGGTTTTGTGCAAATGGGATTCGGAGAGTTCTTGACGGTTTCTATCACAGTTAGAGATATATATTTTCTACTAGCGTGAGGAGCATGTGATGTATAGTGATTTTCTCCTAGATGGGATCAAATGGAAAGTTCTTGGCTAGTTGAGTAAGTAGTTGCTTGTGACTCGGAGTGGATTATAAAGTTCTCATATTTATCGTAGGATGGAATGGTATATGCAGTATATTGTGTAGGATTGAGATTTGCATGTGTAAGGTCACAGTTTAGTTCTGAAAGGAAGGTCATAAATTCTTAGGCAGCATGGACAGTTTCAGATGACTAGGTAAATGATATTACTAACTGGTATGGATTGATGAGAGTATACATTTCAGAAAAGGTGATGTGTTTGAGTTATGGATACTTCATTGGTATACTCTCTTGTCTGATCGACGACTGGAGTTCAAATTTTGCCTTATGGCACAAAAGAATTTAAGAAGTATTCCTCGTGGTATGACCGTGTAATTGGAGAAGTGTGGACATTCAGGCGGTGGAGTTGAGATCAGAGATGGTGATTCGTATGTTCTATGGATTTGGAGACTGAGAGTTCTCATGAGTAGATTGTTTTGTGGTTGTGGACTGTAAAAATGTAGTCAAGGTTAGTATGTGTTGTGATTTAGTCATTGTAGACTTTCGGAGGGTTAATTATCTATTGTGGGGGGTCCAGAGCTGATCTGGGGTTCATTGGTAGGCCCAATATGAATGTGTATTCTGCATCGAGTCGAATTTGTTGACTCTGAACTGTTATTGTTGAGAGAGGTATCATTTAGTGGTTGTTAAGCTTATTCGTGTTCTGAAATGATTTGTGAGTTACCCTTCTATGTTATGAGGAGTTGTGAATTGTTGGTTATATGCACATACGGTGCGGGTCTATTTGGGCTTATAGCGGGAATTTGAGCAAGATGAGTATTCGGGTGTTGCGTGATTGATTGCGTGTTGACTATGTTCTTTTTGGATGGTGGCATTGTGTTATTTGCTCTCTGTGGATGTGGTAATGTACTTTGGGTTCTTGATGTCGAATTTCGACTGGCTATGGATTTTGAGTAGGGTGGCTCGAGGTATATAATGCAGACCAACGTTTAGATGGGGTCACACATTGTAGCGGAGTTATGTAGAGGTAAGATCCTTGGTGTCGAATTTGTGTGTTTTGGTTCTACGATGTGTGCTAGGCTTTTAGCATGGTGTTGTGATGGTACTTGTTAAGCTAGCGAGATAGTCCTCTCATTTGAATCATTTTCTATGATTTGAGTACATCTAGGATGTTGCTATTGGGTGCACAAATTGCATAGGTTATGGCTTTGATTGTATTGATGTGTCATGTCATCGGAATGGTCGAATTAGATGAGATAAGGTCATTGGACCTAGAGTGAATACTATGAGAATTGGTTACAACATGGTTGGAAGGATAATATCGGAAGTAGGCTTAGAAATCTGCTATAATTCCTGTCAGAGAAGAGGGAGCTCCATGACTTGTTGATCTAACGAATGGTTATGAGTTTCTACATGTTTCCTCCATCATTGGCAACATATGAAAGTGTTAGAACAAGTCTTTGTTTGATAAGAGGTTTATTACCGGTATTGGGTTTTTTTGAGCAGCTACTGTGATTAAAAGTTATCGCTATGAGTTTTCGAGTTATGTGATATATCATGTGATTATATCTTGGGTTACGAATATTGTTTGATATAGCTTGTTCGGACTTATACAGTGTGTTGATGCGAGATTCTGATCTTATAGAAAATTTTGGATGTTGGAAATTGGGTTCTAAGACTTATGTGCTAGGTTGGATTAAGAAATTTCAGTCATGTTGTGTTATCAGATCTATATGGAACAGGGTGACGTAGGATCACCCCCGGGTATATGCATAGTGAGGTTACACGGTGATTTGATAGCTTTTGGAATAACTTTTGGCACGCTCGAGGATGAACATATATTTAAGTGGCGGAGGATGTAACGACCTGGCCAGTCGTTTTGAGCATTTGTACTTCGATCGGTTGTCTGAGGACATGAGTAGCTCTGTATATATTATGACTTATGTGAATCGTCAGTTTAGGTTTTTCAGGGTATTCAGAATTTATTTAGAAGAATAACTCCCAGCTATAACGTTTAAGTTGAAAAAATTGACCTGATGTTGACTTACGTGTAAACGACCTTGGATTTGAATTTGTATGGTTCCATTAGCCCTGTTAGGTGATTTTGGACTTAGGAGCACATCCGTAATGTGATTTGGAGGCTCGTGGTAGAATTAGGTGTGAATTGGCAAAAGTTAGAATTTTGGCGATTTTGGTCGGCATTGGAAATTTTGATGAAAGTTGGAGTAGGTTTGTGGTGTCATTTTTGACTTTTGTGCAAAATTTGAGGTCATTCGGGTGTGATTTGATAGGTTTTGGCATTGTTCGTGGAATTTGGAAGTTTAGAAGTTCTCAGGCTTGAATCCGAGTGTAATTTGGTATTTTGATGTTGTTTTGAGTAAAGGTTCGACTAAGTTCGTATGTTGATATATGACTTATTGGTAGGATTGGTTGAGGTTCCGAGGGCCTCGGTGTGAGTTTCGGGTGGTTAACGGATCATTTGCTGGTGTTGGGAGATAGCTGATTTGCTGGTTTCTAAAGTCGCTGGTGTTTTTTGCACCTGCGGAAGGGGAGTTGTGGTGCGAGGCCGCAGGCGCGTGTTGGGAGTTCGCAGGTATGGATGGGGTTGAGATAGGCTGGGTCCGCAGGTGCATAGGAAAGGTCGCACCTGCGAGTCCATAGATGTGGATATGTGCCCGCAGAAGCGGAAGTGATGAGGTCAGGCAGTGGCCGCAGGTGCGAGGTCTTTTCTGCACCTGCGTAGTCGTAGATGTGGATATGGAGCGCAGGTGCAAAGTTGGGGAATTTAATGATTTTTCGTAGGTGCGGAGGTTCTTGCGCAGATGCGGCACCGCAGGTGCGCATGCAGGTGCGAAAGGCTTGGGCAGAAGTATAAATAGAACACTTCGCAAATTTTGGTTCATTTCCACCATTTTCAAGTCGGTTTTTTTGGAGCTTATGGAGTGATTTTGAAGGGAGATTTAAGGGGTTTTCAACGAGGTAAGTTGCTTGAGCTCTAGTACTCCCATCCATGGTGTTTTTCCATTGTTTTATCAATTAATTAGTGGAAATTAGGGGTGAAAATGATGGGTTAGGGCTTGGGATTTTGGAGAGTTTGATTTGAGGATTTGAAGGAACAGATGAGGTCGAATTTTGATGAAATTGGTATGGGTAGACTCGTGAATGAATGAGCTTTCTAGTTCTGTGTTTTTTGTCGGATTTCGAGACGTGGGCCCGGGGCTGGATTTGAGTGAATTTCGAGATTTGTGTCCAATTAAGTAGTTTTCCTCGTGGAATTAGTTTCTTACATATATTGATTGCTTTGTATTGCTTTTGGCTAGATTCGGGATGTTTGGAGGCCGATTCGAGGGCCAAGAGCATCGCAGAGTAGAGATTTGATCGGTTTGAGGTAAGTAATGATTGTAAATCTAGTCCTGAGGGTATGAAACCCAAATTTTGTGTCATGTGACTATTTTGAGGTGATGCACATGCTAGGTGACGGGCGTGTGGGCATGCACCATTGGGGATTGTGACTTGGTTCGTCCCGTATCAACTGTAAAGTTGAATATTTTGTTGAAACTACATGCTTCTTACGTGTTATAGAAAGATTTCTGTAAATCAGGCCGGATGCTATGTTTAGGCCTTATGCCAGTGTTGTTTGGACCTTTAGAGGTCTTTTATTGCTATCCTCTCATTGTTTATGATTGGAAATCTATACTCAGTCATGTTTATACTTATTTACTGCATAATTGAGTCTCTATTACTCCGTTTTGATGCATCATATAAATGCTATTTTTCTGATTCATGACTGAGTGAGGCCGAGGGCCTGATTTGTGATGATATCTATGAGATAGGGCTCCACACCACAACATGTTTTACTGATTCATGGCTGAGTGAGGCCGAAGGCCTGATTTGTGAGGATATTTATGGGATCGGGTTGCACGCCGCAACATGTTTTACTGATTCATGACTGAGTGAGGCCGAGGGCCTGATTGATTTATGCCATGATTGGCTTGTTATAGCGCTTGGGCTGAAAGGGCCCCTCCGGAGTCTACACACCCCCAGTGAGCGTAGGTACCTACTGAGTGCGAGTGCCCAGTGCCGGGTGATTGGAAAGTAGGAGTGATGGTGAGGTTTACCCGAGGGGCTATATATGAGTGATATTTGCCCAAGGGTTGTTTATGATTTCATCATTTTGCTCACTTTTGCATTGAGCCTTTGTTCGAAAAACTTTTGGAAGATGTTTTTAAATGATTTTACTGGTACTGAATTTAAAGAAGTTGATTTGATTCAAACTCTATTTTTAAAAGCATGCCGTATTTTACTAGTTTTTGTAATATGAACTTTACTTGCATTATTGCTCGTCATTACTTCTCAGTCTTTATTTACTGTTGTTACTTACTGAGTTGGCATACTCACGTTACTCCCTGCACCTTGTGTGCAGATCCAGGCATTTCTAGTCACGGTAGAGGATGTTGATTATTCAGTCGCAGATCCATCGGAGTTAGCAAGGTAGCTGTCTGGCGATCGTTGCGTTGTTTTCCTCCCTCTTTATCTTCCCTTAGTTGTATTCGGGTATTTCCAGACTATGTCAGTCTTGATGTTGTCAAATGGTTGTAGTAGATGCTCATGGCTAGTGACACCCCGATGTCGGGCTTTCTTTTTGCACTTTGTTTTGATTTGAAGTCCTTTATGAAGATTTTATATTAAATAGCTTTGGAGTTATCTTTGAAATGAAGATATCATTTTGTTTTGGTAGTGTGTCGACTTGCTTAGTACCACGATATGCGCCATCACGATAGGGTTATTTTTTGGGTCGTGACAGTTTTTCTTCCCCAATCATCTGAATGAAAGTATTGAGCTAGTTTCCCGTATTTGGACGTGTGCGATGGGTTAGTCATTCAGAAGAACTCAGAAAGGCCCGTGTAGTAACATCACTCGAGTCTGAAACCAAAATGGCAACTTTTTGGACTCAAAACACGTTTATACTGTGTGAAAAAAGATATTTTTCTACCTAAAATGCGGTATTATACTGCATTTTACTTTAACAGAATTTTAGCCGTTAAAGTAAAGCGCAATATAATACTGCATTTTACATATAGCGCAGTATTATACTGCATTTTACCTATTAAAATATAAGTCCCTTTCTTCCCCACGACAGAAACCAGAAAGCTTCAAATTAAAAAACAAAACAGCGGTTCCTGTCATGACCCGAATTTTCCACCATCGGGGATCGTGATGGCGCCTACTAATGAAAGTGAAGATTGTAGGTCCCACATACAACCCAAGCCTTCGATTGTTGTGGTTTCCTCGTTTCGGGCTCAAAATTTTAATTTTCCGACTTTTCTATAAACATAAATCGAGGTATTCCAATTTAGGTTATGTCAAAACTCGTACAATAATGCATATTAGTTGTCTTGAATGTGTTTTCACGTTGTTTTGTGTTTTGTTTGCGATTAAATTTGTATGTTATTTTTATCCGGATTAAATTATTAGTGTTTAAAAAAATAGTTAAAAGTTGAGAAATAATTTTTCTTGTTAATAAAAATGTTCATAAATTTCTTTTACTGTTTTATATGTAATTTCGTGAATGTTATGTTATTAAAATATGTTTGTTGTTTTTATTTAGTTTAGATTATTTATTTGCTTAAAGAATAGTGCTCTTTTAGCGTAGTAAAATATAGAGCCTTATAAAGTAGTAAAATATGGAGACTTTTACCGTAGTAAAATATAGAGCCTTTTAGCGTAGTAAAATATGGAGCCTTTTAGCGTAGAATTTTTGTAGTTTAAGTATCTACTAACTATAAACTCTATCCAATTATACTTTACAAAAATTAATTATTTAATTAATAAAACAATCATACAGAACTAACAAATTAATATATGCTGTCAAATTAAATATCGAGTGTGGAACTCATAGATATATACTCTGTCCAATTAAAAATTAATTATTTAATTTATAAAACTAACAAAATTGTAAAAATATTAAAATTGACATACATAAGAATTCAGGATAGTTTGGTGATACTGGGCCTCAAATATCGAGCTTGGAACCCATAGATATTTACTCTGTCCAATTAAATAATTAAATATTAATTCTTATTTCTGAAACAAAATTGTAAAAATATTGAAATTGACACACATAAGAATTCAGGATATCTTGGTGCTACTGGGCCTCAAATATCGAGCTTGGAACCCATAGATATATACTCCGTCAAATTAAATAATTAAATATTAATTATTATAACACAAACAAAATTCTAAAAATATTGAAATTGACACACATAAGAATTTAGGATAGCTTGGTGCTATTGGGCCTCAAATATCGAGCCTGGAACCCATAGATATATACTATGTCCAATTAAATAATTAAATATTTAATTTATAAAACTAACAAAATTCTAAAAATATTGAAATTGACACACATACGAATTCAGGATAGCATGGTGCTATTGGGCCTCAAATATCGAGCCCGGAACCCATAGATATATACTCTGTCCATTTAAATAATTAAATATTAACTATTATAACACAAACAAAATTCTAAAAATATTGAAATTGACACACATAAGAATTCAAGATAGCTTGGTGCTACTGAGCGTCAAATATCGAGTCTGGAACCCATAGATATATACTCTGCCCAATTAAATAATTAAATATTTAATTTATAAAACTAACACACAATTAATATTGTTTAATTTATAGCAAACGACATGGACGTGCCGCCTGTGCATCCTGGACCTTTCTCGGATGAGATATTAGTGTTACAGGGCGATCATAGGTCCGCCTACGTATGCGAGGGAGAGCTAGTGGAGCAGACTCTTCGCGCTAGGAGAGTGGACGACATGTGGTACTTTATTAGGAAGAGAGGTTTTCATTCCCGCGTAGTCCAGCGCCTGCGTGATACGGGCTTCTATAGGATTTTTGAGATGGGACGGCTGCAACACGTCTGGTCTCTGATCATGGCGTTGATAGAGCGGTGGCGACCGGAGACACACACTTTCCACCTACCCATTGGCGAGGCCACCATCACGCTTCAGGATGTTCAGGTTTTATATTGGTTACATGCTGATGGACTGGCCGTTGCTCTGCCTCAGTATATGAGATCTATGATGCGTGCCCAGTATTTGGACTTGATGTAGCAATTCACTGGTTTCAGGTCATAGGGTGAGGCTGCATCTTCAGGGGGCAGTCGCATTTCTGTGATAGCTATTAGACAGCATTTGGAGGTATGGCACCCCGACATCACCGGCGAGACAGAGGATCTACATATTCACCGGTACACAAGGTCGGCGCTGCTCCTACTTTTTGGGGTTGTCTTGTTCCCGAACACTTCGAGAAATCTAGTGAGTATGCGATTTCTACATCATCTTCAACAGCTAGATGAGTTACCCCAGTACAACTGGGGTGCTGCTGTTCTCGCTTATCTGTACAAGAGTATGTGCCGGGCTAGCATGGACACCCAGAGCGACGTATGTGGTTTTATGCTGCTTCTACAGGTGAGAACATATTTGAATACTCTGTTCATTACTTCCAATTCTATATAGTCAAAATGACTTAAATTTTACGTCGACCTTGTATGTTAGGTTTGGGCCTGGGAGCGGTTCCTGCCGTTATAGCCACCTTTTCCACCATTACCTCCGGATGTAGCACCTCCGTTTCTCCCTCTATCTAGGAGGTGGGTTCTCTGGCGTGGAAACTACCGAGCCATTGATGCTCATCATAATCTCCCCCTTGTCAGGAATGTGTTGGATATGCTGGAGGCTGCACAGGTAAATATGTACCTAAACTTACTTGTTATAAATTCACCTGTGTTGCGCATACTCACTTTTATGTTATTATTTGATAGTTCATCTAGACGTCATACAACGACGACTTGATAGATAGCCTGCCCGATTATTACTCGATCGATCGACTGATTTGGAGCATTTTCGTCCCGCTGATGTGCCTCAATATTGTGGAGCATCATGCCACAGAGCGGGTACTTTGCCAGTTTGACCATCTGCAGACTATACCAAGGGAGCCTACATGGGAGGCTACACATTATCATCGGGGTGATCATTCGAGGGAAGATGACGCATTTGTAGCATGGCTAGAGGCGTAGGTCCATACTTGGGAGCAACGAGAGGACCTAATTCCGCCCCCACCTTCACAGATCCAGGCGGCGACTGTTGAGATTTATACGTCCTGATACCGCCTTCACACCCGACTGATGATCGGGAACCCCGTTCATCAAGTTGGCGGTCGGTACAGATCATACGCCGGGAGGCACGAAGCACTGGTATGTTTTTTTGGAACCCATACTTATAACTGTGATATAGCGTTATGTAATTAATATTTTAAATGTTGTGCAGGCTATTGGTCATCATTTATTCTACTGGTTGGGACTGCAGCAGCATACCGACAATCCTGCAGTCACTGAGTATGGCTGTCAGGTGGTAGAGCTGGCTCTCCGGACACTACAACGAGCCAAAGAGAACGAAAGGTTAGATCACATTGATGAGTATGTGGCGCCAGAGCAGCACTATCGGGGTAGGCCTGTCGCACGAGGCAGGGGTCGGGCACGAGCCAGGACTGCCCCACTAGGCAGGGTTGTCCCACGAGGTAGGGGTGCCCCACTGGGTCATGGGGGACGACGAGAAGGTAGTCCCCAGCAAAGGGGTGTTGAGTCATTTGTTGAGCCGCCTGATGAGGATCTTAGAGATGATCAGCCAGGTTATATCCCTTAGCAAGACGAGCCTTCCAGCAGCATGCCGTCGTACAACCTTCAGCTGGAGCTGCCAGCATCGCAGGTTACCCCGTCAGATCCATTGATGATCACGGGTACATTTGACGGAGATGTAGAGCAGTCCTTTTCAGGACCATCTATTGCAGCTGAGGACCATCTAGTGCAGCTGATGTAGGGTTATAACTTGCAAATTCATATTTGGACGGTACCCCCTATAAAAATATGAGTGTAGATACAAATCCAATTCAAACATAAAATAAACATCGCTAAAGCGTAGAAAAATTGAAGTTTACCAGTCGTCTTGTGGATTATATAAAGTCAAAAAATTATTTCCTCGCTGCTCATTAGCTGGTGGTGATAAGTTTAAATCAAGGCAAGCTCTTTCATCAGGAATCTGTCCGGAAAAAACTGCCCCAGAATAACCACCCGATGATTGGGGGTTATCCCTACTATGCACAACCTCATTATTGGGAACGTCTTCAACCTTGACGTACATTTCCAACAATTTTATTACATTAAATTCTCTATATTCATCGAAATCCGCAAATAATCTTTAAGAGTTTCATCATCTTCGATGTTAAACTCAGAATAATAAGCAAACCCCTGCGGAGTCACAGAATACGGAAATCTACCGGTTACTTTAAGGTTCACCGAACGTTTCCTCACACTCATTTTTTACATAACAACGATACCAATTTATCGTATTTTATTGTAAGCGGCAATTCAACATGACACTGTGGAGGTGAACTATACCTCACAGAGTTATTCTCCATTACAACCTCACCCTCCCCCCTCCCCCCAATGTAATGAAACACTTATTTTTGGCTCTTCGGACATTATAAAAAATGCTTGATAACAAGAAGAAAAGTATGAACGGAAGGTTGAAGGAAAGTTTTGAATAAATTTTCATAAAATCCTAACGCCTTTAAATAAGGCAAGTCCTAGCTAGGGGTACAGATTTTTTTTAATGTAAAACTCAATATAATACCGCGCTTTATATATTTGAATTATTGTTATGTCAATTAACCGCAGAGCACTTATTGGTGGGCCCAAAAAAAAGAAGTAAAACGCAGTATAATACTGCGCTATATGTAAAACGCAGTATAATACTGCGCTATATGTAAAACGCAGTATAATACTGCGCTATATGTATACTGTGTTTTACTTTAACGGCTAAAATTCCATTAAAGTAAAACACAGTATAATACCGCATTTTAGATAAAAAAATATCTTTTTTTAACACGGTAAAAACATGTTTTGAGTCCAAAAATTGCCATTTTGGTTTCGGACTCAACATTGATCCCCCCCCCCCTCCCAAACCCCCCAAACGTAGAAATAGCGTCCACTTGCCACTTTTGATTTTGCCATTTGAAAATAATCGTTGTTCTAGATTTCAAAATTCCACAAGTAAAACTCCAAAATAATATTCTAAAGTTTCATTTGTAGAATTTATTTCCGGATAGTAATTTATTTTCAATTACAAAGACTGAGAAATGGCTACTTGTAAATTTTACACCCTCCAAAGAAACTAAGAGCTTGTTTGGTCTAGCTTCTAGTAGGTCAAAAGTACTTTTCTTGTTCAAAAAATTACTTATTTAGAAATATAAGATATTTGGCCAAAACAGAAGAAAAGTGTTTTTAAGTTGTAGCAAAAGCAGTTTTTCTGTTTTTGGGAAGAAGCTATAAATCTAGCTTCTTCTAAGAAGCAGAAGCAAAAAATTAATTTTTTCAAGACACAAATATCTTTACCATAAATTTATATTTTCTAAATTATTCCTCATTAATTTAACTTTTACTTTTTTTATCTTTACCATATATTTCGTCTTCTTTTTATTTTTAGCATATTTTTGTTCTCTTCTCTTATTCCTTTTTGAAATGATCTGTCTATTGCAAATAGATCTCTTCTTTTCTCCTCAATTTTTTTTCGAGTCTCCTATTACTTGTTGAATAACAAGGTTAATCACCAGATTCAAGCACTTTCTTCAAAAAATATAATCTTTTTTCTTTTGTTATATACCAATATTATACGATCTGATTGGAACAAAGTTTATGTAATGTACGTGCTCATTAGGAACATCCCTAAGTTCAAGTGTCTAAATGAAAAATTGTGCCAACTTTAAGTGTCTCCGGAATATTTTGAAACTTGAAAAAATACAAAAAGCTATTTTTCAAAATTTTCACTTCAAAGCACTCACAAAAATTCAAAAACATCTCCAAATTGTATTCATATCCAAACATAACTCTAATTTTCAAATACATTTTCTTGAAACTTTTTTTCACTTTTTTTTCCTCATAAATTTCACAATTTTTATGTCCAAATGCCCACTTAGTCTTGATTCATGAACATTATTATGGTACACACAACAAAGGAATGAGCTAAGAAATTTCCCGGCATTGCATCATTCATTAGGTTTGACTGCTTTTGTTGAATGGGCAACAACACTACATAGACTACAGGCTCTTGATAGTTTACATGTCATATTTAGACTTGGGTACGATATAATAATACTAATTAATTAAACTTCTTTATTTTCGTTTTTTATTTTTGTTTATACATAGATATATAATATAATATTATCTATCTATTACTAATATTATTATATGCCGAAGGTCTATTTGGAAACAACCTCTTTACCCCAGAGTAGGGGTAAGGTCTGCGTACACACTACCCTCCCCAGACCCCACTAAGTGAGATTATACTGGATTGTTGTTGTTGTTGTATAAGTCTTGCAGATTTACAAAGGTAAGTTGCCACTTACAAAGAAATTTCCACCACTTATCCAAACTTGGAAACCAAGAATAAATATCTGCCAAGTAATGTTTTCTTATAGGCACATACCTATTGCCAACTAAGAATAACTTGGATTTTACAATAAAGAAACAATCATCCTTTTCTTGTAAAGCCAATGAGGTCATATTACAATATTTATATTGCAACGGTGCAAGAGAATCTATCCGAAATAACATATTTATCTTCATAAAATAGGGGTAAAATTTACGTACACATTATTTTCCACGCCCGTTTGAATTCAGATGACGAAGAAACATTACTCCCCTCCAAACATAATAATAATATCCACTTACCACTTTTTAACTCTCTCATTGAAAAAATAGTCATTGGAGTTTTAAATTCCACAAATAAAATTCCAAAAAATATTTTAAAATTTAAAACGTATAAAATTTAAAATTTTAAAGCAATAATTATTTTTCAATTACAAAAACTAAAAAATGACTTATTGTAAATCTTGCCCCGTTAGAAAAACGAAAAACTAAAATCGGGAATCAGGATTTAAGTAGACCCCCCCCCCAAAAAAAAAAAACAAGACAAGGCTCAACTTTGAGGAAATTCCGAAAACGCGAGAGATCATGGCTTCACGCGGAGAAAATGATTAAAATGGTCCTTAATGTATAGGAGTTTGGATTATTTTGATCCTAATATATACCCAGTAACAAAAATAGTGCTTTCTCTTTAATTTATATGACATATTCTTTTTATTTGTCCATTCCAAAAAAAAAAATATATTTATGTTTGAAAATAATTTAACTCAATTTATTTATTTTACCATTTTACCCGTAATGAAAAGTTTTTATAGCCATATAAATATCATGGTCTCGTAAAGCTTTTAACTTTAATATTTTAGGACCACAAGTTTCTTATAGCACTCAGAAAGTCATTCAACCAAATTTCTCAAACTTTTGATTATCAAATGCCTATTTTACCCTTTAAATTATTAACTTTTATCTTTTTTCTTTTTTCTTTTTAACTTTTTTAATATTATATTTTTTTCTCTTTTTAATATACATTATGGACTTCTTTTTTTTTTATTATTTTTTCTTCCCTCCACGAACTCTCCACCTTGCTCTTGGGGTGACTCGAACTCACAACCTTTTGGTTGGAAGTGGAGGTTACTTACCATCAGAGCACCCCCTCTTGTCTACATTATGGACTTACCTATATAATAAAAAAATTAATTTTCTAGCATTTATAATGTCTGAATAATAATATAATTGAGCATAATTTCAAGAATATATAATTTATTTTATAAAATACCTTTATTTTAAATAGTTAGTGTTTATATTATGTGCATGGAATATCTATTTTAAAACTTTTATTTTCTTTCATTTTGAATTAGGTAAATAAATTTTTGAAATTTTGTTCTTAATATCAAAATTATTATTATTACGGACAAGTTCTTCTAATTATTTTTTTCTATTAAGCTCAATATTTTATTGTTCCAACATTATATATGCTTAAATACTATTTTTATATTTTAAATTTATAAATAAAATTTATGTAAAAAAATCATAATATTAAAAAGTTAAAAATAAAAATAAAAAGAATAAAAATATTGATAATTTAGAGGGTAAAATAGGTATTTGGCAATCATAAGTTTGTGAAATCTAGTTGAGTGACTTTTTAAGTGTTTTATACATAGTTAAGTAATTTTGTTGTTACATACAAAAAAAAGATGACTTTAGTAGATAATTTTGGATAGGTAACTGATAATTTGAGTGATTACTCATTCATTAGGTTTGGCCGCTTTTGTTGAATGGACAACAACAGTACATAGACTACAAGCTCTTGAGAGTTTACAACTTTACATGTCATATTTAGACTTTGATATTATAGTACTAATTAATTAAATTAAGTAGTAATCTTATTCATTTTTCGGTGTTTGGTACGCAAATTAAGGAAAATGACTTCTCAAGAGTATTTATAAATAATTTAGATATAATAAACATGAAGTCATAAACTTTCAAACCAACAACCTTCCGAACCCATATTTTTCATAAACTTTCGAACCGCTAAACTTTCGAAACCACGGAATTTCTAACCCGTAAACTTTATAATTTCTAAACATGTAAACTTCCAAACACATAAACCTCCGAACTCATAACTTTGGAACTTGTAAATTTTGAACCTTTAAACCAATAAATAAAAAAATTAAAACTGAAAAATATATTTAAAAAAAAATTCGGGGGGTGGGTGGTGGGTGAGGGGCAGAAAAATGAAAAAACAGAATTTGAAATTACGAATAAAAAGTAAATTTTTTTTGGGGGGGAGGTGAGGTGGGGTGGGGTGGGATAGTAGGGTGGGTGGTAACGAAAAAACTGAAATTTAAAAAAAAAAAAAAAAACTTTTTTTGGAGAGGGGGTGGGGTGAGTTGGTGAGGGTAGGGAAGATTGAGAAGGAGTTTTGAAAAATATTTTCTCTTCTCTTGATAAAGAAAATATTTTCCTCCAGTTGGAGGAAAGTGAGTTCATAAGAAAAATATTTTCCAAAATACTTAAAGCCAACCAAACATGAAAAAATTGCAACACACCCTAAGTCTTACAAGTTTACAAAGGCAAATTGCCAACTTACAAAGAAATTTCCACCACTTATCCAAACAAAGTTGTTAGTCATTCAGAAAGACTCATCTAGAAACACTACTCCCCTCCAAACGTAGAAATAATATCCACTGACCATTTTTTAACTCTGTCAATAGCCATTGGAGTTTTAAATTTTACAAATGAAATTCCAAAAAATATTTTAAAACTTCACGTATAATATTTAAAATTTTAAATCAATAATTTTTTTGCAATTATAAAAACTCAAAAATGATATTTGTAAATTTTAACCCTTCAAAGAAAAAGTCGGTAATCAGGATTTAGGTGGAGAAGTAGCCCCCCCCCCCCCCCCTCCCAAAAAAAAAAAAAAAAAGATAAGGCTCAAGTACTCAACTTTGAGGAAATTCCCAAAGCGCGATAGATCACGGCTTTGCGCGGAGAAAATGATCAAAATGGTCCTTACTACTTAATAAGAGTCCATTATTCGGATGATTACTAAATTATTGAAAATTATGGAGCAAATTCACGTTTCTTTTATTTGTAACAAGAAATCATTCAACTATTTCTATTGATGATCATTTAACCGAATTTCTTAATATTTCCGATGGAAAAAGTTAACTTAGTAATCCACATGACTTTTTATATTTTTGGCCACATAGAATAATGATCAACCAAACAAAAATAAATCCAACCTGATCCATTAAAGGTAAGCCGACCTGAGATAAACTTTTATTTTACACGCATCTCTCTTCCGAAAACCCTTGGACACATTATTATTTTATGAAACTCTCTTCTTCTCTCGAGCAGATGAACTTTTCATGGTTTCTCTAATCTAAAATTGAACCTTTCCGCATTGAAGATAGTTAATTAATAAGAGCAGTTATTTAATTACTTGGTATATCATAGTCCAATTAATACAATTCTGAAAGTAAAACTATCAATTTTTTTTGATTCCATCGATATTGTTTTGGTCCACCATTGTGTATCTTATTCTCTAAATATTTTCTTCTTAAAATAACAATAAGTACGAGAGAGAGCAACATGGGCTTCTATATAAAAGGAGTGAAACAAAATTTCTTTTAAAAAATAGGATGGAAATGCAATAAATGAACTTTAATATAAGATTAAACAAACGAAAAAGTAAAGAAAAGCAGTAACAAATTTCATTAGTATGATGTGTTACAAAGTCTAATGGTTCAAGCGAAAAAGAAAGAGATATATAAAATAATAATGGGTCCAAGAGTTTTTAGAAGAGAGATATTTTTAGGAGTAAAAGTTGATTTCGGGTGGGTTTACCTTTAGCAGGCCGGGTTGGATTTATCGATGAGTTTCTATGTTTTGCCTTTTGAGCCGAGGTCTCCTGGAAACAGCCTCTCTATCCTTCGGGGTAGGGGTAAGGTCTGCGTACATATTACCCTCCTCAGACCCCACTTGTGAGATTATACTGGGTCGTTGTTGTTGTTGTTGTTTCTATGTTTTGCTTGGGTTTTAATTATTTTATGTGGTCCAAGAATATAAAAAGTCCATGTGGACTGCCACGTTAGCTTTTACCACCGGAAATATTAAGAAATTCGGTTGAGTGACTATCAGAGTGTAATAAGGATAGGTGAGGAACTTTCTTGTTACAAATGAAAGAAAAGTGACTTTAATCCATAATTTTCGATAGTTCAATGATCATCTAAATAATGGACTCTGCTTAATAATGTATAGGAGTTAGGACTATTTTGATCCTTAATATATATATATATATATATACCAGTAACCAAAAATAGTACTTTATGCGATACACTTTCCTTATTACTCCATTTTAAAAAGAATAAATATATTTTTACTCATACAAATATTATGGTCCCACAAAGCTTTTACTTTAAGTTTTAGGACCACAAGTTTCAAAAATTCTGTGTCGAGTTAAACTACATCATGTAAATTAAAACAGAGGGAATACTACTTAATATATGCAAAAAGTGGATAATTTTGGTCCAAAATCCTAGGGGTCGTTTGGTTGCAGGGATTAGGGTTATCCCAATTTAAATTTGAGATGAAATTTGTCAAGTTTTGGTTGTGGGGTATTCACTAAAATCAGAATAAGATTATACCCAAATCATGAGATTATTTTTCCCGTATAAAAAGGTGAAATTATCTATTCTAATTACTATAATTCTAGTATAACCTAGTTTTGAACCAAACAGACCCTATAAGCAACCGTTTCTTTAAAATTTCAGTTAAACTTTCCGATGACTTCAAACCCCAAAAACAGAAAACACGAAAACATTAGTCAATTCTAGAAGCGTTGACTTTCACTTGCTTTTTATGGATGAGGATTTTGAGCTTTCCATTCTATACATAGAGAGGAGGTTAGTAATTATATTACTGTTTTGTTTATGGAAATAGGTTGAATTAACAGTTGACTTTTAAGGTAAGAGATTAGTTGTTGGATTCATATGAAAGCAAAAGATGTATTAGAATTAATATACGGTGATTTTGGCTTTGCTGGAAGATCTAGTGCTAGAGGCCGCAGAGGCGAATCCAGGATCTAAGTTCTATGATTCAACCAGTAAGGTTTTAGCATTTTACCCGTTGTATGTTTAAAATTATGCGTTCATATCTTTATTTATTGCAATTTTAATAGATTTTTTCACATAAATTTATGTTCAGCGTCGAAAGTATTGGATTCAGATGAATCTGGTGGCGCAGCGCTGCATCTGTCCTCATTTAAAGGGAGGAGAAAAGGGGCACAACTTCTGAAGATCCTTCAAAATCATGGCTTAGCGTTGAAAGTACTGGATTCGCGAGATGCGCTGTTAAGTTTAATTGAATTTTTGAGGGAATTTGTTACTTTTAGATTTAGGATCAAAATTCCTTAACCCCTATACATGAAGGACCATTTTGATCACTTTCTCGCTTCACGCCATTCTAGAAAAAATGGCGGTTGTAGTAATAGTAGCAATAGTAGTACTTTGAGATATTCATCAATGTCGAAGAAACAAAAGAATAGAGTCACTGGAGTTGAAAAACCTCTAGATCGTATCAGTCAGTTGCCGGAGGCACTCCTGGTACAAATTCTATCTCTTTTGCCAACCAAAGATGCGGTGGCATCATGTGTTCTCTCACAAAGGTGGCGTTATCTTTGGAATTCAATTGATAGTTTCCTTTTCGTTGGTAGTAATTTCAAGAAAGCTGAAAACTTTATATCCTTTGTGGACCATGTTTTGATGCATTCCACTTGTCCCAAAATAAAAAAATTCCATCTCCATTTAGATTACACCTCCGATTTGAACTTTGAGTGGAGAATCAGTCGATGGATTAGTTTCGCTGTGGAAAGGAAAGTGGAAGATGTTGTATTGTGTTAATTCGATTAAGATCTCACTTATAAATTGCCTCTATCTGTTTGCACTTGTTCGTCATTGATTACATTGGATTGGAGTTGTTGCGTATTTGGTAAAGGATCGGTCATAGAGTGGAAGTCGCTAAAGACCCTGAAGTTGAACTATATTGTGTTAGATGATGACGATATTGTGAACTTACTGTCAAATTGTCCTTCTTTGGGAACTCTGGAGTTGTCTTTCTTTGATGGTTTTCGTCGTCTGGAAATCACTTAGTCAAATTTAAAGAGACTTAAGTTGGAACAGTATTGGATGCCAAATGACGATGATGATCATTCTTTTGGAACGTGAACTTTGTGCAATACGGTTTTCATTTGATCGTAGACCTGCATTTGATCTCGACTATATTCTTTCTCTGGTTGAATCCTCTTCGATGCACATTCAATTTAATCCGGGTGACCAGAGTGATCAACAGCTTGATCAGCTTAAGGGGAAGTTTCGCAGGTTTGTGAAGACAGATTCTCGTCACTAAGTTTTTAGAGCTAAGCCAACTGATTCAGTGGTCTCCCTCTCTCCCAATACTTCGAACCAAGACTCTTCTTCAGACTTAGGTTCTCTAGCTTCTATTCTCGGGGTACGTAGTAGGATATTTGGTTAAAGGAGATGATATTCATTTGCTGTCAAGCTTCGGATTTCCTAACCTCAAGAATGTTAAAGTTGTCAGCTCCTCAGGATGTCTCTGAAGGAAGATCCTGAACGCGATTATGATGAACTTTTCAAACTTTCTGAATTTCTTCTAAAGAATGGAATGGTTTTGAAGAAGTTCATAATTATATCGAGGAGATCAAGAAAGTGCAAGAGCTGTTCAATGAACTGTGTGTCTCGATATTTAGTTCGATTGGCTGAGAAAGTGGTAGGTTGCCCAAGATCCTCTACCAATTCTGTGATTATTTTCTCGGAGGAAGCTTTTCATGACTAGATCTCAAGTACCAATTTTGTTCAGCATACCAGAAATGTTACCTTATATTTAGTTTTTGAAATTTACTGCAGGTAAAAATCTTGAACTTGTCTATGTAACTATACTATTTGTTCCTGTTATCTTACCCTTATGACATAGTACCAAATTTTACTTTATGAAATGCTGTGTTTTAGGCTTTTTCTGGGAAGGAAGAGGTTTGCACTGTTTTATCAAATAGATTATGTAGCCAAATTGTGATTGAGGCTTACAATGCGGTCGAATGCTGTGAACCTAAGGTTATTTTATGATTTATGAGTGTTGGTTTTGGTACATCTGTTTGATTCACCTGAAATCTTCATTCAGGCTGATTCGAGTTGGTTAGTGGTTGTAAAAGTTTGTGGAACAATAGCTTTTGTGATAAATTCCATGAAAAAGAGTTACTGGTATCTTTTATTTCCTTAAAAGGGCAGCCCAGTGCATTAAGTTTCCGCTATGCGTGAGATCCGGAGGACCGGACCACAAGGGTCTTATTGTCTTGTACTCGTAGGATGGTATGAAATTGTTGTAGGGGCGGAAATAGAGTATTAGGCACGGGTTCGGACAAACTCAATAGCGTTTGCGGAAATCTTGTATTTGTATTGGGAAATTCATTAAGTATTATAAATATTTAATTGTGAATCCAGTAACTAAAACAAGCAATAGACACGGTAGCAAGTTCAAAACTCATAAACTTCAAATTCTGGCTCCACCTTGCATCATTTTGAAACTAATATGCAATTGGGTGCATCATATGCTTTCGTATGGCAATGAGGATTTAAATAGTTCACTTCTCCCTACGTTTTTCCTGCAACAGTTCTACACTTAGTTTTTACAGAATGAAGTAAAGGTCGTTTTGTTTTCCATGTCTTGCATTTAAATTGGTTGTTGCATCATTTTTGTGTATTCTCAAGGTAGACCAAACTGAAATTTTGCATTTTTGCTACTCATTTGTCTTGAGAACTGTATGGCATTTTTGCTACTTAACTCAACCCATCCATAGTTGGATGGGTTACCAAAAATGAGTTAATTTTGCGAGTTTGTGGCAAAAATCATCCTTGAACTATAGCCCAAACTTAAAAGTACATCCATGTGATGCCTTAATGAACAAAAAATATCCCTCTACTATTTAAACTGTTACAAAAATCATCCTTGCGTTAATTTTTGTCAAAAAAACTAACGGCAGAAACAAAAGTGCATACCAAGCACCCCTAAAGTTTCCAAAACTGCCCCTCCTGCCAATCATTTTCCACCTTCACCAAAAATGACAAAGGCTTCAAAAATAAAAGTTCACAAAACCAAACTACAGAATTGGAGATTAAACTCTAAAATACAACCAAACTCCACAAAACCTATATATAATTTATAACTTTGGATCTACTCCTGATTCCGATTCTGGTTCAGCTGTTGGAAGACCAAAACAGTGATGTGAGGGAGAAGGTTTGTGGAGTTATTGCCCAGTTGAGTTACAATGAAGCAGATAGAGCTGCTCTTGCAAATTCTGGAGCTATTCCGCAATTAGTAGATATGTTGTAGGACGAGTCCGAGGAAATGAGAGATAATGCTGCAGAAGCTCTTGTTAATTTCTCGGAGGAACCATCACTGGGTGATAGAATATTAGATGTGTTAAATAGTCCTTCATTCCAGAATATGCAAGAAAGACTGAATTCATGCTTCAGATGCTCATTTGGCTGCATCCCTTAGACATGTGAGCTTTGAGCAATTAACTGTGGAGCATGCTCTTATCTGACGCATGATTCTGTTACATAGGTTTTCTTGAATGTGAGTATTTGTTAGCTCCAAGGTTTCACATATTAATTTTGATGATAACAAACCAAAATAATTATTAATCAAAGAACATTTACTTGTGGTAATCTTAATCTTGTACAGGAAAGAAAATGTTGGTAAAGATCCAAACAAATAAGGGAAAGAAAATATCTTGTGAAGAATTTATCAAGGAAGATTATTTTCAGAGATTTAATCTAGAAGGAATAATATTTGAAAGCAAAATTTCAAATATTGAATGGCTTACTACAATATCAGAAGAAGAATCTATGGAAATTATAGATGGAAAGCTTTTCAACATCTTGAAAGGAAAGTTGCTAAAATTATGAAGAAAATCTATTATTTTGTGGAAGGAAGATACTATATGAAAAAGATACTACAAGGTAGACCTGTCAAATGGGCCGGGTCGACCCACGAACCGACCCACATAACCCATTAAAATTGACTCTTTAACCGGCCCGTGACCCACAGAACCCTAACCGGACCAACCCATTAATTTAAGGGGTCTGGGTCGGGCTACAATATTTTGACCCACTGAACCGGATCGGATCCGAACTGGTAACTGACCCACGGGTCAACCGGCCCGGACCACCCTTATGAATGTGGTAGTAGAGCGGGTAATTGACTAATTGGACGTCGACCAGCTCAGTAAGATTTATTTTAATAAAATATTACATATATTTTTTTTATAAAAAGAAACTAAATCCATTCAACCCGGTGCTATCTACAATGGCTCGTGATTTTTTGGCGGTTCCAGTTTCAACTATTGCTTCAGAAAGTGCATTTAGCCAAGGAAAATTACAACTTGGAGAGCGAAGATTATCTTTAAGTCCTCGCACTTTGGATGTCCTCGTTACTTTTAGAGATTGGATATATGCAGAAAGAAGAAATCAAGAAAATAAAAATGACGATTCAGACTCAACTGAAGATCTGGCCATGTCCGATGTTGAAGGAGTGGATGGAGTAGCTAATGAGAATTAGAGTATGCTATATTAGAATATCATTTTTCTTATGTATTAGATACAGAAATAATTGAATTCCATATTACTAAAGTATGATTTTTCTTTCATTTTTATTTTAATTGGCTTCAAGAACATGTAGTAATTTCAAGTTCGTATATATGTATAAAGTTTGAAATTTTTATCATTTATTTGTTTTTAACTTTTTTTTAATTAAATTAGATTTGGCCCATTAGGGCCCGGGTTAAGGGGTTATGGGCTACGGGTCCGGGTCGGGTCAACATATTTTTATTAATGGGTCTAAATCTGGACCGGTCCCTATAAGAAAGTGAACCAGACCGGCAAGGTTAAGGACCCACGGGCCAAGAGTCAACGAGTTCGGGTCGGGGTCGGATCGACCCATTTAACAGGTCTACTACAAGGACAAGGAAGAATATATTTTCTATGAAAAGAAAATATATTATGAATGTAGTACAATTTATATTATGGAAAGATATTATTTTCCAAGATCAAGAAAGGAATATTTTCAATATAATGGGAGAAGAATATATTTTCTATAGAAAGAAAATATATTATGGGTATAATATATTCTATATTATGGAAAGAACTTTGGACAACTAAAGAGAATATTAGTTAACAAGGAAAATAAATTCAAAAAGGATATTCACCACAATTTGTAGAAGAAAAAGAAGCCGAAGATTTCATACAAGGAAACAAATCAAAGAATATCTATTTGCCATACAATGAGCCTTTACAATCTATCTAAGACTATCAAAAGCTTTTAAGCAAAGATTCTTACCTATAATTATTAAGGAAAGTCTAGCAGGTGCACAAAAGAATATCAATATTCAAAGACTTAGTGGTCATCTTTGGAAAGATTAGAAAAGAAAGATTATCATGTCCTGCAATTAAGGAGAGACCCACAAGGAAAGGATTTCAAGCAAGACAAAGACTATATTCTATCCAAGTTAATAAGAAGCAATCTAACCTTGGACAAAAAGCCACAAATCATATTGGTTCGAAGGAGGATCTCATGGCGTGACCAAATTTATATCAAGGCTAGATATGGACACAGATATTACTCCAAGATTCAAGGAAACAATGGATGCAACGAAGATCTCGAGAATATTCAAAATTCCCTTGGGTCATGAAATAGCCAGAACAAGTTGAAAACGATATAAATAGGCGCTTCTAAGAAAGAAGAAAAGCATGCAGCCTTCTATACAATTGTCTATCCAGCTACAAGTTCTTTATTCTACTCTTAACAAGCATTGTAATTCACTTTAGTAGATTTACTGCGTACCCAAAAGAGAGAACAGAGACAGAAAAATATTGGAGAGGAAGTGTGTCTTAGAGGTTGTGCCATTGTTCGTTTCTTTGGTGAGCGAGTGAAACCAAAGGGTCGTTATTGGTGAGCGAGTGAAAACCAACTCTGTCAGCGTTGGTGGTGATCGCTAAAAATCACAAAGGTTGTACTCAATTCAATTTACAAAGAGCTCTAAAAGATAACACTCTTGCAACCCAAGAGGACTGGATTAGGATACCACATTGGTTCCGAACCAGTATAAAATTCCTGGTGTCATTTACTTTATCGCTCTCATATTATATTATGTTCCTTTACTGTTTATTGTGATTAATACTTGTTTAAATCGAAAGAACTAATAGTTCTGTGCAGGCTGTCTCCGCATAAGTCGACTAGGTCTGAAGAGTAGTCGACTAAAAATTTAGCTGACTCCTGATTCTGTTGCATAGTGTTTCTTGAATGTGAGTATTATCTTAATAAAAGTATTATTTGATTGTTGCCCTGTCTGAAACTTGTTGGAATAGTTCAAGTAAAGGTAAATCGAAATGATCTTGAAGCTAAAAGTATCACACAAAATGATCATTCATCATAAGATTTAAAGAAATTGTTGACAATGAACATACAACTAATTGGGATTGTTTCTTCTACATTACAAATATATTACACTACATATTTACATTTATTCTTAATGCAGCTTATTTTTCGGACTTTCTCTTCACTTGATTTCATCAACAAGCACCAAGCTGGCGTGGCCGACCTTCTTCCCGTAATATAACTTTGAATCTGCACCAAGCTGGATCTATTGTTTGGATTTGCACGCTAATATAACTTTTATTTCAAAGCCTTTGTCTTTTTTGGTGAAGGTGGAAGATGATTGGCAGGAGGGGCAGTTTTGGAAACTTTAGGGGTGCTTGGTATGCACTTTTGTTTCTGCCTTTAGTTTTTTTAACAAAAATTAATGCAAGGATCATTTTTGTACCCGTTTAAATAATACAAGGATGTTTTTTGTTCATTAAAGCATCACAAGGATGTACTTTAAGTTTTGGCTATAGGTCAAGGATGATTTTTGCCAAAAACTCTAATTTTGCCACCTCTAGGTTTGCCATAAACACCATCTGCGAGTAACTGCTTTGTAGTGGATATAACTTAAACTGCAGGACTAATACCAAAAAAGAGAATCCTATTTAATGGCAAGCTCAACCGTCCCATAACTTCAATCAAGAGAGCCCATTTCCTTGAGCACCCCAATATTTGATATGAGAAGGATATGTCCACAAAAGCACAAAGTAAACACATCAAAATATGACGCAGCAGCATTAACCAGCAACACCTTTCAAATAAACTATGAAGTCGAGATATGAATCAAACTGAAACCTCAAGTAAAAATGGACTCAAAACTCAGACGCATTACTAAATGGCGAAGTACATTGTGTGCGCAAACAATACAAACAAAACCTATTGTTACACCCACTCGACAAATATTTCAACCAGAAAACAGAACGTGACCTTAAAAGTGAGACAACTTCTGTAAACGTTCACACGCCTCAATGATAGACTAATAAAGCCAACCAATTCCCAGTTCCCATAACCCCAACCCAACCTCAAGAAAAAAACAAAAGACAATTCCACTTAACCTCAAAGTGGAATTGTGGAATGGCATCATGAACCTCAAAACTACAAGGGCGAGTGCACGGGGTGCATACCCCTCAGGCTGAAGCACTTTCATCCTTTTTCTCTGTATCCTTGGATGGATTCTCATCCTTACCATCCCCTTCCTTGGTTTTGTCTTCGGCTTTATCTTCGCTTTTCTCTTCAGCCTTTTTATCTTCAACACTTAATTTCTCAAGCAGTCCAGCAGCTGTAGATCCATCTTCATTTTCCACTTTCTTTTGTGATTCAGCAACCTCTTGAAACATCTCCATGAAAGACTTGCAATCTAAGAAGAAAAACAAGTCAGATTAAAACATCATATCGGACAAGAGAGAGGGAAAAACAGAGGAACAGTGTTAAAATTTAAGACATCACACTTGTAAGACCCCTCTCCATTGAAGTGTCTAGACAATTATCTAATTATATAAAAGTCAAATACTGTAACTCCAACCCCTCAAGGCAAACATGCAGTGATGCATGCAGTATTACAGACCTAATGCATCATAAGATTATTTTCACACTCACCCAGTTACATTCCACACCTTATAATCCAAAACACTCCTCAAGCCCATAAAAAGCAACCCTCCACAAAAAAAAATAAGCTAAGAAATATTACTCATTGGATATGTTACTGACCATGGTCTTTCACCACCACAGCCATGGAGATATATTTCGATTCCGTGAAAGATCCAAGCTCAGTTCTTCTCTAGACGCCAACAGAGACCTCAACAAAAAAAAAATAGGACGCATGGATTCTCCGGAATCTCAATCAAACAAAGACTAGGCTTTGGGTGCACTGATGATTCTAGCAAAGGAATGTCCCATTCAACCTATTTCGTTTTACTTCCTTTTGCTCTTTATTCTCCCAGTTACATCAATGAAGTTGTAGGCCTACTGTTCATGGTCCTGAGGTATGGCATGGCCAAAAAGGGGATACTAATCTATATCCTAAAGCACAAATTTCAAAAGTAAAATCACTCTAAATATTGAGTTAGCAGAACATTTAAGAATAAACTCATCAATTCATGAGTTTTAGATGTATCCAGAGGTACAGCCAAGAGTGTGGCTTAGTAGTCAATGAAGTAGGTTAAGAACTATGAAATTTCAGGTTCAAATCCAAGCGTAGGAAAAAATACTAGGTGATTTCTTCCAATTATCCCAGCCTTGGTGAATAGAGTTACCCAGTACCTGTGCTAGTGGGAGGTAGCTTGTGTCCCGTGGAATTAATCGAGGTGCACGCAAGCAGGCCCGGACACCATGGTTATCAAAACAAACAAAAAAATGTATCCAGATTGGCTGAGCAAATTCCTATACTCCTAAAAATGTTTACTCCTTCCAAGTTCTATCCCAACTTATCAACCAAGATTTTCTATCTGAATCATATTCAACTTACACATCTGCAGACATGCATAAACAAAAACAAACAAAATATACTAGGCTTTTTCCCTTTCTTTTTGGACAGTACGGACAGCAGGTTTATATTCAGACAGAAGTTAGGGCTTTGGTTTACAGTGGAAAGAGTGATGATTCGATGAAGCAATTGAAACCGTCAGCTAATTTGCAGCCTTGAGTTTCGAGGAAGAATGACGAAAACAGGTCAGTTTTAGACTAAAGATCTGAGATGGAAAAAATTAATCACGTCCATATATTCACTTCACTTTAGATGAAGAGGAAACACATCATGTGCATTTAGCTTGGCGATGGACTCTGTTTATTCACCTTTTGACTAAGTCACAAGTCCAATGTGAAACACGTGCAGCAAACTTTCTTGTTCTGATTTATCAACTAAATTATATAACATATACATATAAAGCTTTTTGAGGTAAAAATCAACCTTATGGTTAGCTCAGGTATCTGCTGGGATATTTGACTCTTTTTTTTCATAAAGATGATGTCTGGGAAGCTTGTGTGCATCTCGACTAATCCTCTATGTACTTGCTACCTCCCACCAGCACAAGTACCGGGTTCTGCCCACCAAGGTTTTGGCGGATGGGAAGAAATCACCTAGTGTTTTTTCGTGTCACATAAGATTGAAAAGTACTGTTTCCCTCTCCTGTAACCCCCCCCCCCCAAATCTCACCTATTCCCCATCCCCACCCTCAGCCAACCAACCACCACCCCAACCCCTCAGGGCTACTGCTGCCCAACACATGGGATAAAACAGTGTTTCCGTTCTTCATCCATGTTTTAGTTGATATATAAATTTATTTCTTGCTCTCGTATCTTTTTGATTATTTCATAGCCTAATTTATCTACAAGCTTAATAACTTCACTAACATTTATTTCGTGCCTACTAGTCAAATTTTTGTACGAAAATTACTTTCAGATAAATTATAACAATTTGACACAATTAGCCTGAAGAGACTTTTCTTACCATCTATGCCCCAAAAAAGGACACAGACAGTATAATTTCAATCAAAGTACCTACCTATAGTTTGTTGGTATTATGGTCCATCATGAACCCAAAAAGCTCTAAGAGGTAAAAGGAAACAAATACAGAATGGCATCTAAATAAAGGTTTAAATCGCTGAATTTGATGCAGGCTCAAAATCTAATCATATGATTCGCACTTCTCAGACGTTCAATATTCCAGATCAGCGTCAATTGAGTGTAAAAAGGAAAAGGAAAAGGAATATTTAAAAGTACAATTTCAAAAAAAAAATTAAGGTTTACAAACAATTTTTCCCTCTGATAGATTCTAGTCTTTTTTATAGTTCCATCCGAGTAAAAAACACACACAAATACAGGCTTTAGTTACAGCATAGCCAAGCCTGAGTTGGTTTCTAACAGGAAAAGGATCAGACTAGAGTTAAAATATGGCAAGGGGGAAAATTAATGTTTGATTGAAAATTATGGCCCATCAGGATTTGAGAAGTCGAGAGAAACATGCAATTCATAGTATATCGGAAACCCAGCACAATTCACTGGTTATGTTAACTGAATAATAGCCTGTTTGGCCAAAAGCTTTTTTTTGGCCAAAAGTGCTTTTTTTTGGCCAAAAATTGAGGTGTTTGGCCAAGCTTCTGGAAGGAAAAAAAGTGCTTTTGAGGAGAAGCAGCTTTTTTCTTCTTCTCCAAAACTGTTTCTGCTTCTCCTCAAAAGCACTTTTTTGAGAAGCACTTTTGAGAAAAATACACTTAGAAACAGTTTTTTAAAGCTTGGCCAAACACTAATTGCTGCTCAGAAGTGTTTTTCAAACTAATTAGCCAAACACAAACTGCTTCTCACCAAAAGTACTTTTGAGAAAAACACTTTTGAAAAAAAGCACTTCTCAAAATAAGCTGATTTTTGCAGCTTGGCTAAACGGGCTATAAGTTTCTTTTTTTAAAATTAATTCTTACTGAAAAAGTTTCTAAAAGTTGTTTCATGATACATCTTGATATTTCAACTGAAAAAATGTCACTAATATGGAATCTTCTCATAAATGATACAGAGGTGGAGATGTAAAACTTCTACCTGAGTACGTAAAACTCTAAAACAAAGGAAATAACACTCAAGCAATAAGCACTCAGAGAAAAACAGAATCTATCCATACATAAAATGGCTGATTTTGCAACCATAGAGATAAAGGAAGCTACTGCCTATATTTATCCCCCAAAAAATAAGGAAGCAACTGCATATGTAAAGCATAGCCGGCCCTAGACTAGGATAAAGGAGAAGGATTGGAAGGTTGACTACCAAGCATAAGAAACATGTAATTATGATAACTCCTCTAGATTGATAGTGATAGAGAAAACTTCTATAATGATGTGCTAACAGGGCAGAAAAGGATTGATGAATAAGAAACTATCAAGTATTGTCTTCACTAATTTGCTAGAACTCCATCTAACTAACAAGAAAACTTAGAAACAAGTAGATAAAGATAGTGATCCAGAGTTGAGATTACTCACTCTCGATAGATGCAAATCTGAGGCAGAAAAGCTCATCTTTCAGTTCACCATCAGCAAAATCTGGTGCATGCCACAAGCAAGACTTCTCATTTCCAGCATGTTCCTGAAGCGTCATCGTTGGGAGAACTGGATAACACGTCCAAAACATATACTTGTCAAGAAAAAATTAAACCCAAAAAAAATTAGAAGAGACACTATACTTCAGATCACCCAAGCAAATGAAACTGATTCATAACGAGAATTAGGAGAAAAGTAACTACACTGTAAACTGCTATAAAGATCCTCTATATTCATTATACTTCATTCGAACAAGTTTCATTAGAATACTCAATAATTTCTTTGACAAATTACGGGTCCTTTAAGACTACAGATTCCCTAAATCACATATCTACACTAACATACAAATCTCTTTCCTAACTCAAACGATTCCTGCTAAGTCAACAGATTATAAAATATTAAATTTAATTTCAAAAAGGTTGAGAAATCTACATCCTACTTTACACTGAATTTTACATTCTTTATGCATGTAGTCAAAATATCGTCATCCTTTTATAGATATAGGGAGTATAATATTATTTAATACCTCTTATATTCCTCTATATATGACACTCTTTCCATTTTGTTCAATTCTAAAAAGATTGACATCTTTTAGATACTTTACTCTTTACCCTTTATAGAATGCTCTAGCAGGAATTGTCATGAAATATTCACATAATAAGGAGGGCCCCAAAAAATAATTTTCTTTAAAAGAAAAACAGACCAAGGTGGTTGGCACAGATCTTAAGGGTCTTGGATTGGCGCATAACAAGGCGAACTTTGCCAGTTTCCTTATGCTTCAATAGCTTCACAGTTCCAGCACCTCTCTCTTTCCACTGATTCCCATCTTTATCGAACCTATAAAGCTTGGCTTTCCTGCAAATTTTATTTCAAAAGAGAAGAAGAAAATCAGATCCGAAATCACACAACAAATATACTGCATCGACACTCCTACTCGGAACCCACCATCTACATTTGGAAGGTGAGAGCACTAAACAGCAGATTTGGGAAAATGGTTTATTAATTATCCCTAGAATTGGATCAGCAGGCAAGCAATAAACAGATTCAGACGGAAAATTAACTGCACTGACACTCATACTCCGGACCCTAGAATTGGATAAATGCAAAAGCAATGAACAGATTTGGGGCGGACCAATTGACTGCATTGGCACTTATACTTTGAAGCAGCCATTCTTTGAACAACTAGGTTACTAATTAACCCTAGAATTGGATTAATGGACAAGTAATAAAGAGGTATGGATGGATACGGGCGTAACATATGGTTCGGCCAAACCCAATAGCTTTGACGAAAACCCTGCATATTTTGTTACGAAATCCACAAAATATGAACAAATATTAAATTCCAAACCCACTTATTAGCACTTGAGGTCAATATGCTAGAATCCCTAACCCATAAAATTCAAATCCCGGATCCGCAACTGGATGCAGATATTTAACTACTTTGACACTTGTACACCACCAATCTTCTTTTAAATAAGGGAACATTTAAATCGAATTACTGGACAAGCAACAAAGAGATTCACACTAAAAGTTAACTGTGTTGACACATGTAATCCAACCCCAGTTATTCTATTTTGAAAGAAGCATCTAAAACGGCATATTTGAATAATTGGGTTATTAACTAACCCTAGAATTGGATTAATGGACAAGCAATAAACAGATTTCCATGCAAATTAACTGTGTTGATACTCGCCCTGCAAACTCCAACATCATTCTAACGGAAGAATATATAAAAACAGACATATTTTATAAACTGGATCATTGATCCGATAGCTTTGACTCGGACCCTGTATATGTGTTGTTTAAAAAATACACTAAATAAGTACAAACAACTGATTTCGACCCAGTAAATCAAATGAGTTCATCGTAGAATCCCGAATCGAATCCATAAAGTTCAAATCCTAGATTCCACTTGAAGGAGTATTGAAAATGACAGATTTGATCAATTGCGTAATTAATTAAACCCTAATTTCAGATCAATTGACACAATAAAGAGAAAGTGAATTACAAATCGACGATGGCATCTTCATTCTCCTCGCCAGTTGAAACAGTAACTTCCTCAAGCTTGACAATTGGGGCAACCTGAGCTCCGGTATCTTCATCATCGGCTCCGGCTGCTTCTTCTTCCTCTTCCCTGTTCTCGAGTTTAGGCTCAGTGCTTGCCATTGATATTGGATGTGATGCAGAGAGGATTGTAGAGAGTAAAAACAGTGGAGCAGCTGTTTGAATCAAATCGTTTGATTAATGGTAGGAATGATCTACAAGGACCAAGGGTTTTATATAGGGTTTCTTTAATAATCAAATTAGTACTCCAATTTCTTTTAAATAGAATGAAGTAATTCAAAATAGGCGAGTTAAACTATTTATGGTGAATGTCTATATTTAAAAAGATTCTAGGGTTTATTACTTGGTGGCTAAGTCACCCTCTCCCTATAAATAAAGGGTTCTATTCCATTGTAAATCATCTCATATCAATAAGAATTCTCTCTCTGTTTTGCTCTGCAATACTTTTCTTCTTTTATTATTTTATAACATGTTATCAGCACGACACTCTAACCAATTGAGTAAAAGCTTTGGGATTGAGCATAATGATTGTCAATTGCTCCATAAACTTCCTTCGTGATTAAATTCTGGATTTAAGGTAAGTGTCACGACCCGGATTTCTCACTCTCGGGAGTCGTGATGGCGTCTACTGGTGAAAGCTAGGCAAGCCAAATTATTCTAATTACTTAACCTTTTCCAGTTTTAAACCATTATTAGTGATGAGTAGATATTATACAAATAGCGAAAATAATTAAGCGGAAGACAAAATCTGATAATTTATCTTAATACAAACTGCGGAAGTCTAACTACAACTCTACCTAGAATTTGGTGTCACAAGTTCACACACTGTCTAAGAATACTACAAATAAGGTCTGAATGAAATACATAAGTCTGTCTCTGAATAAGTAAAAACAGTAAGAGAAAAGATAGGAGGAGACGCCAAGGCCCGCGGACGACTGCAGGACTACCTCGGGTCACTTGCATGGACTGAAGACAGCACACTCACTGCGGTCCAAACGCTCCGGTATCAGTATCTGCACACAGTGTAGAATGTAGTATCAGCACAACCGACCCCATGTGCTAGTAAGTGCCTAGCCTAGCCTCGGCAAAGTAGTGACGAGGCTAGGACCAGACTACCAAATAAAACTGTGCAGTTAAATCATATACAGAGGAAATAGAAGCAGATAATTACAACTAAAGTTGAGCGGGGGAAACATGCTGCGGGGAGTAACAGGTAACAACAGAACGACAATAGAGAAATATAATGAATGTCATAAATCAATTACCAGCAAAGATAAGGAAATAGAAAAATAGGTACACATGTAATACTGTTGCAGGCGTGCAACCCGATCCCATTTCATATGATACCATTGCAGGCGTGCAACCCGCTCCCATTTCATATACTACCGTTGCAGGCGTGCAACCCGCTCCCATTTCATATATTACCTTTGCAGGCGTGCCACCCGCTCCCATTTCATTTATCAACACCAATCATAAAAGAATCCCGGCAAGGTAACAACAACAATGTAAGAACATCCCGGCAAGGGAACAATAATATTACAACAACATCCCGGCAAGGGAACAATAATATCAAAACAAACATCCCAGTAAGGGAATAATAACATCCCGACAAGGGAACAATAATGATAATAACATTCCGGTAAGGGAATAATAATGACAATCCTCATCTGAAGCGCAATAAACCACAACGTGTCATAACAATTACAATACAAGACTCGTGGGCATACTTGACACCGACGTATAAATACTCGTCACCATGCCTATACGTCTTACTCCACAGTTACCACGTAGCAAATAAGACACGACTCCTAATCCCTCAAATTAATGTTAGACCAAACACTTACCTCGAACTTCCACGGCCAACTCAAGCCTCAAATACCAATTTTCCTTTTGAATTTGGCTCCAAATCAATTGTATCTAGACATAATCAACTTAATAACATCAATAAACGCTAAACAATCCAATCCCAATGCTTATTATAGATTTCCTATCATTCTTCCCAAAAAGTTAAAAATCGACCCCGGGCCCGCTTGGTCAAAACATGAGGTCCGGACCAAAACTCGATCACCTATGAGCCCGAATATGTAATTAGTTCCAAAATCCGACCCCAAAACGAGGTCTAAATCCCAATTATACAAAAAAGCCCTAACTCTACCCAAATCCCTAATTTTCTACCCTTAAGAACATGATTTAGGCCTAGAAATCTAATAGGTGTTAATGGAAATTGAAGAAAATGAGTCTAAGATTACATACCTATGGATTTGTGGTGAAGTTCTCTTTCAAAAATTGCCCAGTTTGGAGTTTGGAAGAAGAAGTTATGAAATTTGGTTTAAATCTCGTATGTTCTGTTAGTGTTTAAAAATCACTGGGCAGGCGTTCATTGCGTTCGCGATAGGCCTGTCGCATTCGCGATGGCTTAGACCCAGCTGATCATCGCGTTCGCGGAGCTTCAGCTCCTAGAGCCTTCGCATTCGCGGTCAGATGGTCGCGTTCGCGTAGAACAAATATGACCCCCCAGGCCTTTAACCTTATGCGTTCGCGAGTGCCTCGACGCGTTCGCGAATGGTACTCCCCCCACAACCTCGCGTTAGCGTCCCAAGCTCCCTGTTCGCGAAGAACAAACTGGCACCTGAGGAAATTGCCTTACGCGTTCGCGAGTGGAACCACGTGAACGTGATAACGCCAAACTATGCCTTATACAAAGACACACACGGACGTAGCAAATATAATCTGAGTAATTCTGCCCAGAGTCAAACCACAGAGAATTAACCTATCAATTACTTTTGACTGATTTACTAAATTCACAGAATCAATTTTCCCCAAACTTTGTAATTCACAATTGATGATAATTCTAACAACTAAAGTTTGAAAATAATTAACAGCTGAAAATTAACTATGCTTGATGTGTAAACAGTTGGAATAAGGTCTAAGGTAATGGTTTCCCCCGTTGGTGATTTCCTTGGTTGTACGTTTCTTATAGTGATGCCTTAGTTGTCTCTATCAATCAAGAACTCTCCGGCTATCATAAATCTCTCTCAAGCAATTATGATAATTTACTAGACGCACTCTCTCAAGCTACGCTAGCTAGATTCACATTACCGTTCTTTTAGATTGCACCCGAGATATCGTTATCTCTAATCCAATCTCTAAACCCTCGGTTATGACTCTCGTCTATACTCCGGGAGATGTTGTTCAAACAACTACCTAAATATGCGCTCTCTCTCAAGAAGATACATAATAAATAGGAACGGATAATTGAGGGCCTTTTCAACTAACCACAATCAAAACGTAGATGAACAAATAGAGATTAACAACCAATTCAAACTATATTAATATAACAACCAAGTCATCCCCAACGGGTTTCACCAAAACCTTAGATTAGAGTATTTAGCTACTCATGACAACGTAAGAATAAACTACGAAAATATTCATAATGGAAAATTGCAAGAAAAATAGAAAATAAGAACTATGATGTTTTGGGTGATCTCTCACACTTGTTCTTCTTTCCAAAATAATCTCAAAATAAGCTCCCTTTTCTTGGGCGAGTTTCCTACATCTTATAAGGGTTTTACAAAAGTTTTCCCGAATTGACACTTTGGCCCCTTAAACTTCTGGGTTGTGAACATGCCGCCGCCGCCGCGGCGTCGACCGCGGAGAACACTGCCTCCAACCGCGGAGTGGACCGCGGTGGCAACTGCGGTGCGTGTGTTGGGCCTTTTGTCTCCGCGTTCCTTCTCTTTTTGCTCTTTTGTATTTGGGTACTTCTTGAGTGGGTATTTTCTTCACGTTATTGCCTCTAAACACTTCATGTTGCTTCCTCACATCTTATATTCCCTGCGAAACCAAATAGCATTAATTAAAGCATTTTATTGGCAACTTACATTATAAAACAACAATAAAGCATGGGCAATTATGGTGTAAATAACAACTATATAGCCTATTATCAACACCCACACTTAAATTATTGCTAGTCCTCGAGCAATTCACCACACTCCATAAAAATTCATTTCCTATGCTTTTCCCTCAACGACTCACGCCATGAACATTTCACAAGAGTTAAACCTAGTAGTGAACAACTTTTACCTCAAGATTCAAGTTTTTCGTATCCTGTAACATTTGCACTTACCCAAACCACTCTACACAATAGTCACGATGCACCTTTCCTTTGTGAATCACATGCCCTCACATCACACAAGAGAGTAGTTCCATATATATAATGATAGTGATAACAATTAGGAACTCAAATAGACAGAATTCGCTCACTCTCCAAAAAGAACATTCACATGCCACAAAGATGCACCATAGGCTTGCCCCAGTGTAGTACTCGACTAATCGAGCCCCATTCAGTCTAAGATCAATAGGACTTTATTTGGTTGTAATGTAGGCTAAGGGACGGGTAGGATACATTTGGATATAGTGACTAACCTCCCTAAGCACTTTTAATACAATTACGTTGAATTTAATAATGATCATTTTGTAAACCAACACTCCTCCACATTTATTTAAACATCCCCATGCATTAGGTGCAATTTGTACAAGCTACCACTTATTAATCACTACAAAATATATATGAACTTTTTTTTTCGTGGTGCTTTTCTTTTTACGCTTCACATTCTGCACCTTTTCTCTATTTCTATGGTTCCACTTCAAAAACCAAACCACCACCCCACACTTTTATTTTCACATAATCTCAATACCAATCTAGTGCTTAGTGAGAGGGAGGAAAATTGGTTCAAACAGCAGGCTATTCAAACAAATGGTTAAGGTTCACATTGTGGTTGCCAAAGAAACAGGCTTATAGGTTCAACGGGGTTAACTAAGATGTAATGCATTTAGGTGGGTTAACTTTATATGTCTGTCTCAACAAAGAAATGTCTATATCACTTCTAAAACCGAATGAAGCTACTATTTCGCTTTGCAAATACACAGGGCAAGTTCTAGGCATCAAATGTACAACATGGAATACAATGATACTTACACCCACATGGCACATGACTCACTCCGGATTAGTTTATCAAAACATTCTCTTTTGAGTGTTCAAGTTAGGTACAAACATACAATTTTTAAGGCACTTAAACAAGATTCAACCCTTGAAGCTAAGCGCTACACTCTAGCGTCTATCGTGTTCGGGTGTAAGAACGCTAAGGGTTTTTCTTCTTCAATTTTAAGCTCGTCACCCATTAATCCTAACCTAAAACCAAAAAAAAAATCTACTTATACCCGGTTCAAGCTAAAACCTTGGAAAAGAACCGAGGCCCAAAGAAAAACCAAGGGGGAGTTACTACACTACCTAAGAAATAAATAAAAAAACTTTTTGGTATTTTCTATTTACTAGCTTCCCTCAAGAAAATTTGTCTAAAGAATCGGTCATTAGGAAGAGTCTTTATATTTCAAAAAAAAAATCTCAACTTAGTCCCTCAAGAACCCCGCCGAAAGAGATCCATCGTCGGGACAAGTCGCTTCTATTTTAACTTCCTAAAAAAACACTGGTACTCTATTTCTAAAGCAACTAACACAAAACAAAAATAAACAGATAATATTCACAAGTACAACATACAACGAAGTTTCCCCCACCCCACACTTAAAATTAAGACATGTCCCCATGGCTTGACAATATAAAGAGCAGTGAGGTAAAGAAACTTCCCTGAAGGGTCACTCTTGATCTGAAACTGTGTCTGGGTTCACGTTGCAGGTGCGACAAGTGCTCTCAACCAACCCATGAATTTCTTTTCCGACTTCACCTGTCGGTTAGCCACAACATCCATGCGGGACCCCAAGTCAGTGACGTAGGTCCGCAGTCCAGTCATTCCCTACTCCAAAGCATCCATCCGAGTGCTCCGGTGTGGCTGTGACGATCCTGCCTCGTCCCTTCTAGGAGGGGTTGTGATCTCAATAGCTTCAGCAGCATCAGAATCATCCTCAGACTCAGACTCATCAGACGAGTCATCATTGCGTCGTACTGGCTCTCGTCCCTCTTGCCCAATTTTTCTCGCCTGGAAAGGGGTTTTTATAGGTAATTTCCCATCAACTCGGGAGTTCTCAGGAACATTAGCAAGGCGGCATATACAGGTGATAAGCGAAGGGAAGTAGTGGCCTTTGCTTAGTTCGGGCAATCGGATGGACATTTCTTTAGAGAGGACTCGGGCGACGTCAAACCCTTGGTGAGTCATGAAGCAATAGATCATAGCGGCCCGTGGCCCATTTACATCGGTGGTATTGCTGGATGGTAGCAACCGAGTTGTGATGACAGTGAGCCAACATTTGGCCTCCCAAGTAAGAGACTTGGAATGCAGAGTCATCGGTTGTGCTACCCATTTGGGCTGTCTACCAGGTATACAGATGACCTCCAGAATTCTGTCCCAGTCAACCATCGGGCAACTAGCCATGATGTAATGATCTGCACCCATGAATGCGGGGAGGCGATACACTCTGCGGATGACCTCTATAGCAGTATTAACCGGGGTGTTGCGCACAGTCACAACCTTGTCCTCGTGTTCTGGCAGGTTTGCATAGAATTCCCTTACTAGCTGAATATTTGCTTCCACGGGAGCCTCAAAGAAGATTTCAAGCTAACACCTCCGTAGCTCATCAAACATATTGGGGCATTCCCTCACCAAAGCCTTCCTGTCGATATGGACCTCATGGAGTAACTTCCTAGCAAGTTTCTGATTGTACCTTGCCTCTGTTTCTGCAGAGACGAACCAAATGCTATCAAACCGTGGTGCACTGGTTTGGCCCCTAGCTTGGGAGGAGCCTCCTGGTCCACTAGCAGAGGACCCGGTGTGTCGTCTCTTACGGGCTGAACTCATAATACCTGTCAAAATAGAGAAATACCTATTAGGATGAGCCTAAAATGTGTGACTATGGGTGGTTACTCCGACTTCACCAAAACCATATCACAACATCTCTTTATATCACCATTGAGGCAATTTCTCAAACACATTGTGGGCAAGGCATTTTCTTCATATTCATGGCCCCAAGGGAATCAAGAAAACTTTCCCAATTCAACTATCTACTATACCCACACATTCCACACTTTTTGTTAACTATCACCCACCAACAATACCATTCCAAACATTCAAAACACAGCCCCTTCACCAGACATATGCTAAAAACGAAATTACACTAAAAAGAAGAAGAAGAACTAAACAAAACAAAATCCTATCACTAACACTACATTAGAACAACATGAACTAGCATAATGCAACAAAAACAATAGAAGGAAAGGAGAAGGGGGGTCGGAAACATACCTTGGTGGGGGAAGAAGATGAGGGGTGTTGTGAAGGAGGAAGAAGAAGAAGAGAGTATGGAGGGGAGGGTTTGGAAGGGAGGGTTAGAGAGAGAGAGAGAAGTGGGGATTTTAGGAGAGGGGGGATTGTTTATTTTGATATAGGGAAGGGTTTTAAAATTAAAAAGAAGAGTGGGAAAAAAATAAAAAAATTAAAAATTAAAATTCAGCGGACGTCGTCGCGGTTTGAGACAGAGTCTCCCGCGGTCATTGCCGCGGTCCGAGCTGCGGCCGCGGTGAAAAACCGAATCGCTTAGTGATTTCCGCGGTCGAAGCCGTTGTCCTGGCCGCGGTCGCGGCTGGCAAAAATTTTTGTTTTAATTTTTTTTACACTAAGTTACATACTACACTTACAACACATTCGTGGGTTGCCTCCCACGCAGCGCCTGATTTAACGTCGCGGCACGACGCAAGTGGTTGAGCCTTCACTCTTCATTCGCTTACTGGGGTTCTTTCAAATTGATCACCATTGTATTCCATTTTTCTTCAGCTATTCCAAGGTAATGTTTCAACTTTTGCCCATTTACTGAGAACTTGTTTGTCCCATTTTCTGGCTCAATCTCGACAGCTCCACTTGCAAACATTTGCACCACTCTAAATGGTCCTGACCATCGGGACTTTAACTTACCCGGAAACAATCTCAGCCTTGGATTATACAATAATACCTTGTCAACGGGTTTGAAATTTCTGTCCACAATGTGCTTATCATGCATCTTCTTCATTCTTTCCTTGTAGAGCCTTATGCTTTCAAAGGCTTGATATCTAAATTCTTCCAGCTCATGCAACTCTGTCAGTCGATTTTGTGCAGCTGCTTCGGGATCCATGTTCAATTGTTTCAGTGCCCACCAAGCTCGATGTTCTAGCTCCACCGGTAGGTGATAGGCCTTCCCAAATACCAACTTGTATGGTGACATACCTATTGGTGTTTTGAACGTAGTTCTATAGGCCCAGAGTGCGTCATCAATCTTCTTTGCCCAATCAGTTCGTGTGGCATTCACCGCCTTGGTTAGTACACTTTTTATCTCCCTGTTAGACACTTCAACCTGCCCACTGGTTTGTGGATGGTAAGGGTTAGCCACCTTGTGGCGTACATCATACTTTGCAAGCAATTTCTCGAAGGCTCTGTTACAGAAGTGAGTGCCTCCATCACTGATGATCTCTCTTGGTATCCCAAATCGGGTGAATATATTCTTTTTCACAAAACCTATCACCACTCTTGCATCATTAGTGGTCAACACTGCAGCTTACACCCATTTAGACACGTAATCCACAGCAACAAGTATGTATTTATTGCCAAATGAGCTGACGAAGGGGCCCATGAAGTCAATCCCCCAAACATCAAACACATCTACCTCTTGAATCGGGTTCATGGGCATCTCGTGGTGACGGGAAATGTTCCCGGTTCGCTGACATTCGTCGTAGCCCTTCACCCATAGGTGTGCATCTCTAAACACTGTTGGCCAAAAGAACCCGGCCTTTAGCACTTTCGCAGCTGTCCTGGCTCCTCCAAAATGTCCTTCATATGTTGATGCATGACAAGCCTGCAAAACAGAAGATTGTTCTATCTCGGGGACACACATCCGGATCATATTATCAACACAGATTCTAAACAAATAAGGCTCGTCCCAATAATAAATGCAACCTTGTCTTTTGGACAGATGAAATGTCATAGGGAACAATACCGCAGGCCAGGTAGTTTGCAAAATCTGCATACCATAGGGCTTCTTCAAGACTGTCTGCGAGCAGCTGCTCGTTTGGAAAGGTTTCCAGGATCTCTTCGACCTCGACTGATTTTTTAGCTCCTTCAAGTCGCGATAGATGATCAGCGACTTGATTTTCTATGCCCTTATGATCACGAATTTCGAGGTCGAATTCTTGCAACAGTAGCACCCAACGAATCAGGCACGGCTTAGACTCCTGTTTCTAAATTAGGTACTTGAGTGTTGCATGGTCAGTATATATAATTACCTTGGAACCAATCAGATATGATCGGAACTTGTCAAACGCAAACACCACCGCCAACATCTCCTTCTCCGTCACTGTGTAATTGAGTTGTGCACCGCTTAGGGTTCTGCTTGCGTAGTAAATCAGGTGCATCAGCTTATCTTTTCGCTGCCCCAAGACTGCTCCTATAGCATAGTCGTTGGCATCACACATGAGCTCAAATGGTTGCTCCCAATTGGGGTGCAACAATGATGGGTGCAATGATCAATCTCTTCTTCAGTTCCTCAAATGCCAACCTGCAATCATTAGAAAACACAAAGGGCTGATCCTTTTCAAGGAGTTTGCATAATGGGTTAGCAATTTTGGAAAAATCTTTTATGAAACGCCAGTAGAATCCAGCGTGTCCAAGAAAACTTCTCACCGCCTTGATTGAAGTGGGAGTTGGTAACTTCTCAATCACGTCAACCTTAGCATGGTCGACCTCAATTCCTTTACTGGACACTCGATGCCCCAGGACTATACCTTCTTGTACCATAAAATGACACTTCTCCCAGTTTAGCACTAAGTTTGTTTCCACACATCTTTTAAGCACGCTCTTTAAGTTGTGAAGATAGTCTTCGAATGAATCTCCCACCACGGAGAAATCATCCATAAAGACCTCCATAATATCCTCTACCATGTCTGTGAAGATGGCTAACATGCACCGTTGAAAAGTCGCGGGTGCATTGCAAAGCCCAAAAGGCATTCTCCGAAAGGCAATGATGCCATACGGACAGGTGAAGGATGTTTTCTCTCTATCTTCGGGGGCTATTGATATCTGATTGTACCCCGAATATCCATCCAAGAAACAGAAGTGCGATCGCCCAGCCAGCCTATCCAACATTTGGTCAATGAAAGGTAGGGGAAATGGTCCTTCCGGGTGGCTGTGTTCAATTTCCTGTAATCCATGCAGATACGCCACCCTGTGACTGTACGAGTTGAGATCAACTCGTTGTTCACATTTTTTACAACAGTCATTCCCCCTTTTTTCGGCACACATTGGACAGGGCTGACCCAATTACTATCAGAGATGGGGAAGATGATTTCCGCATCTAACCATTTGATTACTTCTTTCTTTACAACCTCTTTCATGTTTGGGTTCAGCCTTCGCTGGTGTTCCCTGGAAGGTTTGTGCCCCTCTTCCAGGAGAATCTTATGCATACAGAAGGCTGGGCTGATACCCTTTATGTCTGCCATGGTCCAGCCTATGGCAGTCTTGTTTTCCTGCAGTACATGTACGAGCCGTTCTACCTGCACATCTAACAAACCGGATGATATGATAATAGGAAAGGTCGAATCAGGGCCTAAGAACACATACCTGAGGTGATCTGGGAGTGGCTTCAGTTCCAACTTGGGTGGTTTCTCTATTGATGGCTTTGCTGGAGGAGTGACCCTTTTTTCTAGCTCAAGGGACTCGAACTGAGGTTCCCTTGACCAAAATCCTCGGCCTTCCAGTGCCATGACCCATTCGGCTAACCCTTCACCATCCATTTCTTCTAAATTCGTCAGACATGCCTCCAATGGAGCTTTTACAGTTAGGGTCATATCATCTTCTTACAGGATTACATCCACTGCTTCCACTAGAGAGCAATTAGCATATTCACTGGGTCTCCTCATAGATTGTTGAACATTGAATATGACTTCCTCATCGTTCAATCTCATTTTTAATTCCCCAGTTTCACAGTCGATCAGTGCTCTCCCCGTGGCTAAAAATGGTCTCCCTAAAATAAAGGGTATCTCCTCATCCACCTGACAATCCAAGATAACAAAGTCTGCAGGGAACACGAATTTCCCCACTTGTACCAACACATCATCAAGAATACCAATGGGCATCTTCACTGTGCGGTCAGCCAGCTGTAGCAGCACCGAAGTTGGCCTAGCTCTACCAATGCCCAGTTTGGTGTACACAGCCAGCGGCATCAGATTTATGCTGGCTCCCAAATCACACAACGCCTTTGCAAAGGCATAACTTCCAATTGTGCATGGAATAGTGAAGCTACCTGGGTTCGACATCTTTTGAGCCATCGGTTTTGCCACCACTGCGCTGTAGGTCTATGTTAAAGTTACAGTGGATAGATCCTGAAAATCAAACTTTCATGACATTAGATATTTCATCATCTTAGCATAACCGGGCATCTCCCTCAAGGCATCCATCAAAGGAATATTCAACTGAATTTGACGCAGCATCTCCATGAACTTCTTATATTGGTCTGCCTTCTTTTGTTTGACCAGTCTCTGAGGGAAGGGTGCAAGTATCACCCTTTGTGCATTGATTGCTGGCTTCTCTCTGTTAGAATTTTCTGGCACAAGAGGTGCCACCTGTTCTGTAACTTGCTCATTCATCTTTTCTTTGCCTTTTTCCTCCTAACTCTACTCAACCACCACTTCTGTAAGCTCTGTTGGTTCCTCTACCTCTAATTGAACTGGAGTGGCTGGTGTAGTGTCCTTGCTGGCTTGTGCAATTTCATGCTCTCTGTCTAAATCTCTCCCATTCCGAAGACTTACTGTCATCAGCTGATTCAGGTTTTGGTCCTTGGGGTTTATGTTTGTGTCTGCAGGCAAAGTTCCCTGAGGACGGTTGTTCAAAGCCATGGACAGCTGACCCAGCTGCGTTTCAATATTCTTTATGGCTGAATCATGCACTGCCAATTTTTCCTGCACTTTATTATTTGTCCCAATGAGTTGCTGAAGCATACCCCTGATTTCCACCATGTTGTTATCTTGCTGCTGAGGGGGTGGTTGGTATGTCAATTGTTGCTGATTTTGCTGTGGATAGCCCTATGGTTTCTGATATGGTACTGGTACCAATTGGTTTTGAGGGTGCATACCCCCAGGCTGCTGCATATTAGGCCTGTACTGTTGATTTTGCTGCGGTCTCCACTGCTGTGCTCCTTGCCTCTGACCCCCATAGTTGTTGACATAATTCATATCTTCTCTTGCCCCTTGATTTTCACCTTCTCCGCTCCATGAACACACATAAGACTGATTAATACAAGATGTACACAGTCCCCCATTTGTTGTATCAACAACGTGCACCTGTTTTGTATCCATCTCATCAATCTTCTTTGTCAATATGCTCAACTGGGTCATGAGTGTGGCCATGTTCTCTGCATACGAATTATTTGGGTCAAGAGGAACTGAATGCACTATGGGTGCAAGTGTTGTACCTCTAGTCATCCACCCCGAATTTTGTGACATCTTATCGAGAAGGATTTTGCACTCAGTGAATGTTTTAAGTCTTTTGTTGGCACGGTTCAATGCCCTGAATGTTTTCTCGGGGTCTGAGAGTCCTTCTAGCAGTTCTCTAGTCCTCGAAGAACTTCTAGGCATATACCTGCTTTCCACAAGAGTTCAAACGTTAGAATTTCAATGAAAAGATTGGGTACAGAGAAAATTGACTACACTTAGAATTTTTGTACTTCTCTCAATTGTAATTGATAACACCGTTAACTCCCCGGCAACGGCGCCAAAATTTGATAATGCCAAACTATGCCTTATACAAAGACACACACGGACGTAACAAATATAATATGAGTAATTCTGCCTAGAGTCGAACCACGGAGAATTACCCTATCAATTACTTTTGACTGATTTACTAAATTCACAGAATCAATTTTCCCCAAACTTTGTAATTCACAATTGATGATATTTCTACCAACTAAAGTCTGAAAATAATTAACAGATAACAATTAACTATGCTTGCTGTGTAAATAGTTGGAATAAGGTCTAAGGTAATGGTTTTCCCCGTTGGTGATTTCCTTGGTTGTACGTTTCTTGTAGTGATGCCTTAGTTGTCCCTATCAATCAAGAACTCTCCGGCTATCATAAATCTCTCTCAAGCAATTATGATAATTTACTAGACGCACTCTCTCAAGTTACGCTAGCTAGATTCACATTACCGTTCTTTTAGATTGCACCCGAGATATAGTTATCTCTAATCCAATCTTTAAACCCTCGGTTATGACTCTCGTCTATACTCCAGGAGTGGTGTTGTTCAAACAACTACCTAAATATGCACTCTCTCTCAAGAAGATACATAATAAATAGGAACGGATAATTGAGGGCCCTTTCAACTAACCACAATCAAAACGTAGATGAACAAATAGAGATTAACAATCAATTCAAACTATATTAATATAACAACCAAGTCATCCCCAACGCGTTTCACCAAAAGCTTAGATTAGAGTATTTAGCTACTCATGACAACGTAAGAATAAACTACGAAAATATTCATAATGGAAAATTGCAAGAAAAATAGAAAATAAGAACTATGATGTTTTGGATGATCTCTCACACTTGTTCTTCTTGCCAAAATAATCTCAAAATAAGCTCCCTTTTCTTGGGCGGGTTTCCTACATCTTATAAGGGTTTTACAAAAGTTTTCCCGAATTAACACTTTGGCCCCTTAAATTTCTGGGCTGTGAACATGCCGCCGCGGCCGCGGCGTCGACCGCGGCACTGACCACGGAGAATACTGCCTCCAACCGCGGCGCGGATCGCGGTGGCAACCGCGGTGCGTGTGTTGGGCCTTTTTGTCTCCGCGTTCCTTCTCTTTTTGCTCTTTTGTGTTTGGGTACTTCTTGAGTGGGTGTTTTCTTCACGTTATTGCCTCTAAACACTTCATGTTGCTTCCTCACATCTTATATTCCCTGCGAAACCAAATAGCATTAATTAAAGCATTTTATTGGCAACTTACATTATAAAACAACAACAAAGCATGGGCAATTATGGTGTAAATAACAACTATATAGCCTATTATCAACACCCCATACTTAAATTATTGCTAGTCCTGAGACAGCAAAAACCTGCAATTTTTTCCTAAGTTCAAAACCTTCTGAAACTCACCCGAGCCCTGGGGGCTCCAAACCAAACATGCATACTAACTCAAAAACATCATATGAACTTATCTGTGCGATCAAATCGCCAAAATAACCTCTTAAACAATGAATTTAGTATAGAAATCTAAAAAAAATCTCAAAACTTTCAAAGTATCAATCTTCACAACTACGGGTTCGAATCACCTCAAACGACTTCCGTTTCTTACCAAATTCTCATCTTAAATCACATATAAGACCTGTACCGGACTCCGAAACCAAAATACGGATCCGATACCATCAAGTTTTAAACACATTTCATTTCCAAAAATTCATAAATATTCCAGAAAATAATTTTCTTTAAAAAATTCATTTCTCGAGCTTGGGACCTCGGAATTCGATTTCGGGCATACGCCCAAGTCCCATATTTTCCTACGGACCCTCCGAGACCATCAAATCACGGGTCCGGCTCCGTTTACCCAAAATATTGACCGAAGTCAACTTAAATTCATTTTAAAATCAAAATTCATCATTTTTCACAGATTTTCACATAATGGCTTTCCGGCTACGCGCCCGGACTGCGTACGCAAATTGAGGTGATGCTGAAAGAGGTTTTTAAGGCCTCGAAATACAGAACTTATTTTTAAAACAAGTGATGACCTTTTGGGTCATCACAGTAAGCATTTTACTTTTTTCTTTCAAATTCTTGACATTCTACAATTTGATTTTAAATACAAACAAAGACGATAAATTTTGATTATAACTCTAATGGAGTTTGAAAGAAATTATAACCACCCAAAGTGGTAAAAATTTTATGCCTTGCCATGATCAAATTCATGTATGATTGTGGGCAAAAAATTAAAAACCTGTCCCATTAAATTTGCTCCATTCTCATTCCCTTAAGAGAATGTGATAGCAGTATGTGATAAATCTGAAAGAAGACAAAATTATTACTATGAATATATCAATGGATATGGAAGTGGCAATAGATGAAATTATAATCGTCATCATTGTGACAATGAGAACAGTAAGGATTCTCAAAATAATCATTCACTTTGTGAAAGTAATATTTGTCATCAATTTGACATGAGATTTTGTAAAGCACATATAGATGATCATGGTCCATTCATGATGTGAATGTGACAACATCTGATTTATGAATACATATTCATTCTTGAAAGAATATGAACGTGCTATAGTGGTAGTGAATAAACTACACTCCCCTCTAGAAGGAGGTTTGAAATGAAATAAGAAAATAATTTCATTATTATGGCATGAACGGTCATTGATCACGTACCCATTGTGATTAGCCAAAATATTATGGCAGTGCGATTATTACATGGCAAAAGTAATAGAAGCAACATATCTTGCCTATAATATTTTGACCATGACCATAATGGTATAACTTTCTCTTTAAAAGAGATATTCACCACATGGATGTTGATGAATCTGTGGTAGTATAAAATTAATTGAGAGCTCTGAAAGAGCCAATTATTACTATTTTGGAGGAATACAATTGATTATCATGTCAATTTATTGTGTCATAGTAAGTCTCAAAGAAAATTATTCAGTTTCTAAAGTATTCGCGAGAGCAGTTGGTTATATTGAGACTATAAATAAAGGAAAGATTTAATATCTTCTATTACTACAACTTGTAGCGGGGTAATATTTATGTGAAAAGTTACCCGCTTTATTCTCCAGTTTGTACTACACAAATAAAAGAATGTCACAATAAAGTAGAAGTTTATTGATATAAAACTCATATCATAATAAACTTGGATTTTATTGATATCCAGTTGGCATAGCTGGTTTAGTCATATCAATTTAAGTATGATGTGCAAAAATAAAAGAGAATTCACATGGGTAAATATGAAAGAACTAGAAAATTCTTTACGAATTTTCTAATGTCGTTTGTTCTCATTAATTAATTGACCAACTAAAATTGGGATTGAATCCCATGAGTGCTGGAAATATTAAAGGTGAATATGAGCTCATTCACCTGCCACGTATACCACATAAGATGCATCTATGAGATAATTACATGTGCGATTATTATTAACCCGCAACATGGTATTTGCGAGGTAATTTGCTCAATAATTTGATTTAGAGCATAATTTTTAGATTTTTTATTCAAGATAGTTCATCTTGATAAGTTGGTTTATATCACAGTTGGTTTAACAAAATAATTTATTGAGTATCTCCACTTAATAGCTAAACAATTGCTTATGAGAACAAAGTTATCTATATCAATTTGATATACGTTATATACCAAAGTATATTATTTTCTCCCCTCACAAGTGGTTGAGGGTTAGGAACCAAATAATTCCATCTTATTATTATTGATATGCAGGGTATATTTTGATTAATACCATAACGCACAAAGATGGGTTCTCAAAGTTGAGGAAAATACGTTAATTTTCTAACATGAGGGGGAGACTGGATAAACAATTGGGAAAATGTTACGTGGAATGAATTATCATGTATATATCTAGATCCTAGAATAAGATAATATGAACTTGAAGTTCATAAAAAGATAATGCATTTGCAACATATTGCAAAACATGCCATCCGCATTTGCTGACCCAAAGAAAGTAACTATATTTTCATTGGAAATGCTCATATTAAGTCCTAGAAGGACAAAGTCAATAGTACACTTAAAGCGTATAGACAAATCGGTTTCAAATAAACTTCTTCATAAAGAAGATGAGCAAATGATCAAAATGATCATAATAAAGGAGGCAAGTGATCTAGAAGATCACATGACATAACACTTCATAAAATCTCAGGAGAGAATTAGGTACCTAAAAATATGAATGAAGAGATCTCTATGTTATGTATTTATGAAAAAATAAGGAGGTTGGAACCGATATAAAATGTTCGTCGACGACATCTATGATAACACTAAATATATATGAGGATCTTAAGCCTGAAGAAACAATTCGAATAGAATTGGTTTCATATGAAATACATGTAGTTTTGGATATGTAGTTCAAAAATTTGAAAGTATAAAGTCAATGGTGTGTGCGACCTTTATCTATCTTATATGTCTAGGCATGACATAAAAATTTGATATGCATCTAAAGTCTATTTATATGGCTTATTTGACTATACTTATATGATAATCCCTAAAGGATTCAAATTGCTTAAAAGTATATGCAATTCTTGATCTTGAAATACCACATCATCAATGCAATTTATGCACAAATGTATTTTGCTATAACTATAAACATGATAATGTGATAGCGAGAATACCTCTATGGAGATATTGAAGAGCCATTCCATGGTATTTATGAAGACATTATATATCTATCACGAATGATGATTTCAAGGTGTAAAATATTCATTCAAGTTAATATGGCTGATTTATTTATCAAATCTCTACCAACGATCTCTTGGAGATGGTGCACAAGATTGGAATGTGAAGGCTCAAGGATGTGAATTGATGCTCTCATCAGGGGGAGTTAATGCGCGTTGTACTCTTTTTTCCTTACAGGGTTTTGTCCCACTGGGTTTTCCTTGCAAGGTTTTTAACGAGACAACCAAAAGGCGTATTATTAGATATGTGTACTCTTTTTCCTTCTCTAGAATTTTTTTCCCACTGGGTTTTATTTTAGTTAAGGTTTTAACAAGGCACATTATCTGTTGAATAGACATTCAAGGGGAGTGTTATAAATAGAATTTTATTTATGGTGGATGTCCATATTTAGAGAGATTCTAGGGTTTATTACTTGGTGGCTAAGTCACCATCTCCCTATAAATAAAGGGTTCTATTCCATTGTAAATCATCCCATATCAATAAGAATTCTCTCTCTCTACTTTGCACTGCAATACTCTTCTTCTTCTTTTATTATTTTATAATAATTATTATTATTAATGAAACTAAAGTGGTTTGAACTTACCATCATGGAGATAATGCTTCAAAGATAAGATTCAAAATTTGAACTTTATATGTTCAGAATTATACCATAACTCATTTAATTTATTGGATTTGAATGAATAATGATTTGGATTCAAAATTTATATTTTTTATTCATTTATTAAATTTTTTTATCGCGTACAAGATCCGAATCAATAATGCTGCTTCAGATCAAATGAACACATAACTCACACTCTACCTCCACCCCTTAGTGCTCTACCATACTGCTAAGAACAATAATCTTCTTGAGACTTATAATGTAGAACAGATACGTACAGATGAGCGTAATATATATTTCTTATTTTTTTTTATGCAAGGGTGTTCAAAGTCTATTTTTAATGAGCAAAATTCATTTATAGCCGTTCGGGCTAAATTTATAACACCCACTAGCCCAAAGTTACATTATACACTGTATAGCCAAAAAGTTATTCTAGTGGCTAGCCACCGAACTCACAAGCACCTGATTGGCCGAAGGCAACACTAACAGTTTTTTTTGCACTTTCCCCATTTAGTTTTGCTTGGATTCTTTATATATATCTTCTGTTTCCTAATCTTGTAGTATTACTTCAGTAATTTTTTCTTCCTCGCATGACCTCTTTTCGGCGAATTTCTAAAGATGCTCTTTGTCGGCCAAAACTAATAGCCCAAAGAATTACATTATTTTCCATTTGCAAGAATTTTGGCTTTTATAATACTCCCATCAAAAACATTGGAAGTACGAATTAAGGAGAATTACATCAATCATCAATGTTGCCAATTGGCAAATTTTGAGAGGGACATACAACTGTTTAAATTATTTTCTTGACAAGCTATAATCTTTTTTGGCTTACATGATATCATCAAATTAGAAAGAAAAGGAAACTTATGAAAAGAAGAATACAATTCTGGTTATAACATTTTAAATCAGATATGCAATTGGTCATTTGATTTCTCAGTTATGTCTTGGTAAGTGGTAGGGTATAACCGTACAAGGGAGAAAGGTAGTGGAAGGTACATAGAAAATAGGTTGTCACTATTCGTAAAATATACAAAATAGACTCTTATTGTACAATTTATATACAATAGACTATCACTATACAAAAAATATACAAAATAGACTGTCACTATACAAAAAATATACAAATAAACTGTCACTATACAAAAAATATACAAAATAGATGTAACTATACAAAATAGATGTAACTATACAAAATATATATAAAAAAAACTGTCACTATACAAAAATACATGATACACTCCAAATACACTGTGTGCACACATTACACATACAAAATTGTATATAATTTATATACACTATGTTACATATTAGAAAATACACATGTATACAATTTTGATACATTATTCGGACAGATTATACATTCACGATACAAAATACATTTGGGGTACACAAATATATACACTTTAGATACACAAGCACACTCGAGATAGGCTCAATATACACCAAGGATACACTGTCATACTTAGGATACAATATTTATACATTGCAAAATAAATATTTATATATTGCGCCAGGCAGGGGTTGAACCTACAACCTTTAGCTTATGAAACAAACGCTCTATCCACTAAGCTACAAGCACTTATGTTGTCATACTTGTTCCTTTCGGCTATTATATGCAATACTTTTGGGCCGAAGGGCCATTTTTTGTAAATAGGACAAAACATGGGCTATTAAAATTTTGAGGGGCTATAGAGGGTAGTTTTCCCTAATTTTTTTATGCTGGCTGTTTTGTTGTAGAAAAATATGTTGTATTTAAATTATTGTAAGATTGTTTATAATATAATTTGAATTACTACCGAATCAACTCTCTTCATTAAACACTTAAAACATTTTTTTGTCTCTACAGCCAACTTTTCTTTAGAACAAATCATGTTATATTTTAATATATGTTGTCTATAATAACACTTTACTATAATAGCCAAAAAATATCGAAACAAACAAGACTGTTATAGAGAGCTTTACCGGTAAGTCGGTAACTTATTCACTTCAATAATGGCACTTCATTGTTTTTGTTCATTTTTCCGGTATGGAGTGGTGGATAGTACACATTAATATCACAAACAACACTCAGCTATCCTAGTTCAAAAATGAGAAGAGTACAAAACATCTTACTGAAGCTTTTGATAATAGAGCATTATAGCATTGGAAACCCCACTGAATAATTCTAACATGACAAAAGTGTCAAGACAAGGACAACAACTGTCCATGCCATTCTTGTATTGCAAAATGCCGCAAAGAAAGATCCACAACTACCTCAATATCCCACATTTAACTAACAATCAACAAATAGTTCTTGGAATTGAATCAAATCAAAGTTCTAGCAACATATCAAGATTCAGCACCATTTGATTCTCCTTCCATTGGTTCAGCTTGGGATGAGTCTTCTGTCTTCTCACCTTTCTTCGCTGCAAATCAAAGGGTGGATTGATATTGTGAGAATTCAAAACAATCGCCAGTTACAACTACGCCTCAATTCCAAGCAAGTTGCGATCGACTATAAAAATCGTCACTATTCAAGTCGCTCCATTTAAACTCATCTTCGTCCAGTATTATATAGAATAAAAATTATTAAAAAAAAAACACTAGAGGAATTCTATGTATTCTCTAGTGGCATATAAATCTCTGAGAGGACTAAAACTCCTACAAGTTATTGGACATATAGTAACGTAGTAACATGACTAAACTTAATCTCAACTAATTGGTATCCATCTTTTTTATTCCATTAAAAGCAATTACTGGTTACATAGTCAAACATTATCCTTTATATTTCCATCATATTACTACATTTATCTCCAAGAACATGCTTGTTTCACGATGAATCAAACACTACATTAGTTCACTTATTTATCAAATGCTTTTTTAAACTCACCTTTCTTTTTCTTCCCGCCGCCTTTTTTCTTGCTTTTTACGGGAAGGGCTAACCAGGTCTTGATTTCAGGTTCATCCTCTATTGTCTTAGCAGGTTTCAGCTCCTGGAGAGTATGAGTTGTGATCCTATCTGACCCGTTAGGCATCAACAGCACTGTGAATTTTATGTGAGCAACCAAATCACCTGCACATCAACACAAGAAAAAAATAAAGGAAACGGACATTATCTGGAAATGGAGTTTCAGTAAGAATACAGGAACAATATACTGCTTAAGCATAGCATTGCATTAAAGAACTGAGAGCTAATATAGTGCGCACCAGGTTTCTCATGTAGAACAGGATAGGGCTGCAAAAGCTCATGGTTAACACATTCAACGAGTCCCAAACGAGCTCTCTTCTCCTCCAAATCCCTGTTCAAGTAAAGAAGAACAAGAAAACAACATGATAATCATGAAAATTTATTTCCCCTGCTTCAAAAAGAATGAACCAATTAATATTTCGGGAGTCAGACGTTGTTTTCTTTGACCATATATTTTGCAAATAGTTTTTAAATATTTTGAATTGTTAACTATTGCGGCTTATAATCCTTCTTACTATGTAGTTTCTAAATATGGAAATTTTATTTCAAAAAACTTAAAGAATCTATGTCCGAATTCATACCGAAAATTAGCCAATTTAACCCTCGTACTCTGAAAAGTTTCAAACAAATTCGAACAGAGGGAGTATATATTTACTACAGCATATTGTTACATGAGAAAATATTGAAAATCGCAACAACCTTGCTGTAAATGGCATGACAGGAAACTTCTGACTGATTTCACTGAAAATAAACCTCGACGCTTTCATCTTCAGGTTGTAGCTTTTATCTACAGCTCTCTTGTAGATGGTTGTTTGTTTCTCATCCAACAATTTTGGCTGCAAAATTTTGAGATTCAATTGAAAATATTTAGTCTCCATGTAATTTTCAGGCATCAAACATTGCAACATTTACCTTTCCTTCACCAGTGCTTGTTACAATGTCAATTGAATAGACCTCATTCTCCTCAAATTCTGCATCATCTACTCTCGTTTCAGGATTGGACACACTTAACACAACTTTGTTTCCGTCAATCACAAACTGCTTCATTTGATGGCTTAAAACACCCTCAACAATCTTGCAGTCATATGCCGCAGCAACTTTCTGAATAGCTTCTGTTACATCCGAGTTCTGCAACGCCAAAGAAACTGAACAATAAGTATTTAACAGAAACATTTAGAGCACTGAAACAAGCAGCTTAAAAAGAAACTACTGGGATGAATGTTGAAATAACAAGACATAAGAAAAGGCATGCAATCATCTTCACGCAATGAAGAGTTTTATAGCCTCTATTGAAGCTATATCCTGAACATTAATTCGCCTATTTTAGCATTTCAATACACTCAACCACGACCAACGCAGAAACACTTACTACTACACAGCATACTGAGGCAACTAGAAGACAATAGCAACAAAAGACATTTAACTACTACTTGTAACAATGAACACTTCGTTTAAGAACAATTTTACACTTCTATAACATACATAATGTATAACAATAAGTAACCACCAACTAACAGCAGAATATTAGCATATTAGGCTTTTTAAACTAATTACAACTAGAACTGATCTGCTTTCCAAGACTTGACTGAAAGGTCTTGCGTCTAGAGCTGGGATAAAGATTCAAGTCAAACAAACCTTTGGTGCAGAAGTCTATAAAGTTCACTTAAATGTTCAATTTTGACCTTCAGATCTACTTCTAGCACTAGCAGACTAGGAAAGATGGAAAAATAGACATCCCTTTCTAGTCTTGTAGGGATTCTAAGAGGCCAGTATACATCTTTTTGTGCAACTAAAACTATTTCTAACATAATAAAAAAAAGATTCTTTTGGTTGAAAGGGAATAACTGCTGCAGAAAGAAAAAAACATGGTGCCAAAACACTCTACCCTTTCCATTTTCGCAACTGTTGCCACAGTTTTTGACAAGGCACAAATCTGGCCACAGTTTTCCATCCCAAAACACTTGCTACTTTTTTCATGTTTTCTGTTATCTATATTTTTTTCTGGAAACAGATCAGAGTACAATCATTTATCTGTTTCTTTTAAAAAAAAACAAATCAATTGTTTTCAGGGAAAAAAACTACTCCCTCCGTTTCAATTTATGTGAACCTATTTCCTTTTTAGTCCGTGCCAAAAAGAATGACCCCTTTCCTTATTTGGAAACAATTTACCTTTACACAAAGATTTATAGCCACACATAATATATGTGCCTCATTTTAGACCACAAGATCAAAAGTCTTCTCTCTTTCCTTAAACTCCGTGCCCAGTCAAATGAGTTCACATAAATTGAAACGGAGGGAGTACTACCTAAGATAAAAATTTCTTCTCCCAGTTAAAAGTATCTTTGAGGTTTCTGACTGTATTTTTCCATGCTTTTCACAACCGTTTACTGACAGTATTTAAGTAGCTAAGGGGCAGAGTGCTGATAAAGATGATAAGATTACATGGTTGAAAAAGCAGGTTAAAATATAGCATGTTTACTAAGCATAATAAGCAAATGTCCACATCAACAATTAGTGACTTTGATAAAACCTGCTAGGTTTCTTTCAATCAAAGAAATATATCAACAAAGTAGTGCAGTTAGGATGCTTCAAACAAAACAAAAAAAATTCGTAATTTCTTTTCTGACAAACATGTGAGAATCATCTACTAACTATGTCATAGCAGTTATGCTAAGCAAGTTTTGTAGCAAGAGATGTCATCAGACAAAAAGTAGAACAGCAAATATTGAAGATAATAACATCGTACATCATACATAAGATACTTAGCAGATCTAGAAGCATGGTTAACAATCTCCTTTCAGCTAAACTATGAGCAAACTGACACACTTATTCAGTAAAGGTGCTGGGATGAAAAATAATTACTACTAGTTAGCAGGAAAAATCATGGACGTATTATTTTGAAAGACCTAACCTTTGGAACAGAGAAAACTATTTTGTAATCAAAGATAAGCCATCAGCTTGGATCTCAAGCTTAGGTTGTCAGTAAACCATATCTGGGGTACATTTGGATAATTCAATGACCTTATCGACATATTCATTCAAACCCACCCAAAACTCATTGTCATACGGAAACTTGTAGATATGAAGGTATTCTTTGACGCATAACTGGGAAACCAATCCTTTCAAAGGATTAAACTAAGACTATTATTTTAGAACAATAGATAAGCATATTTTCAGGTTAACCACTGAACTAATCTTACAGTATTCTTTAGAAGCTGGTACTTGACCGACATTGATACTCACACAATCTCCATAAGGGAATGATATTGTTATCGCCAACCACTGCATATATGTGGTGGTATCTAAAGTTTGAAAAGCATGTCTCAACAAAAATACATTTCCCAATATCCTCCAATATATAACATCTAATACCCTAGCATTATGGTGTTTCACGGGATTCAGCCAATTATCTTGATCATGGAATATCATTGAGAAATAGGAATCCGGGTTATCAAAGGATTTCCTACGAATCCTTTCATGCATTATGTTAGGTACCAAGGAAAATCAATTTGGAGTGTTTTACCCCTAGATGTCTAGTTAACTGCTACGCCTTAATGCATTTCAGGAAGAACCATCTAGCTCTACTAGGTGCGAGGGGCATTTCACCCCTAACCACAACTCATCTGAGTCCTCTTTTTTATCTCCGATTACTCAATAATTTCCACAAGCATAAATTCTGGTTTTTATAGGACACAAACACATCCAGTAAAATAAGAACAGCCCCCACATTCAACCTAAACCCAATGTGAGTTTTTCTAGTTGGATTAAAGAAAGAGTTAGATTAAACATTACCTTCCTTCCTGGTCTCACAAGCCTCAGGGCAACTTCAGCAGCTGTATTAGCAGCCGCAACAACGTCAGCTGCTCTACCAGTAACTGGTCCTTCCTGGAGCACATGTGTATGACCAACTACAGCAATAAAGCCATCTATATGACACCCCATATCACTGCACAAAAATAACCATGTCTTACTCTTACAAACAGATCATCTAATTCCAGAATACAGTAAAAGACAGTTAAGTTATCAAAAACAACTTCATGTTCAGCAATAAACAATTAAATCTCATTGAATAAGAATTGGATCAGGAGATTTTTTTCATTTTTGGCCAGGCGGCCCAAAATAATTACAGGAGGCAGCTCAAATATACAAAACACATATACTGATTATGTATATGATATGTATATTATATATATACTTGTACTTAATATACAAAACATATACATTTGCCGGCTATTATTTTTTGGGTTGACCCAAAAATGTAATTATGCCAAATAAATAAACTGCACTTCTCTTTCCTACCATGCGCAATCATAAAAAAAATGATCAACTCAAAGTGCTCTAAATTATTACTTACATCTTCACCATATCACCTTCTTCCAATACTGTCTCGTCACTAGACAGTGGAGAAAAATGGCACACGGTATTGTTAACTGAAATGCAGGTGGGAAATGCCACACCCCTCTCGATTTTCTTCTTCACATTCTTGTACATATTCCCAGTTTGCCTGTACCAGAATTTACTCATCAAGCAGACATCTATACATCACATATATCACCAATTCTGAAATACAAAATCCGTTGAGAAGATATAAAGCGAGAAAAGTCCATACTCTTTGATGAAGGCATCTCCTTTTTCACAAAGATCAACTATCTTTGCTTTTGGCTTGCATTCAGACACCACCAACTGCAGAGCCTCTGCAAAATTAATAGCAAAATATCAAAATTTAAAACATTTTTTGTTTCATTTTATATGGCATCATTATTATATAGGTGTCAAACTGTTTTTTCTTCCTATCTTTACTTTTGATAAAATACTATTTGGGGTATAAATTGTTTTTCACTAGGCATTTTTTTTTTCACATACTTCGAAAAATTTAATACAAAAGTTTGTAACTTTCTTTAATATCAAGAGATCCCCAAGGGTCAGCTGGTGCACAGTTCGATTCTCGGTGGATAATGGGCCCACCCCCTTCATCCTTTTCCACTTAAATATACCAGGCTTCTGCCTACAGCAGGGTTTGAACTCTGTGACGTTCTTATGCATCCTCTAAAATGCAAATTTTATCCAAAAATTTTAGAAATCAATGTCTGAATTGATACTGAAAATTGTTTTTCTCTCTTATTTCACAACCCAACATTCTTTCTGAAAGTGAATCACACATTAAATCAGCAATGATTTTCAGCTATCATATAACCCCAATAGATTAACCCCATTTTATAGGGGACAATTTCAATCCAAAAAATCAAAAGGGGTACATAAAAGACATGAAAAGATTCTATTTTTTAACAAGCAAGAAAGCAGAAAATGACCAAAAAAACTGAGAAAAACAACAAAAGGGGGTTGAAGGATATTAACTGTTAACAATTTCAGCAGCATTTTTGTACTTAGTAACAACCTCAGGACTTGTCAGATCCAACTCTTTCTCTTCTCTCTCGTCGTCCGACATAGTTATCAAATGTCTCAAGCTGAAAAATAAAAATTGAAACTGAAGTAAACAAAGGGGAATGAGAAAAGGGATAATGCTAGAAATAATGAAAAGGGTTATCGAAAATGCAAGGAACTAACCTGAGTATAAACTTAGGTTTTTGTTGATGGAATGAAAATGGAGGCAAACGGGATTTGAGCTAGGGTTTTGAGTTTAGCCAAAGTTATAGATATGATACGACTGTTTTCTTATTTTAGGAATTTATGTGTGGGTCTAATATGGGGAGACATGTGACAGCGTGGTGATTACGTGGCATGAGACGGGTCCCACTTAAGGATAAATTGGTCATGTGACGTGGCTGGTATTAGCTTTGTGGTCGATTATAAAATATAGGGCAAAGGGTCAAAATTGCCCCTCTACTATTTATTGGTTGGTTGAGCCACCCGTTACACTTTTCGGTCATTCTTGTCCCTGCCGTTAATGAAGTTTGACAAAATATCTCTAACCCTAACGTTTTGACACCGTGACAGCTGACCACATCAATTTTATCCAAGTCAGTTGTTATGTCAGCGGTCCCACCAAATTAAAACCCCATAACACTCATTTCATTCCCGTCTCCCACAAATTAGGGCTCAGACGACCCCAATCCTTTTCCTGAGTCTTGAATGTCGCAAGGAAGGTGTTCTTCCCAAATTAGATGTCGTTGTGGCATCTTTGCAAACCACTTCACTTCAATGATTCCATTAAATCTTGAAAGGCAATTTTTTAAATGTCTGAAGCCTAAGATTAGTGATTGTGTAACAAAAGCTCTAAATTATTATCTGTTTGCTCTAAATTATAGTCTAATAATAACGATCTTAGTTTCTTCTCTATTTTTTTTGTCTTCGACAGAATCGTTCTTGAGGTTATTTTGAACGGGGAAATGAAATCTCGTTGAACAGTGATTTGGTTACAACTAAAGATGTAACATCATTTTGGGAAGCGATTGAAAATTATAATGATAAATTGAAAGAAGAATTAATTTTTATGGAGGCTCTACACAAAGCTGAAGCTGCAAAAGTAATGAAATTAGAAGAGAAGGTTTTGAAGACGAGGATGATGTTTATGATCTCATGGGCACTTTTTGTTGGATTTGTTGCGGCGTCGATGATGAAGTGAATGTTGGTAAATCTTGTTGATGATACTAATGAATATGTTTTGTTGTCAGTTTTATTCCCGTTTGAAATTGGAAGAGAATGTGTTATGTATGTTATTTTGAACTGTTTACATTAGAGCTTGTAATCTTAGTTAATGTAATTCCAATATATTAGTTGTCAAAAATTAGTTAATGTAATTCCAATATATGAGCTTGCAACCGTTTACATTAGCGCTTATATTAGTTAATGTAATCTTAGAAGGTGTGGGTTCTTTTGTGATGAACCTGCTATATTATTAGTTGATGTTATGGGTTGATGAATATAACAGTTATGTCAGAAAATATGGACAGTTTCACAACACCATTTTGGTCCAAAATCTGGACAATTTCACAACAACATTTTGCTCCAAAATCTGGACAGTTTCACAACACCAGTTATGTCAAAATTTGGACAGTTTCACAAAATAACTTTTAAACAAAATCTGTATAGTTTCACAGATTGTATGTGTTTAAGGGGTTGGACAACATCTATAACTCATAAACGAACACTTAAACAATTCACTAACCTAATAGTTGTACAATGAATAATAATGAAAAGAACATTTAAATTCATAAACTCCCATTTCATTCATCACAACGGGATGTCACATTATCACCCCAAAAAGCTACACAAACAAGTGACAACATGACATCAAGTTTCCCCAACTAAACATTCAAACTACATTAAATCACAAACAAGAGGATGTCACATTATCACTCCAAAAACTTACACAACTAGGTGATAACATGACATCCGAGTGAACAGGTCACTAACTAAATAGCCACACAAGTTTAGCAAGTTTACTTGGCTAATAGTAATTACAGCACAACCAAAAATATACAAGCATAATAGAGTTTAGTAGATCTACATTCCAGAACACCAAATTTCTTTAAGTCTGCTTCTTCTCATTACCCTTCTTTGCTTTAAACTTGGCCAATCTTTGCTTGTTAAGTTGATTACCAGTAATAGCATTTTTTCCCTTCTATTGCAGCTTCTTTGGTGAGAATGGTAGGTTTGATGGCTCACTCACACCATTAGCATCACCAACAAATCCGATTGCCCGTGTTCTAATTATTGTACTTTGTAGTTGCCTCAATTGTAGCCTAGTCTTTGCCTCAGAGATACTTCTTGGCCTTATAGCTATTTCAGGCTCAGGCTTAGGCTCAGGCTCAAAGTCTGGGTAGTCGAAGTCTGGAATGGCACTGCAGTTTGGTTCTTTCCTCTGCACTGAAGGGGTTGGCATGAACAACAAGTTGCTAGATTAACTTGTTTGAGTAGGATGACTTGGCTGAGGGACTGACAAAGAAATTTTCTCAGCGGTGGCTTGTTGTGGCACTGGTGTAGGAGAGGGAGATTTGGGTTGTTCATCATCAGCTTCATCAAGTAAAGTTCTCTTCCTCTTTGTCTGCTTTCCCTTCTTTTTTCCTCCAATGGGCTGCTTTCCTTTAGAATGTTGTTAGTAAGATAGAAAGTTTTGATTAGATGTTGAAACATGAAGAATGATAGAAAAAGTTGTGGTTTTGATTACCTTTGCATACCCTCTAGCATTGTGTCCAGGTTCATCACACTTATTACATGTCATTACCCTCTCTTTTCTTGATTGAGACCATTGTCCTTGCCTATTAATTTCCTTATTTTTTTCTCATGTTCTCTTAACCTTTGGTCTCCCAGTCATCTTTACCAAAGGAGGTGGAGCCATGTATTGTGAAAGTTCAATTTTCCAGAACTTTTCTCCTCTTACTGGTTGTAACTTATGTGAATAAGTTTGGAGATAAGTCTCTTTGGTATGGTACCAATGAATATGACTTAGAGGGTCCACTCTCTTGTTCAATAATGCACATATTGCATGAGGACATGGAATGCCACAAAGATCACATGCCCTGCAGGTACATTTCTTTAACCTCAGATTCACAATGTGCATGTCACTACTTTCAGTCACCTCATATCCATGGTCTGTACTGCCATTAACATGACACTTCAATGCAATCCTCATGAATTGGTTGTACAACTCCATAGTTTTAGGACTATATTCATTTCCCCATGTCATCACCTCAGCTTCATGTTCATTAATTATATTCATCACCTTGATTCTAATATCCTCAAGCATCTTAATGATTGGCTTGTGCCTTGCTTGCAAGATCCATGCATTGAATGACTCAGTCAAGTTGTTGTCTACAGACTAATTCTTGCAAACAGTATCAAAGAATGCCCTACTCCAACATTTTGGTAGATACTTCAACAAATCCTCAACAACTTCTTTTCCATCATCATCTACTTGACTCATATTTTTTATCTGATCTTTGAAGTCCTCTTCATAAGTACTCCATGCAACCCACCATAGCAATTTTTCGAACTCACCAGAACTCCATCTCTTACACCAATTTGCTTCTATATGTCTTACACAAAATCTGAAGTGTGACTCTGGAAGAACAATTTGGATTGAGTCAATCAACCTCTACAAAAATCAGTAAATAAATCAGATAATAGTACAAAGAAACTAATAAAATAACTTAAATAACAGTACAAATATACAGTACATACCTTCTGCATATCTGATATAAATGTGATTCCTTCACCCATTTTGAGGTCTTGTGAAGTCTGTAGGTGACCTAAGAACCACTTCCAAGTAAGTTTTATTTCTTTGTCAACAATAGCCCAAGCCAATGGATAAAAATGATTGGCAGAATCTTGACCAACAGCCACCAACAGTTGACCTTTAGCCTTCCCTTTCAAAAATATTCCATCCAATCCAATGAAAGGTCTCAAGCCACTCTTAAACCCAGACTTTTAACTTGCTGCAAGTCATATCCATTTGCAAAAGAATACATGTTGATTATTTTCCTAGCTTCAGGTATATCTTTAAATGGCATTGACCTATCTAACTCTTTATAGTTAGTTAACTTATCATTGATGTCCCTCATCTTTTGTAAAAAAAAATTGCTCCAATTCATCAGAACTTAATTTAGAAGAATCAGAATCATTTTCCTCACTATCATTATCACTACAATCAGTAGCATCTTCAACTTCTACTGTGTGCGACTCACTGAGTGATTATATTAAGTACATCAATTGCTGGTTCACACTCTTCTATAGCAAACAAATTAATAATAGTAAAATGTTCATTAACAAAATCCAATAGAGTCCTAATCCCACTCTATTTCATAATATCTACTAGCATGGACCTTTACTATCAATTGTTGCACCTCTATATACCCAAACTTGGTATCAAATTCATCAACTAAATCGGCATAAGAGAGTAAGTCAGAGTCAAAACCTTTATTGATGTGCACATACTTCTCTTTATACATCGGACGTGGCTTACTAGTCCATTTCTCACCATGATGAAAAACTAACTCAACTAGCACTATCTATAAAAGGTTGTATAGTAACCATGAATAAAGTTATTACAGCCTACCATAGTAAATGCATAAAGAAGTAACAAAGACAAGAGGTATAGAAATAATAAATAATCATGTAAGGGAAAGCTTGAATAAACAAAACAGTTTGATGAATAAAGGGAATAAGAAAAGGTACAGAGGTAGATGAATAAAGAAACAAAATTGAATGATGTACATGATAAAGACACGGACACAAGCATGCATATGGGGGACCACATAATAAAGTGTCAAACTTAGAGTCTCACCTCAATAAAATAAGGACAAAACATATATGTAAGAGACCCACATGAGCATTATCTTCAAAGTAATTGCAGGTGAAACAGGGGACCAAATAACAACAAGTCAGCTATTAACAAATAGCTCAAATCCTTTTTCAGTTAAAAAACCCTAATCGACCCTTCTTTAAAAAAACAAAAAGGACTACACATACTTGAAATTCTAATGTGATGACCCAAAAGGTCATCACTTGTTTTAAAAATGAAATTTTGCATTCCGAGACTTTAAAAACCTCTTTTAGCATCACATCGATTTGCATGCGCAGTTCGGGCGCGTAGCTGGAAAGCTTATATGTGAAAATCTGACTATAAAATGAATTAATTTGACTTCGATTAACGTTTTGGGTAAATAGACTCAAACCTATGATTTGACGGTCCTAGAGGGCACGAGCCTATAAAAAATGGGACTTGGGCGTATGCCCGAAATCGAACTTCGAGGTCCCAAGCCCGAAAGATGAATTTTTTTAAAGAAAATTATTTTTTGAAATTGTTTAAATGATTTGGAAATGAATTTTGATTAGAGCATGTTGGTATCGGGCCCGTATTTTAGTTCCGGCACCCGGTACAGGTCTTATATATGATTTGAGATAATTCTGTGAAGTTTGGTGAGAAACGAAATCCGTTTGACGTGATTCGGACCTTAAATGCAAATTTGATGTTTAAAGAAGTTTTAAGAAAATTTCATTGATCTTGAGGTTTAATTCGATGTTCATGATATTATTTTGGTGATTTGAGTACACGAATAAGTTTGTAGGATATTTTTGAGGTTGTGTGTATATTTGGTTTGGAGCCCCGAGGGCTCGGGTGAGTTTTGGATAGGCCACGGGGTGCATTTTGAACTTAGAAAAATTGCAGGATTTTTGCTGGTGTGATCATGTCTGCAGGCTTCGCATTTGCGAAGCTTGGCTCGCAAATGCGAGAGCTTGGTCGCAAATGTGAACCATCCCATGCCTGCCTTATCTCACAAATGCGAGTTCTGCTCCGCAATTCCGACCTCGCAAATGCGAGGGTCTCTTTTGCAAATGCGAAAAATCCAGATTTCCTAAGAGTTAGCAAATGCGAGCTTCCCTTCACAATTTCCAAGCCAGCAGAGGTCGGGGTTTGCAATTGCGAACCCCTGTTCGCAATTCCCACATCTGAGACCTGCAACTTTTATACTTAGACGATTTTAAACCCATTTTTCATATCCTCTCAAAACATAAACACACTAGAGCGATTTTTCAAAGGCTTCTTCTTCTCCAAATCAATTGTAAGTCATGTTTCACTCATTTTCTTCAATCATTAACATCTTTTAACATGATTTCAACTTAAAATCAATGATTTTCATGGGGAAAATTGGGTGTTTGGGTAGAAGCTAGGTTTTTCAAAAATTGGGGATTTGGACCTCGATTTGAGGTCCGATTTCAAAACAAATTATATATTTGGGTTCATGGGGGAATGGGTAATCGGGTTTTGGTTTGAACCTCGAGTTTTCATCATGTGAGACCGGGGGTGATTTTTGACTTTTCGGGCAAAATTTTGGAAAACTCATTTTCATGCATTCAAATTGATTCATTTAGCATTTATTGATGTAATTAAGTAACTTGTGACTAGATACGAGTGAATTGGTGGTAGAATCACGAGGTAAAGCTATAGTTGGGGCTTGAATTAAGTTCGTGGCATCGAGGTAAGTGTTTGGTCTAACCTTAACTTGAGGGATTAGGAGTTGTGTCCTATTTTCTATTTGTATCTTGTTGAGTATGACGTATAGGCATGGTGACGAGTATCTATACGTTGGTGTCGAGCATGACCGTGAGTCTTATATTGTAATTTTCACGACTTCGTTGTGTTATTAATGCCTTGGTGAAGGTTTCTATTGTTGTGTAAAGTTTGTAGAAAGAATTGAGACCTATGAACATTGAGGAGCGTTGGCTCAAGTTGTATAACGAATTGTGAAAGTATATGTGATAATTGAACCTCTAGAGCATTGGCTCGAGTTGTGAAGTGAATTGTGAAGTAAAGATGAGAAAGAGAAGAGATCATTATGTTGCCCCCTTGTCGAGCTATTGTTGAGTTGTGGTTCCCTTGCATTGTGTTCTTAGTTGATATTACGGATGCTTAGGTTGATGATTCTTTGCGTTGGGTAAGGATTATGGTTATTCTCGGGGAACAAGTTTGGTTATAGCTGAGGTAGTTAGATGTTGTAACAAGTTTGATTATAGCTGAGGTAGTTAGATGTTGTAACAAGTTTGGTTATAGCTAAGGTAGTTAGATGTTGTAACAAGTTTGATTATAGCTGAGGTAGTTAGATGTTGTAACAAGTTTGGTTATAGTTGTTTCTCCATTGCCTGGACGTAATTACTTATGTTGTCGGATCCCTTGCCGGGATAGTGTAGACCTTATTGATCCCTTGTCGGGATCTCTCGTTATAATTATAAATATTATATGTGGATCGGGTTGCATGCCGCAATAATATTATATGTGGATCGGGTTGCATACCGCAATAATATTATATGTGGATCGGGTTGCACGTTGCAACAATATTATATGTGGATCGGGTTGCACGCCGCAACAATATTATATGTGGATCGGGATGCACGCCGCAACAATGATATATGTGGATCGAGTTGCACGCCGCAACAATGATAAATGTTATGGATCGGGTTGCACGTCGCAACAAAGATATATGTGGATCGGGTTGCACACCGCAACAATGATAAATGATATGGATCGTGTTGTACGCCGCAACAGTGTTGTTATATATTAAGATCGGGTTGCGCACCGCAACAATTATTGATACAAGTGTGTTTAGCTTGGATATCACTTTTTTTTTGTTTTGCTGTGAATTCTAAGTTGCCCTTAGACTATTACTCTTGATTTACTGTTAATATCTGATACTCCTCGTAGCATGTTTTCCCTTCCCCATCTTTAACTGTGAATATCTGCTTTTATTTTCTGTTGTATATGATTTAACTGCACAAGTTTATTTGGTAGTCTGGTCCTAGCCTCGTCACTACTTCGCCGAGGTTAGGCTAGGCACTTACTAGCACATGGGGTCGGTTTTGCTAATACTACCCTCTGCACTCTTTTGTGCAGACCCTAGTGTTGTAGACTTCGGACCGCGGTGGGATTGTTGATTCTTATTCATTAGGCGACCCGAGGTAGCCCTGCAGGCGTTCGCAGACCTTGGCGTCTCCTTCCATCTACTATTCCTGTTTCTTTCATGCATTTCCAGAGACAGTGTTGTATTTATTTCTTTCAGACCTTTATTTGTAGTGTTCTTAGACCATGTGTGAAACTGTGACACCAGTTTTGGGTAGTCGAGATTCAAATAGTTGTATTGGATTCATGTTCTGATAGTTTATTGCTTTTTTTTCTTTTGCTTATGTTAAATTCCGTTGTTTAAATGTTATTACTTCAAAATTGTTAATGAATATAAAATGGGTAAAAAGGTAAATTGTGCAAATAATTGGCTTGCCTAGCTCGTATTAGTAGGCGCCATCACGACTCCCGAGGGTAGAAAATACCGATCGTGACAAGTTGGTATTAGAGCTCTAGGTTACATGGGTCTCACAGTTCATAGATAAGCTTAGTAGAGTCTGAGGGATCGGTATGGAGACGTTTGTATTTATCCCCTAGAGGCTACAGAGTTAGGAAAAACTTCATATTCATTCTTTCCTATCGTGTGATTTTGTTCTCTCAGTGCTAAATTAAAACCCCTACTCTTGTCCTTTTGCACATGGCGAGGTCACGTACCGCTTCTTCAGCCGAACAACAGCTCAGACCGGTGATAGGTCAGCTATGTCTTCGGAAGCTTTGTGGAGGTTGGATAAGTTCACCAAGCTCTTCACTACTACTTTCAGCGGTGCATCTACTAAGGATCCCTAGGATTATCTAGACAGTTGTTACGAGGTTCTCAAGAACATAGGGATAGTTGAGACCAATGGGGTTGATTTTGCCACTTTTTGCTTGTTTGGATCCGCCAAGACTTGGTGGAGGGATTTCTATTTGGCTAGACCAGCCGAATCACCAGCTTTGACTTGGGAGCAGTTTACTCAGCTATTTCTGGAGAAGTTCCTCCCCATCACTCAGAGAGAGGCCTATCGGAGGCAGTTTGAGTGTCTCCAGCAGGGTTCTATGACTGTTACCCAGTATGAGACCAGATTCATCCACCTAGCTCGTCATGTTCTTGTCATACTTCCCACCGAGAGAGAGAGAAAGAGGGTGAGAAGGTTCATTGATGGACTTATTCAGTCGATTCGTCTTCAGATGGCTAGGAAGACTGGGAGTGAGATATCTTTTTAGGAGGTGGCCAATGTGGCCAGGAGAGTGGAGATGGTTCTGTCATAGGGAGATGGTCATGGGTCGGACAAGAGGCCCCGTCATTCAGGCAGATTCAATGGTACTTCGTCTTGAGGTAGGGATTCATATGGTAGAGTCCATTCTCCTCGGCTTTTTCAGTCAGCACTTCAGGTTTCTCACGGTGCTTCAGGTGGCCGTGGTTCTCGGATGTAGTATTCTGATCAGCAGTCCTACAGTGCACCACCAGCTCCTATCAGTGCACCACCGCTCTAGAGTTTTCGGGGTGGTCATTCAGGTTGCTAGGGTCAGTCTCAATTTCCTCAGTCGCAACACTCAGGTGGATGTTTTGAGTGTGGTGAGTTATGAGTATGGTCATATTAGGAGGGCTTGTCCGAGATTGGTAGGTACTCAGTCGCAGTAGCAGGGTTCCCATCCTATGGTTCAGGCACTAGGTGTTCCACAGATCGCCCAGCCAGCTAGAGGTGGGGGTAGATGTGCTAGAGGTGGAGGTAGAGGTTCTAAAGGTGGAGCTTCGACCGCTAGAAGTGGAGGCTAGCCAGTTGCAGGCCATCCCAGAGAGGTAGTCCAGGGGGTGGGGCCCAACCCCAATGTTATGCTCTTCCAGCCAGGCATGAGGCTGAGGCTTCCGATGCAGTTATCACAGGTATTGTTCTGGTTTGTGGCAGAGATGCTTCCATTTTATTTGATCTAGGGTCTACGTACTCCTATGTGTCATCTTATTTTGCACCATATCTGGTCATGCCTAGTGATTCCTTGAGTGCCCCTATATATGTGTCTACATCGGTGGGTGACTCTATTGTGGTAGATCGAGTCCATCGTTCTTGTATAGTTGTGATTGGAGGTCTTGAGACTCGTGTAGATTTGCTTCTTTTGGACATGGTCGATTTTGATGTCATATTAGGGATGGACTGGTTATCACCTTACCACACTATCTTGGACTGTCATGCCAAGACTGTGACCTTAGCCTTATCATGTTTATCTCATTTATAGTGGAGAGGGACTCATGGTCATTCTACACATAGTGTTATTTCTTATGTGAAGGCTCGGCGTATAGTCGAGATGGGGTATTTGGCCTATTTGGCATATGTTCGTGATTCTAGTGCTGAGGTTCCTTCTATTGATTTTGTGCTCGTTGCTCGTGAGTTTCCTGAGGTATTCCCTTTAGACCTGCCGGGTATGCCACCCTACAAGGATATTGATTTCTGCATTGATTTGGCTCCGGGCACTCAGCCTATTTCTATCCTGCCATATCGTATGGTCCCGCCTGAGTTGAAAGAGTCGAAGGAGCAGTTGCAAGACTTGCTTGAGAAGGGTTTCATTAGGTCGAGTGTTTAGCCTTGGGGTGCGCCGGTGTTGTTCGTTAAGAAGAAGGACATATCGATGAGAATGTGTATCGATTACCGGCAGTTGAACAAGGTTACAATCAAGAATAAGTACCAATTGCCGAGGATTGATGATTTGTTTGATCAGCTTTAGGGTGCCAAAGTATTTTCGAAGATTGACTTGAGATCTGGCTACCATCAGTTGAGGGTTAGGCCATACGATGTCCCTAAGACAACTTTCCGCACTCGGTACGGGCATTATGAGTTCTTGGTGATGTCATTCGGGTTGACAAATGCCCCCAACAACTTTTATGGATTTGATAAACCGAGTGTTCAGGCCTTACTTGGATTTGTTCGTGATAGTCTTCATTGATGATATTTTGATATATTCTCCCAGCCGGGAGGAGAACGAGCAGCATCTTAGAGTGGTTCTTCAGACCTTGAGGGATAGTCAGTTATATGCTAAGTTCTCGAAGTGTGAGTTTTGGTTGAGTTCAGTTGCATTTCTGGGTCATGTTGTATCTGCAGAGGGTATTCAGGTTGATCTGAAAAAGATTAAGGCAGTCAAGAACTAGCCTAGACCAGCATCAGCTACAGATATTTGGAGTTTCTTGGGATTGGCAGGCTACTATCATCGGTTCGTGGAAGGGTTCTCATCTATCGCAACCCCGATGACCAGGTTGACCCAGAAGGGTGCCAGTTCAGATGGTCGGGCGAGTGTGAGACGAGCTTTCAGAAGCTCAAGACAGCTCTGACTACGGCACCAATGTTGGTTTTGCCCACAGGTTCAGGGCCTTATACAGTTTATTGTAATGCATCTCGTATTGGACTTGGTGCATTGTTGATGCAGGATGGCAAGGTCATTGCCTATGCTTCGCGACAGTTGAAGATTCATGAGAAGAACCATCTGGTTCATAATTTGGAGTTGGCAGTCATTGTTCATGCGTTGAAGATTTGGAGGTACTATCTATATGGCGTGGCATGTGAGGTGTTCATGGATCACAAGAGTCTACAGTAATTGTTTAAGCAAAAGGAGTTGAATTTGAGGCAGAGGAGGTGGTTGGAGTTGTTTAAAGATTATGATATCACCATCTTATATCATCCGGGAAAGGCCAATATGGTGGCCGATGCTTTGAGTAGGAAGTCAGTCAGTATGGGCAGTCTTGCTAATATTTCGGTCGGTGAGAGACCGCTTGCTTTGGATGTTCAGACCTTGGCCAATCAGTTCGTGAGGTTGGATGTTTTTGAGCCTAGTCGAGTGTTAGCTTGCACGGTCGCTCGTTCTTCTTTATTGGATCATATCCATGATCGGTAGTATGATGATCCCCATTTATGTGTCCTTAGAGACACGATGCAGCATGGAGGTGCCAAGTAGGTTACCTTAGGTGATGATGGAGTTTTGAGATTATAGGGTCGAGTTTGTGTGCCTAATGTGGATGGACTCTGAGAGTTGATTTTAGAGGAGGCCATAACTCCCGGTACTCTATTCATCCGGGCACCGCGAAGATGTATCAGGATTTGCGGCAGTATTATTGGTGGCGGAGAATGAAGAAGGATATCGTTGCATATGTGGCTCGTTGTTTGAATTGTCAACAGGTTAAGTACGAGCATCAGAGGCCCGGTGGTTCATTTCAGAGGATTGAGCTTCCCGAGTGGAAGTGGGAGCGGATCACTATGGATTTCGTTGTTGGACTCCTGCAGACTCGGAGGAAGTTCGATGCAGTGTGGGTTATTGTTGATAGGCTGACCAAGTCAGCATATTTCATTCCTGTGGCAGTCTTTTATTCTTCTGAGAGGTTAGCTGAGATATATATTTAAGAGATTGTTCACCTTCATGGTATGCACGTGTCTATCATTTTGGACCGAGGTACACAGTTTATCTCACGCTTCTGGAGAGCAGTTCAGCGAGAGTTGGGCACGCGGGTTGAATTGAGCACAACGTTTCATCCTCAGACGAATGGGCAGTCCGAGCGGACCATTCAGATTTTGGAGGATATTCTCCGAGCTTGTGTCATTGACTTTGGAGGCTCGTGAGATCAGTTTTTGACTTTAGCAGAGTTTGCCTACAACAATAGCTACTGGTTGAGTATCCAGATGGCTCCTTATGAGGCTTTATATGGTAGGCGATGTCGGTCTCCGGTTGGATGGTTTGAGCGAGGAGAGGCTCGGTTGTTGGGTACGGATCTGGTTCAGGATGCCTTGGACAAGGTCAGGATCATTCAGGATAGGCTTCATACAGCTTAGTCCAGGCAAAAGAGTTATGCCGACCGCAAGGTTCGTGATTTAGCATTTATGGTCGGTGACCAAGTTTTGCTTCAAGTGTCGCCTATGAAGGGCGTGATGAGATTTCGGAAGAAGGGCAAGCTTATCCCTAGGTTCATTGGCCCGTTTGAGATCCTTGATCGAGTAGGAGAGGTGGCTTATTGACTTACATTGCCACCGAGCTTATCAACCGTGCATCCAGTGTTTCATGTGTGCATGCTTCGGAAATATCACAGGGATCCATCCCACGTGTTAGATTTCAGCACTGTCCAGTTGGACAAGGACTTGTCTTATGAGGAGGAGCCAATAGTTATTCTAGACCGACAAGTTCGTCAATTGAGATCGAAGAGTTTTCCTTCTTCGTGTTCGATGGAGAGGTCAGCCTGCTGATGCATCGACCTGGGAGTCCGAGTCCGATATGCGGAGTCATTATCCCTATCTTTTCCCTGACTCAGGTACTTCCTTCTTCTGTCCGTTCGAGGACGAACGATTGTTTTAGAGGTGGAGAATGAGATAACCCAAGAGGTCATCACTTGTTTTAAAAATGAAATTCTGTGTTCCGAGGCTTTAAAAACCTCTTTTAGCATTGTCACACCTCCTTTTTACCACCTCGAAAGGGTGTATAAGGGAATTTTTCCAATTTAAGTGACAATCGAAACGAGATTATTTATTAAATCAGAGTCGACACTTGGGATAGTTTATGGTGTCCCAAGTCACCGGTTAAAAATCCCGAATCGAGAAAGTTTGACTCTATTTACGGTCCGCGAACCAGAAATCCGGGTAAGAAATTTTGTTAACCCGGGAGAAGGTTGTAGGAATTCTCGAGTTCCGTGGTTCTAGCACAGTCGCTTAGGAATTTATACTTGGCTTAAATTATTTAACTACTCATTTTTAGGACCTATGTGCATTTGCCTCTTTTAATTAAGGAATTATCTTAAAATGGGTCACGTGCACGTATACCCATTTGTTTGGCGTGTCAAAAATCGTATCACGCGAACGTGTCCACAACTAATAACACTTTATTATTATTAAGAAAATTTAGCCGAAGTTGCACGAATGCATACTCTGAATTAGTCTTTTTAGAATCGTAATTATGTTACGCGAACGTATACACAATCACGGTGTTATATTAAACGGGCCTAAAGCAAACTACGAACATTTGTTGTTTACATCTAAGTCACAAGAATTAATAGAGGGCCATGCATTTTAAGGTTTTATCCGGCATGACGCACCTCAATTCCAATTTTAAAAGGGAAATTCAGACTAAATTTTGGAGGACCATAAGCTATTTGTGTTATCTAGTATGGCTCATCTCAAATTAATTACGACAATCAATTGAATTAATGTGATTTAAGGCCGAGACACGTGATCACTAGAGGAAGGGAAAGGGACATTGGGATTTCAAGAGTTGGACCGCCCCTGTTTGTGAACATTAATATCAATAATTAGCCCCTGCTTGTGAACATTAATGTCAATAATTAAACAACAAAAGCTTAACAAGGACCAAGCCCAAAAGTCAGCTGGGCCCAACAACCTGATTGGTAGATGACTAGTTGGTATACATAAAACCCAGAAATACAGCACACCCAAATGATCATTATTTTCTAAAAGAAAAAGACTAAACACTGAATAAGGATAATATTCACGTCTCAATTTCAAATAGGATAAATTATAAACATACTACATGAAGTTCGAATCCCAATTGTGACCTTGCCAACGACAATGAAAGCCTTACATAGCTTAGAGAGATTTGTAACTTGTCAAACCATAAATTCACTGTTTGAATCATAGTTCTTCAAGAACACAAATGCATCCCTTGAATTCCAAAACAAATGATGAAAGACTAAGATATAAAACTCAGGTTCTAAAACAAAAGACTAAGCTAAGCCTGAAAACAAACTTAAACTGGATCTTAAAAAAAACAAGGAACATGTCCAAATTCCTGATGTAAGCGAGCAGCCATGCATACGAATCAAGTTCAGACACTATAGTATTGTCCCTCAGCCCGAATTACATAGGAGATCAATATTACAACAGACTTGATAACTTATCTAATACACATTTAAAAAATCCAGAACAGCCTAAATCACGCCATATTTATACAGTTTTGAATCCAAATCTTAAACAAAAATGAGCAACACATAATAACTACATCCCAAAGGCTTCATCCAATTTGGCAACCAATGTATGATGTACTGAATATCAGTTTTCCAGTTACATATTTAAAAACAAGAGACAGAAATCGAAAATAAAACCAAAAGAGCTAACTATGACCACAGATGCCATGACTATGAATCACAACCCTTGATTTCCATTTTTTAATTCCCAAATCCAACTTTTACATTAAGTAAAATGTAAAAACATGTACCTGAAGATGAAAAGAAACAGAAGGTGAAGGATCAGTAGTAATTTAGTATAAGGTAGCAGCAGAAATAACTAGTGAAACCAGTTTTCGACCCAGAAATGCTGTGCAGTACTCCAAAATAAAATAATTTCAATCGAACAAGAGTCTAGAAGACTTTGAACCAAACTTTTAAACAAAACTCAAACCATTTCCAACTCCAGGTGAATCAGAATTTGTTTCAGAAATCGAAGATTTTAACATTCACAGATGAAATGTAATGGAACAGTGATTGTATTGGAATTTTTAGCCGTTTTTGTTTTCTGAATTTTTAACTCCTCCATCTCTGCCTTGAAAGGAAAGAAAACATGCCTTTATAGGCAAAGAAGTAGGGCAGCCTAGAAAATTAAGTTTGCACTTTGCACCTTCTGAAATTTTCAGTTTAGCCCAGGTGCCCTTAGTTTAATTTTCAAAAGTCAAAACAGCCCCCACCCCAGCTTCTAGGAAACTTCCATTTCAGTTATACCAAGATTCCTCTAAGAAAATACCCAAAACTACCCTTTAAATCTCTGAAAACTACCCCTTCAACCCAAGTATGGGTCAAACTGACCCGACTCAAATTGGTAGGGGTCTGCAAACCCAACTCAAATCCCCACTTGGGCTTTCTGATTTTCAGAGTCCAATTAAAATCAAACGATGAATCCAATTTTGAGAAACTGACCCAAACTTTCCCTAAGCAAAGAAGCCTGGAACCATTTGTTTAAAAACAACCGAAACCAAAAGCAAACTCAATAAACTAACCAGTATAATTTCATAACAACAAATTAATTAAATCATAGGCCTAACTTCATTGACTAAGTGATTAAACTGATGATGAAACCATAATTGTGCTATTATTGATAAGACTAATTACCAACAAACACAGTGGATTAAAAAGAACTCAGTTATTTCAGCTAACAAAATAAAAGAAGAGGAACCGGTTTGAACTCAGAATACTCCAAACAACTTTTGACCAACCCAAAAGAAAAGGGACAAGTGAAAGAAAATTACAAGAGAGGAAGAAGAATTTACCTAGTCATGCTCGAAGCTAGACGGAGACAGAAACCTGACCAAACTTATGTCGAATCCGTTGTTCTTTGTCAAAAACAACTGAATCGACATCAATTTCGTCGAGTTAAGCCCTCAAAGTTTGAGAGAAATGCACTGCATGTTACCAGGCTCGATGGAAGATGATTTTGAACTTTTTGAGTTTAACTCGGATTTAAGATTCGACGACTTCAATGTTGATTTGAGGGGTATGGGTTAGGGATTTGGAGAGAGGATATCATGGTGGGTCTGTGGTGTGATTTTGGCGGGGGTTGGGATGGTTTGTGGTTTGTGACAATGGTGAGTTTAGGGTTTCGAGTGGAGAAGATGAAAAGATGAATGAGGGGGGAGGGGCTGTTTGGATTAAACTAATCTCTGAAGATTCTGGACAGTCTTAAACGAAAATGGTGAAATGTTCTGGGCCGTTGGATGAAACGAGATGAACGACCATGATTTGTTGAAGTTTATTGAACTCAAAACGACGTAGTTTCACGCTTGTACTACGTCGTTTCCCGGGTCTTGGGGACGGAAGGCTGTGGGCCGGGTATGGGCATGGTTTGGACGGGTTTTACGGGTCTACGTTTGGGCCTGAACGAATTAAAATGAAAATGGCCCAACATCAAATTCAATTCCCTCTCTTTCTTTTCAAATTAATTCTTTTTTTTAATTTCTTTTAAATTAAAATTAAACATAAACCTAAACTAATTCCTAATCAAATTATTCTATCAAATTAAATTAACTAACTCTAAATAATAGTTACCACGACTAATTAAATACAAAATTATAGAAAAACTACCAAAATTCGACTAAAAATTAAAAATGCAAAAATAAGTGATTTTTTGTGATTTTTTCATTTTTATAAAACACTAAATTACTAATTAATTCAAGAGCAAAATTAGATCCTAAATGCAAATGCAGTGTATTTTTTGTATTTTCATGAATTAAATAAAATAAACATGCATAGACAAATGCAAATAATTGTCAGAAAATGCCACAAAAATCCACAAAATTACAAACAGTGGAAAATTATTTTGTTTTGAATTTGTAGGAGTAACTCATATAGGGCAAAAATCACGTGCTCACAGCTGCCCTTCTTTGCCCGGAAATACGAAGAGTTTTCGTGCAAAGATAAAGTGAGCGAATACGAGCGATTTTTGCATGTTCGAATACTCCGTGGGAAGCATCTTTGAAAGAGTTGACTGCACCCTGCTTCTGAGGTTGCCTACATATCCTTGGCTAAAAAGGAATCAGGTCAGTATAGTTCAGGAAGTTCCGGTAGCTGGGACTACCATGAAGCTGTGACTTCATTATTGATGTTGCTGCCGCTACTACTTACTGAACCTCTTATTACACCATGATAAGATAAAAAGAAGCTAGACTAGACTATGATCTATGCATTACAAAATCCTATCTATATCTTCAAACTTGCTTTTGTGGTTCTTGTCGCCTTGTTGACTTGTATTCTCCCGGTGAAATCCCCTTGTTGCCGCCTTGAATTGTAATCTGAGATGTTTTCCTTTTCTCCAAGTGGACGCCTGCTTGCTAAAACTTGAATGCATTCCCTTGTTCTTCAGGTGGGCTCCTGATTGCTGAATTTGAAATGTATTCCCTTGTTCTCCAGGTGGGCTCCTGATTGCTGAAACTTGGATGTATTCCCTTGTTCTCCAGGTGGGCGCCTGATTGCTAAACTTGGATGTATTCCCTTGTTCTACAGGTGGGCGCCTGATTTTAACAAAATAGACAAAAACAAAGAAAATTTCTGCCTCAGTTTGGTGTGTTACCAAATATCAGTAAGAACTTGAAAGCTGAAACTTGAACTATACTCCCTTGTTCTCCAGGTGGGTGCTTGATTGCTGAACTTGAAATGTATTCCCTTGTTCTCCAGGTGGGTGCTTGATTGCTGAACTTGAAATGTATTCCCTTGTTCTCCAGGTGGGTACCTGATTGCTGAAACTTGAAATGTATTCCCTTGTTCTCCAGGTGGGCGCCTGATTGCTGAACTTGAAATGTATTCCCTTGTTCTCCAGATGGGCACCTGATTGCTGAACTTAAAATGTATTCCCTTGTTCTCCAGGCGGGCGCCTGATTGCTGAAACTTGAAATGTATTCCCTTGTTCTCCAGGTGGGTGCCTCATTGTGATTTTTCCATTTTTATAAAACACTAAATTACTAATTAATTCAAGAGCAAAATTAGATCCTAAATGCAAATGCAGTGTATTTTTTGTATTTTCATGAATTAAATAGAATAAACATGCACAGACAAATGCAAACAATTGGCAGAAAATGCCACAAAAATCCACAAAATTACAAACAATGGAAAAAATTATTTTGTTTTGAATTTGTAGGAGTAACTCATATAGGGCAAAAATTACGTGCTCACAAGCATCACCTTAATTTGCGTGCGCAGTCCGGGCGCGTAGCCGGAAAGCTTATATGTGAAAATCTATGAAAAATGATAAATTCTAGCTATAAAATGAATTAATTTGACTTTGGTCAACGTTTTGGGTAAACGGACCTGAACCCATAATTTGATGGTCCCGGAGGGTCCGTAGGAAAATATGAGACTTGGGCGTATGCTCGGAATCGAATTTCGAGGTCCCAAGCCCGAGAAATGAATTTTTTTAAAGAAAATTATTTTCTAAAATTGTTTAAAGGATTTGGAAATGAATTTTGATTAGACCATGTTGGTATCGAGCCCGTATTTTGGTTCTGGTGCCCGGTACAGGTCTTATATGTGATTTAAGATAATTCAGTGAAGTTTGGTAAGAAACGAAATCCGTTTGACGTGATTCGGACCTTAAATGCAAATTTGATGTTTAAAGAAGTTTTGAGAAAATTTCATTGATCTTGAGGTTTAATTCGATGTTCATGATATTATTTTGGTGATTTGAGTACACGAATAAGTCCGTAGGATATTTTTGAGGTTGTGTGTATATTTGGTTTGGAGCCTCGAGGGCTCGGGTGAGTTTTGGATAGGCCACGGGGTGCATTTTGAACTTAGAAAAATTGCAGGATTTTTGCTGGTGTAATCAGGCCTGCAGGCTGGCTTGCAAATGTGATATCGCAAATGCGAGGGCTTGGTCGCAAATACGAACCAGCCCAGGCCTGCCTTATCTCGCAAATGCGAGTTGTGCTCCGCAATTCCGACCTCGCAAATGCGAGGGTCCCTTTCGCAAATGCGAAAAATTCAGATTTCCTAAAGGTTCGCAAATGCGAGCTTCCCTTCGCAATTTCCAAGCAAGCAGAGGTCGGGGTTCGCACTTGTTCACAATTCCCAAATCTGAGACCTGCAACTTTTATACTTAGACGATTTTAAACCCGTTTTTCATATCCTCTCAAAACATAAACACACTAGAGCGATTTTTCAAAGGCTTCTTCTTCTCTAAATCAATTATAAGTCGTTTTAACTCATTCTCTTCAATCATTAACATCTTTTAACATGATTTCAACTTAAAATTAATGATTTTCATGGGGAACATTAGATATTTTGGGTAGAACCTAGGTTTTTCAAAAATTTGGGATTTGGATCTCGATTTGAGGTCCGATTTCAAAACAAATTATATATTTGGGTTCGTGAGGAAATGGGTAATCGGGTTTTGGTTCGAACCTCGGGTTTTGACCATGTGGGCTCGGGGCGATTTTTGACTTTTCGGGCAAACCTTTGGAAAACTCATTTTCATGCATTCAAATTGATTCATTTAGCATTTATTGATGTAATTAAGTAACTTGTGACTAGATACGAGCAAATTGGTGGTGGAATCACGAGGTAAAGCTATAGTTGGGGCTTGAATTGTATTCGTGGCATCGATGTAAGTGTTTGGTCTAACCTTATCTTGAGGGATTAGGAGTTGTGTCCTATTTGCTATTTGTTTCTTGTTGAGTACGGAGTATAGGCATGGTGACGAGTATGTATACGTTGGTGTCAAGCATGACCGTGAGTTTTATATTGTGATTTTCATGACTTCATTGTGTTATTCATGCCTTGGTGAAGATTTCTATTGTTGTGTAAAGTTTGTGGAAAGAATTGTGATCTATGAACATTGAGGAGCGTTAGCTCAAGTTGTATAACGAATTGTGAAAGTATAAGTGATAATTGAACCTCTAGAGCATTGGCTCGAGTTGTGAAGTGAATTGTGAAGTAAAGGTGAGAAAGAAAAGAGATCATTATGTTTCCCCCTTGCCAGGCTATTTTTGAGTTGTGGTTCCCTTGCATTGTGTTCTTAGTTGATATTACGGATGCTTAGGTTGATGATTCTTTGCGTTGGGTAAGGATTATAGTTATTCTCGGGGAACAAGTTTGGTTATAGCTGAGGTAGTTAGATGTTGTAACAAGTTTGATTATAGCTGAGGTAGTTAGATGTTGTAACACGTTTGGTTATAGCTGAGGTAGTTAGATGTTGTAACAAGTTTGATTATAGCTGAGGTAGTTAGATATTGTAACAAGTTTGATTATAGATGTTTCTCCATTGTCGGGACGTAATTACTTATGCTGTCGGATCCCTTGTCGGGATAGTGTAGACCTTATTGATCCCTTGTCGGGACTATCGTTATAATTGTAAATATTATATGTGGATCAGGCTGCACGCCGTAACAATATTATATGTGGATCGGGTTGCACGCCGCAACAATATTATATGTGGATCAGGTTGCACGCCGCAACAATATTATATGTGGATCGGGCTGCATGCCGCAACAATATTATATGTGGATCGGGTTGCACGCTTCAACAATGATATATGTGGATCGGGTTGCACGCCGCAACAATGATAAATGTTATGGATTGGGTTGCACGCCGCAACAGTGTTGTTATATATTGGGATCGGGTTGTGCGCTGCAACAATTATTGATACAAGTGTGTTTAGCTTGGATATCAGTTTTTTTGTTTTGCTGTGAATTCTAAGCTGCCCTTAGACTGTTACTCTTGATTTACTGTTAATACTGGTATACCCCTATAACATGTATCCCTTCCCATCCTTACTTGTTCATTTCTGTTTTATTTTCCGATGTACATTAGATACTGCACATGTTTATTTGGTAGTCTGGTCCTAGCCTCGTCACTACTTCGCCGAGGTTAGGCTAGGCACTTACCAGCACATGGGGTCAGTTATGCTGATACTACCCTCTGCACTCTTTTGTGCAGACCCCAGTGTTGTAGACTTCGGACCGCGGTGGGATTGCTGATTCTTATTCATTAGGCGATCCGAGGTAGCCCTGCAGGCGTCCGCAGGCCTTGGCGTCTCCTTCCATCTACTATTCCTGTTTCTTTCATGCATTTCCAGAGACATTGTTGTATTTATTTCTTTCAGACCTTTATTTGTAGTGTTCTTAGACCGTCTGTGAAACTGTGACACCAGTTCTGGGTAGTCGAGATTCAAACAGTTGTATTAGATTCATGTTCTGATAGCTTATTGCTTTTTTAATGTTAAATTCCGTTGTTTAAATGTTATTACTTCGAAATTGTTAATTAATATAAAATGGGTAAAAAGGTAAATTGTGCAAATAATTGGCTTGCCTAGCTCGTATTAGTAGGCGCCATCACGACTCCCGAGGGTAAAAAATCCGAGTCGTGACACCTAAACAAGAGAAAGTTCTTCTAAAATAAGTACCAAATATCATTAATTCCACCAATTTACCCTAACCGATCAGTAGAATCAGACAAATAACTAGGGTATAAAGGTGAAAGTCACATGGAAACACAAACAACGACAAACATACAGTCAAAGAAAAACCCTAAATGACAAATCACATATCTGAGACAAGAAAAACCCTAAACCACGAAGCATAGTCTAAAAACCCTAACTTTAACATAAAAGAAATGCGAACCCTAAGACAAAAATGCTTCATTTATAAACAACAAGCATATGAAACTAGTAGAAAAGTTCAGATTTTGGGTAAAAATCTTACATTGGACAGCATTAAACACTGAAAAAGGAGAATTTTCTTTTGACCTTCCACACTCTTCTCTCTCGTTTCTATCAAACGGATGCAGACCAAATGACACTCTTTGTTAATTGGACGGGTCTATCTTATTTATTTAGTGGGCAAACGGGTCACGGGTGAGAGACGAGAATGAAATGGGTGTTGTGGGGTTTTAATTTGGTGGGACCACTGACATGGCGGCTGACTTGGATAATATTGATGTGGTCAGATGCCACAGTGACAAAACGTTAGGGTTAGGGGTATTTTTTCTAACTTCATTAACGACAGGGACGAGAATGGCCGAAAAGTATAATGGGTGGTACAAGCAACCAATAAACAATAGTAGAGGGACAATTTTGACCCTTTTCCCTAAAATATAAAACAATTGCTAATATATTTTTTACAATAAAATGTTTGTTTGATACTCCCTCTGTTCCAATTTATGTGAACCTATTTTCTTTTTGGTCCATTCCAAAATGAATGACCCCTTTCTAAATTTGAAAACAATTTAGTTTAAACTTACAATTCTACCCTTAATGAGAAGCTTTTATAACCACACAAACACGCTGACTCTTTTTTGACTTGTTTAGGACCATAAATTTTAAAAGTCTTCATTTTTTCTTAAACTTCGTGCCCAGTCAAATAAGTTCACATAAATTGGAACGGAGGTAGTACTTGTTTTTACCCGAAAAAGAAGCAGACTTTTAAAAAAAGATTTCCAAATTCAGTATCAAATCCTGTGAAAAATAGAAAACTCCACTTCTTCTGCAAAATAGTTCAAACAAAAAGGCTTTAAAATTTTGATTTTTTAAACTTTAAAATAATGTCTACAACAATAATAAACCCAATGTAATCTCATAAATGGGATCTGAAAATATAGTGTATACGCAGACCTTATCCTTGCCTTATAAAGATAAATAGGTTGTTTCTGATAGACCATCACCTCAAAAAAACAGTGAAAATAAAGCAACAAATAATAGTAACAACAATGTAATATGATAAAAGAAAGGGATGACACAACATATAATAATAAAGAACAAGGAATAAAACAATATTAGAATAGTACTAGTGTGAGCACGTGATTTTTGCCTTACGAAAACTACTCCAAAATAAATCAAAAAATAAAATAAATTTCTTTTACTGTGTAATTTTTGAATTTTGCGTGGTGTTGAATATTTGTGTTATGTCCGTAAATGTTTACTTTGTCATAATAAAATAAAAATTAAAATAAAATACATGTTGCATGCATATAGGATTTAATTATGCATTGATTCAAAATAAAATCACAAAAAAATATGCATTTTGTTCTATTTTTAATATTCCACTGTGTGATTAATGTTTTATCTGTACGTTGAATAGTTGTTATGAAGTGATTAATATTTTGTGTAAGGTTAAAAATTGTTTTATAATTTTATTAGGATTTTTTAATGATTAATAATAAAACTAGAAAATAAAATAAAATAGAATGGGAAAATAGGACCTGGATTTAAATCCAGGCCCAAATCAAATTACCCTTCCACAGCCCAATTCCAACACTCCCAGGTCCGGTCCAAATTCAAACAAACCAAACCAACAACGTTTGGTCGTCCCTCATCAAAGGCCGTTGGATCAAAGCCAACCAACGGCTGAGATCCCACGAACCTTAACCCATAGCCATTACCCGACCCTTTGACCCGATCCAGGCTGACCCTGAACTTAGACCAAACGACAACGTTTGGTTAAGTGGATTGATCTCAACCGTGCATCTTAATTGATCCAACGGATGAGATCAATCCACCCCACCCCTATTTAAGGATCAAACCCCTACCCCGGCCCCTAACTTAACACCCCCCTCCTCTCACTGTTCATCATCGTTCCCAAACCAAACCCCTAACCCTAGCCGCCCTAGAATCCCACCGCCTGAAACCCGGCGGCATCAACACCGCCGGTCACCAAACTAACACCCTAGAACCCCCTGAACATCCTCTATCTAGATATGCTAGCCACTTGGCTCGATTCTTCCTGAAGGTTCTCGAATCTTCATTTGAAGATTCGAGCCGAGCTTAGATCTAAATCAAACAACCCCTAGTTAACACCATAGTACCCCCTAGCATGCCTCGTTATGGATCTGATGTTTGTTTGGCTCGAATCATTTCCGAGCTTCTCGAATCTTCTTTTGAAGATTCGGACCAAACAAGAACAAACTCAGATCTATTCTAAACTGACACCAAATGACCCCTAGGCTACCCTCACCCTTGTGTCGTATTTGGTCCCCCTCGAATCTGACCAGAAATGGTTAAGTCCCAAATCGAACCTTCAAGAACCCTAGAAATACCAGACTTTTGGATTCTGTTCAAATTAAATAGAAGATTAAGGTTTAATCGACCTTAGTCAAAGTATTTTCAGTAGAAAATACTTCGACTAAGGTCTGTTTGATTTCAAACAAAGTCCAAATCCAAGTTGAGTTGAGCCCGGTTGAATTTGAAGGTTCAGAGGTAATTTTCTGTTTCTTATGTGTATTCTACGTGTATTCTATGTTCGTTTCATTAGTTTGTTTAATTTTTCATAATTTTCTAGTTAGTTTTGTTATACTGTCTCCTACCCGTCTACTTGATTCTAAATGTGAATTGTTTCTGTTGATTGTGATTATGTACAATGTGTGTAATCGACTCGATTAAGTTCGTCGATTAGTTGTATTGTGAATCTTGTTTCTGAAATGTTGACTGAAGCAACCTATTTCGGATGGATTATTTTGTTGTAATCAGTTGTTTCTTATTTGATAATCAGTTTGATTAATACTCGTTAATTAAGTCATCTTTGTTTATAGTTCAATAAAATCCATCAAATGGATGTTGTATGTGTGTTGATTTCTGAGCATTAAGTTTCAGGGCATTGTCAGTATATTGACAATGCTCCTGTATCTGTTTGATCCTAACTCAGTGTTGAAGTTCTGTTTAAATTGCTATGTTGAATTCAGTGTGATTTTACAAATGTTGATCAGATGTAATTGTGTTAGAAGGTTACATCCTTAGTTAGGATTCAGTCCAAAACTTTAGGATTGGTTATAGCTGCTTAAACAGATTTTAAAATCTGTATTGTTAGATTCTGAATTTAAGGCAGTAATAATAATAATTACAGTAGGAAATCTGGGACATTTTTTTTGGGACAGAATAGTGAGGGTAATGTGATAGAATAGTGGACTGAAAGTGGAATGTTGGTTGGCTATAATTTAAGATACTAATGGGAAACAAAGGGTAACGGGCTGCTTAAAATCAGGATAGGATCATTTAAATTATTCAAAAGCAGTTTTTAATGGAACTTTTTGATTTTAAAAGAAGAAGGGGGTCCAAGAAGCACTTAAAAAGATAGGACCAGCCCTGTATAAATACAGGGAGCTGGACAGACCTTAAGGGCAGATTTTAGGAGAGAAAAAATCAGATTTAAAGAGCAGAGCCTTTCAGACAGAAGAAGAAAAAAAGAGTGAGAGATTGAGAGATTTCAAGATCAGATTTTAAGAGGGAATTGAGAGAGAGAAATCAGTTTTCAGACAAAGAGTTTAGGACTGAATATCAGTCTTCAGGGAAAGTTTTTTTTTAAGAGAGTGAAAAGTCAGATTTGAGTGTGGAAAATCAAGCAGAAAATCAGAAATGAAAATCTGAAGAGGAAAAAGAAACAGAAAAGAAACCAAAAGAGAACAGTCACACACACACACAGATACAATAGCAGAAACAGAAAAATCAGAAATGGGATTTTGAAACAGAAAAGAAACTGAAATCTGAAATATTGTTCTTTCGCTGAATCTGTTCAAATTTATTTGATTACATTGTTCAGTTAAAATCTGAAGTTTCTTTAAAAATACTGTTACTGTGCATCTGGTTTCCTCGGGTCTTATTATTGCTCAAATCTGTGGATATACTGCTATTCTGCTTATTTTGTTATTGCTGCTACTGCTGAAATTTACTCCTTATACCTTCATTTCCAGGTACATATCCTTTTAAATTCTATGTTGGAAAGAAATTCAGCATGACAAATAAATGAAGCTTGAATTGTAATACTGCCTTCTATTCGTTTAAGTTTAAACATTTAAATTTCAGCTTTGGTTTCATGTTGGATAACCAGTAGTGAGTTCGACTTGATGGCTACAAGTTAATTGTCTTATTTTGAAACTCATATAAAACTTTGTAATAATGTTATCCATGTCGAAATTTCATTAGTTTAGTTATCTTTGAGTTGTGTAAATAGGAAGCATGGCAGAAATTATGGCTTTTATTTACACTTTATGGTATTGTTAGCTAGGTATAGCATAATATGGAAATATCAAGGAAAATATGCTATTAGTTTATTTTGTTAGTTAGTTAGTTGTTGTTTAAAGCTAGATGATGTTGGTTGCAATTTGCTATCTTTTGGCACAACATTGGTTGTGTTTATAATCAATAGTTGAAAGACGCGTTAGCATAATCCGCTATGTTCATGATGTCAAATATGGTGAGTAATATTGTATGCAATATCATTTTATTAAGTCAGCTAGACTTGTTCTCTTTCTTAATAATAAAGGGCTTAGGAACTTATACAATGTGAAAGTTAATGTTTAGTAATAATTCATATAGATTGAGAATCAAATTGGTTTGATTATATATATATCTATCCTAACTCAATCATAAGCATAATTAATTAATTTAATTTCGCCTATTGGATTAAAAATAAGTATATGAGAATAAGTTGAGATATACATGCATAAATTGCAACACTTTATATCAATGGTAGTTAGAAATAGAATTTGCACTAAATAAACAATGAAAAATTATAAAAATACGTCTTCCCTTCATAAATCATTTTTCATATACAATTCATTCTTTGGCATATATATATATATGTTGTGTTTGCTAAAAATCATTTTTTTTATTTTATTCTTTTCTTTGAATTTGAATAGTTGGGATGAATATAATTTATACTTAGAAATTATAACCGACGGGCAACATTTAATAAATTGTGAATTCTTGAAAAGAATTCAAAGGCATCCCTTAAATGTGAATTTCTCAGGACTTTCATATAAAAATGTGTAGATATAATAAACAATTTGTGAAAAATCCATAATATTATTACAAAGATTTTGCGCAATTAGGGATGCGTTCGCGCACCCTGATTATATTTTAAAATCAAATTCGGATTATGCGTACGCGCAATTTCGAGCGAGTTAAAATAATTTCAATTAACCCGGGATGTGCAGTTCACTGTCTAAATATGAGGGTGGTAACATTTTTTATTCTATTTTAAATCACGAACATAAAGGATATAATATGATCAATTATATTGTGTACACGTATGCGTGACATGATCCCCATAATTATGAAAGGTATATAATGCGAATATACGTACGCGTAATTCGTTTATATAATTGTAAACAATAAGTAAAAGCGGTAGTAAAAATCGTGCAATAAGAACGCATTTAGTAAAAATCAAGATAATTGAGCCAATAATAAAAACAGTTGAGCGACCGTGCTAGAACCACGGAATTCGGAAATGCCTAACACCTTCTTCCGGATTAACAGAATTCCTTACCCAGGATTTCTGGTTCGCAGAATAAATAACAGATTCATATTCTCCTCGATTCAGGGATTAAAACCGGTGACTTGGGACGCCTTAAAATTCCCAGGTGGCGACTCTGAAACAATTAAATAAATCCCGTTTCGACTGTCCTTCAATTGGAGAAAACTCCCCACGTGCCTCGCGGGCGCGGAAAAAGGAGGTGCGACAGCTCTGGCGACTCTGCTGGGGACAAAAGTGCTGTAACCCAGAACCACTGGTTCAGGGTTTAAAGAATTCGAGCTTAAAATAACTGCGATAATTGGCTTTATTTACTATATGATTTTTTAACTGTTTATATGATTAACATGCTAAATGTTTTTTTTACCGCTTTAATATTATTTGAATTGTGAATACATACAACTGCTACGAAACCCCCTTCTTTCTGAGTCTTCTAAATTTATGGTGCACACGTGCGCGTGGCCCACCTTTCTGTTAAAGTCATACCAAATAAGACGAAGTTGGGACAAGTAACTAGGCCGGGTAGACTTTCGTGCTCCCGGTACGTTGCCCCCGCTTCGGCTCAAACTGTCCGTTTGGGTAAGCCAGGTTTAGAGCAATCAACCTCAGGTTTTACACTTAGAATAACTCAGCCATGTACCGGATCCCTAGTAGGAACGAATATTTGCATCATATGCATTTGGCCTTGGAGACTCAACACAGGGGTTGGGTCTGTCTAGGACAGGTGAACCCAAAATGAAAAGACCATCATGATGCATCCTACTTGCTACTTGTGCATTCATTTGCCTCGAACATGCTTGTTGACCAGCTTAAATGAAATCATGGTGAGAACCTAGGAATAAAATGGGTTGTTTTTTTAAAAAAAAATTTTCCCCAAAAAACAGCTTTAAATCTTGAAATAAAAGTATTTAATAAATAAATTTTTTTTTTGAAAATGATTTTTTAGTGTATATTTTCAAAATGAGTCTTGACTTTATTAAATTAAATTTCCGATACAAAATGAGCACCACGCAAAACCCCCCATCCACGAATACAGAAGAGTTTCTATTTCAGATTCAAATGTGGTGGTATGATTTAGGCGAAGATGGTCAAAAATGCATCATCAAGCATTTGGGAAATCTCACGGATATTATGAAAGTTAAACCCCGTGATGATCTGATTGCGGCGTTAGTAACTTTTTGGGACCCTGCTCACAATGTCTTTCGTTTCTCTGACTTCGAGCTTACTCCTACATTAGAGGAAATAGCTGGATATGCTGGTTTTGACGGAAGTCTAAGAAATCAAAGCCTGATATTCACAAAGGCTCCTTCGGTACCTCGATTCTTCGGTCTTCTGAACATCAGCAGTCAAATCAGGAAAAGCAATGTCATCAATGGATGTTGTTCCTTCAACTTTTTGTATTCAAGGTTCGGAAAGTCAGATGGGTTCGAAATCCATGAGAAAGACCTTACTAACAAGCAAAACAAAGACACTTGGCAGATTCACCGTTGCTTTGCCTTCATGGTGGCTTTTCTAGGAATCATGGTCTTCCCAAACAAAGAGCGAACAATTGATATTCGCACCGCGAAAGTTGTGCAGATCCTCACCACCAAGGAAAATCACACTCTTGTCCTAATCATTCTCTCAGACATTTATCGGGCATTGACTTTATGTAAATCAGGAGCAAATGTCTTCGAAGGATGCAAAATTTTGTTGCAAATATGGGTGATTGAACATCTCAAACAACAGCCCAAGATCATACAGTATGGGCCAAGCAACGATAATTTCATCGAAAGTTATGAAGAGAGAATGAAAAATTATCAGGCTCCAGAAGGGATAGAAGCATGGGTATCTCATCTAAAGGCTTTAACGTCAAATCAAATAGAGTGGACTTTGGGATGGCTCCCGATGAGGGAAGTGATACACATGTCAACCTCAAATAGTTATCTGCTACTATTGGGATTGAGAAGCATCCAGCCGTATGTGCCACTAAGAGTCCTAAGACAACTAGGGAGATATCAAGTAGTTCCTGATGATGAAGATTTGAGTATACAAGTAATCGAATTACACCCAGAAGCCACTATTCCCGAGGCTCTACTTCAGCAGATGTGGAATGGATGTCGATACTTGAAGAGTGATACTCAAGTCCCAGACACTACAAAGGGTGAGATAAATCCTGGATATGCAAGATGGTTTGAAAAACGGTCTCGCGTGGATGATATAACAGAACCTGAGCTAAGAAGGCCAACAAAAATACCCCATGTTCAAAACTTCAATGATAAAATCCAAGAGCGGTTGATCTGGGGAGAAAAAGAAAAAGGGTACAAAGCAACTATCCATGCCCTAAAAGAAAATCTGAGAAGCCTCAGTTTGGAGAAAGATTTGAAAGCACAAGAAGCCGAATGCGAGAAGAAGAGTCTAGCTTGTGAGAATGAAAATCTTCATGCTCGATTCCAAAAAATGAAAAGAGTTTCTGAGACACCAAAGAGGAGCTGGAAGGATCAAAAAACCATCGCCAATCTTTTTGAAAGAATGCAAGATTATGATTCCATTCTTGCGGAAAACGAAAAGGCGTTGAGCAAAGCAAAAGAAAGGATCAAACAATTAAACGAAGAAGCCAGATCTAATAAGGAACGCCAAGATAGGCAGTCCGAAAAAGACAGGGCACAATTCAAGAAGGAAGAAGACCATTGGATACGATCAGAAGATCAGCTTCGTGCACAACTAGAAGAGGCAAGAAGATGCAACAGAGAACATCAACAAGCAGACCTCGACAGGGAAAGAGCGCAAGCAAAATTAGAGCAGGCCAGACTCCGAGCTCTATTAGAATCAGCTCTAGATCGTGAAAACCGTGTCAGAGATATAGCCACCACTCGTCAGCAGCAATTGCAAAACCAAGACCAACGTCTCCAGGATTTCAGGGCACAAATCCACGACTTGGCGGTCTACACCTCTCAAAGTTATGTAAATTGCCAAGGAATGGATTATGAAAGGTTTACAGAGCATGCACCCATTTTTGCTCGTCATCTAGCAATGGAGTTGGAAAGGATGTATCGTACGCTGGGAGGCCATCCAGGTCAAGCCCCACATTGAGCAGATAATCCAATAATTGACAACAAAAGTGGAAAGTGGGGCATGTTGTGAGATGTTAAGAGTTGTATCTTGTATTTTTATTTCAGTATGTGTGTTTTAAATCATTTTCTTAAAGTTTTCAAATGTAATTCCATCTTTGTATAATGAATAAAAGTGATTGCCTTGAGTCCGAACTACGCAAGGTCTGATTCATGTAAGGGCATGATACGTATGCAATCTCTATAAGATTAGACCACCACGATAAAAGATATATATAATAAATAGAAGTGAATAACAATAAAAATTTCAAGAAAGCTGGGACGACACAAGCAGCTGAGCAAATGCATAATAGAAAAGGATTATTTGTTTAGGAGCATTGCATTTCAACGTGTGATTATATATGTGTTAAACTCTCAGAACTAACAAGTTTGTTCATTTCCAGAATTCAAGCAGTTAGTTTCTCTAAAGAGTATACTGGCATATTATCATTATCACACAAGATCAAAAGGACCAATACCCGAAAGTATGTCTATCCCAGATGTTGACACAGGTATGGAGCTAGAGGAGATGGATGTCGGGAAAATGAAAGAAGAGATGTTTAAACTCAAGCAACAAATGACTGAGATGTACCAAGCCTGGTCTACAGGACAGTTACCCCCATCTTACCCGAATAACCCTGCTCCATCAATGACCCAAACTCAGGATAATATTACCACTGAATTATCCCCAAATTTCCCCATTTACCAGCACTACCGAGGCACCACCTCTCAGACACCACAGTCTCCACCTCCGAAACCAGTTCCATACTTTCCTCCACCTATGACTCCTGTTTTCGTAGCACCTCCCCCTGCTACATTCCACAAATCTCCTAGTGAGCCTACATTCCAGGCCCAGGACAACCAATATTACCCACCGGAGCCCACCCTCAAAGCCTCCGAAATTAATTCAACTGCTCCTCGTTTTGATCTCCCAACCGAAATTGACAAGCCAGCCAAAAATGCTGAACAAGAAGAGATGTTCAGGAAGGTCAAGAGTTTAGAACAATCGTTCAGAGACATGCGAGGATTAGGTGGGCAAGTCAGTGTAGCATACAAAAATTTGTGCTTATTCCCCAATATACAATTACCAGTTGGCTTCAAGATGCCCAAATTTGACCTATACAACAGGCACGGCGACCCAATAGCCCACTTAAGGGGTTTCTGTAGCAAGATGCGAGGAGCTGGGGGAAAGGATGAATTATTGATGGCTTACTTCAGTCAAAGTTTAAGCGGATCAGCTTTGGAGTGGTATACACGCCAGGACCATGGGAGATGGTACACTTGGGATGACCTGGCACAGGCATTCGCATACCATTTCCAATACAATCTGGAAATCATCCCAGATCGACTATCTTTGACAAAATTTGAGAAGAAACACAATGAAAGTTTCAGAGAGTATGGTTTCCGGTGGAGAGAACAGGCAGCACGAGTGGATCCTCCTATGCAGGAGAGTGAAATGGTAGACTAATTCCTCCAAGCCTTGGAACCAACTTACTATGCCCATCTGGTTTCAGCGGTTGGAAAATCATTCAACGAAGTGGTGAAGATGGGAGGTATGGTGGAAGAAGGTCTCAAAACAAATAAAATTATGAGCTATTCAGCAATTAAGGCAACTACTCAAGCTATTCAAGGCGGGGTAGGAGGAATCGGAAGAAAGAAGAGGGAGGAAGCAGCGGTAGTTGATTCAGGAATTTGGTCGGGACCTAGAGATTCACCGCTTTACTATAATCAACAACGACCTCGCCAATCAGCTTACCACCATGATTCATCCCAACACTACTATCACCCTTCAGAGCCTCATTTTTCCATTAACCATGCTCAAGCATACAATCAGCCACCTGTTCACACCAATTGGCGTGCTCCTGCCACACCAAATACTTACCCACGAGCCTATCCCGGACCAGGTTTCAGGCCTAGGCCAGCATTCAGGGGAGAAAGGGAACAGAAAAAGAAAACTTACACTCCATTGGGAGAGTCTTACACCAGTCTGTTCCCCAGGCTGAGACAGCTAGACATGCTAAGACCAATACAATCCAAGCTACCCAATCCTCCTCCAAAGAATCTGGATTACACCATTAGCTGTGAGTATTGCTCCGGTGCACCAGGCCATGATACGGAGAAATGCTGGCATTTGAAAAATGCAATACAAGAGCTGATTGATACTAATAAAATCGAGGTTCAAACCCCCGAAGCTCCCAATATCAATAGAAATCCAATGCCAGCCCATCAAGAGGCCAATATGATAGAAATCATACAAGCTGATGGGGAGACAAAGAAGCCGTCACAAACTGTCATGATGATCAAGTCTCATGAAGCCAAGCCAGATAAGCAGTTAACAGAGGAGAAGCCGGTACCTAAGCAGAACAGAAATGGTGATGAACCATCTATGATAGTCGAGGAGGGATCATCTAGCAAAGTTGCCAAAACAAGAAAGGCCGAAAGTAATAGTACCAGGGGTTGCTAGCAAACCCATTGTATTCGTGGAAGGAGACTGTACAGATCGGGTTATTATCACACCCGTAACCCAGCTGCCAGTCATCAACAACAAAGCCATCCCATGGAACTATGAACGGGTGACTGTAATGTACAAGGGAAAAGAAGTCAAGGAAGAGGTGTGTGAGGCGCAAGGCTTGACTCGTTCGGGAAGATGTTTTACGCCCGAAGAGTTAAGAAAAACTAAAAATAATCCAACACCAATAAAGAGAGCTGTGACGGAAGAAGAGGCGGAAGAGTTTTTAAGAAAAATGAAACTCCATGATTATTCTGTTGTGGATCAATTAAAGAAGACGCCCGCTCAAATTTCATTGTTGTCATTACTGATCCATTCAGAGGAGCACCGTCTGGCTTTGATGAAAATCCTGAACGAGGCTCATGTTCCTGAAAAGATCTCTGTAAATCATTTGGGAAGAATAGCCAACAAAATCTTTGAGACAAACAGAATTACATTTGCTGATGATGAATTGCCTGTGGAAGGTACTGAGCACAACAGAGCTCTTTACCTCACCGTGAAATGTGAAAACTCCGTAGTAACCCGGGTATTGGTTGACAATGGGTCAAGTGCAAACATCTGCCCTCTCTCCACTTCAAGCAAATTAAAAATTAAAGAGGAGAGGATCCAGAAAAATAGTATTTGCGTACGGGGGTTTGACGGTGGAAGCAGAGATTCATATGGCGACATAGTGTTGGAACTAACAATAGGGCCAGTTGAATTCACAATGGAATTTCAAGTGTTGGACATAACTGTTTCTTACAACTTGTTGTTGGGTCGACCATGGATCCATACTGCTAAAGCAGTCCCGTCAACACTATATCAGGCTGTCAAGTTTGAATGGGATCATCAAGAAATAGTTGTGCATGGGGAAGAAAGTTTAAATGCTCACAGCAGTACCATTGTACCGGTCGAGGGAACAGAAAATGACCAGGGACCATGGGTATACCAAGTATCTGACACAGTGTCGGTAGAGAAAATTCCAAAGGGGAAATACCTTCCGAATCCAAAGATATCCTCTGCATCAGTCATGGTAGCTTATGAAATGTTAAAGAATGGTTTTATACCCGGCAAAGGTCTGGGCTTATCTTTGCAAGGAATTATACAACCAGTATCTCTCCCCGAGAACTGGGGAACATTCGGTTTGGGGTTCATACCCACTGTAAATGACGTGATAAAGGCCAGAAAGTTGAAACACAAGGCATGAGTTCTTCCAAAACCAGTCCCACATCTGTCAAAGTCTTTTGTCAAGACCGGTGCTAAAAATCGCCCGATAACAACAATTCCTAAATCCCGGGTCAATCCTGAGGAAAAATTAATTGAAAGATTCGAGAAATTGTTTGATGATGTGAATATGTTGGAAAACGGAGAAGGGTGTAGCAACGCAGAAGTTCAATTCATTGGGCCAGAAACAAAGCTTAATAATTGGAAAGCCACTCCTCTCCCCATTCGAAAGGAGTCTCGGTAGTTTATTTTGATTTTCTTTCAAGTTTGTTTGGGTTACTTCAGGGTTGTAATCCCAAAGCTTATCTTATAGTTTGTTTGAAGTGTGCAAACCTTGTTATCTTTCACCATCCAATAAAAAGCAGTTTCCTTTTTATTATCATTCCTGATAGTTTTTTTTTTCTGTACAGTTCTTTTTACGCTGGCTCTAGTGATATGGCATGCATGAGGAATCCTCAGCCCAGTCTTAAAAATCAATCTGGTTCCGAAGTAATAATTCAAGAAATGTATTGTGATTATGAATCAGAATATGATGAAGATGAGGTTTTTGAAGAGATTAGTAAAGAGTTAATTCACTTTGAGGAAAAAATCAAACCTAACTTGAGTGATACCAAAGACATCAATATAGGGGACACGAGTAATATCCGGGAAACTAAAATAAGTGTCCATCTCGAACCAAAGATCCGAGAAGAGTTAATTAAAGCACTCATAGAATTCAAAGATGTTTTTGCATGGTCATATGACGACATGCCGGGCCTGAGCACTGATTTAGTAGTTCACAAATTGCCCACCGATCCAACGGTGCCTCCTGTCAAGCAAAGCTGAGAAAATTCAAGCCTGATATGAGTGTGAGGATTAAGGAAGAAATCACCAAACAATTGGAAGCAAAGGTCATTCGAGTCACTCGATATCCTATTTGGTTGGCTAATATCGTTCCTGTACCAAAGAAAGACGGCAAAATTAGAGTATGCGTCGACTACCGCAATCTCAACAAAGCGAGTCCAAAGGATAATTTCCCATTACCCAATATCCATATTTTGATCGACAATTGTGCCAAGCATGATATAGGATCTTTCGTGGATTATTATGCCGGGTATCATCAAATTCTAATGGATGAAGAAGACGCAGAAAAGACGGCATTCATCACACCATGGGGAACTTATTGCTACCGGGTAATGCCATTCGGTTTAAAGAACGCCGGAGCAACCTATATGAGAGCAATGACCACAATATTTCATGATATGATACACAAGGAGATTCAGGTATACGTGGACGATGTGATCATAAAATCAAAGCATTAGGCCGAACACGTTGGGGATTTGAGGAAGTTCTTCTTAAGGCTTCGCAGGTACAACCTCAAGCTTAACTCTGCCAAATGCGCATTTGGAGCTCCATCTGGAAAATTGCTGGGATTCATAGTCAGTCGATGAGGTATCAAGCTAGACCCATCAAAAATCAAATCCATCCAAGAATTGCCACCTCCAAGAAACAAAATTGAAGTAATGAGTTTGTTGGGAAGGTTAAATTACATCAGCAGGTTTATTGCTCAGCTCACAACAACCTGTGAGCCAATTTTCAAATTGTTGAAAAAGGATGCTGCGGTCAAATGGACCGATGAGTGTCAAGAAGCGTTCGATAAGATAAAAGGGTACTTGTCGAACCCACCCGTGTTGGTCCCGCCAGAGCCGGGAAGACCTTTGATTCTTTACTTGACGGTTTTGGAAAATTCATTTGGTTGTGTATTGGGGCAACATGACCTCACTGGCAGAAAAGAACAGGCCATCTACTACCTCAGCAAGAAATTCACAGCTTATGAGGTTAAGTATACTCATCTGGAGAAGACATGTTGCGCCCTGACTTGGGTAGCTCAAAAATTGAAACACTACTTGTCATCCTACACTACTTACCTCATTTCTCGTCTGGATCCATTGAAATATATTTTTCAAAAGCCTATGCCAACGGGAAGACTTGCAAAGTGGCAGATATTGCTCACAGAATTTGACATCATCTATGTGACTCGAACTGCAATGAAGGCCCAAGCATTGGCCGATCATTTAGCCGAAAACCCGGTCGATGAGGAATACGAACCATTGAAAACCTATTTTCCTGATGAAGAAATAATGCACATCGACGAGGTGGAGCGAATTGAAAAACCTGGCTGGAAACTTTTCTTTGATGGAGCCGCTAACATGAAAGGAGTCGGGATAGGAGCTGTAATCATCTCTGAAACAGGGCATCACTATCCTGTTACGGCTCAACTGCGATTTTATTGCACCAATAATATGGCTGAATATGAAGCTTGTATTTTGGGGTTAAGGCTAGCCGCAGACATGGGTATCCGAGAAATCTTAGTCATGGGAGATTCAGATCTTTTGGTACATCAAATTCAAGGAGAATGGGAAATCCGAGACTTAAAGCTCATACCATACCGACAATGTCTACATGATCTTTGTCAGCGGTTTCAATCAGTGGAGTTCCAACATATTCCAAGAATCCATAATGAGGTTGCCGATGCATTGGCTACCCTGGCATCAATGTTGCATCATCCGGACAAAGTTTATGTAGATCCGATATATATTCAAGTCCACGATCAGCACGCTTATTGCAATATGGTCGAAGAAGAATTTGATGGTGAACCATGGTTCCACGACATCAAGGAGTATATCAGGATGGGGATATATCCCGCACAAGCCACAGGAGATCAAAAGAGGACCATTAGGCGATTGGCAAATGGATTCTTCTTAAGCGGAGGAGTTTTGTATAAAAGAACACCAGATCTTGGATTATTAAGATGCATAGATGCCAGACAAGCTACAACTGTCATGTCTGAAGTACATTCGGGAGTTTGCGGACCCCACATGAGTGGATATGTATTAGCAAAGAAGATCCTCCGAGCTGGTTACTATTGGCTTACCATGGAGCGAGATTGTATCAGTTTTGTGCGCAAGTGTCATCAATGCCAGATACACGGAGATTTGATTCATTCTCCACCATCCGAGTTGCACACAATGTCGGCACCATGGCCCTTCGTTGCTTGGGGCATGGATGTGATTGGACCAATTGAGCCGGCAGCATCCAATGGGCACAGGTTCATTCTGGTAACCATCGATTATTTTACCAAATGGGTTGAGGCCAAGACATTCAAATCAGTGACCAAGAAAGCTGTGGTCGATTTTGTCCACTCAAATATCATATGTCGGTTCGGAATCCCAAAGGTGATCATCACAGATAACGGTGCTAATCTTAACAGCAACTTAATGAAGGAAGTATGTCAACAGTTTAAGATTACACATCGCAACTCTACCCCATATCGGCCCAAGGCGAATGGAGCAGTAGAGGCAGCCAACAAAAACATAAAGAAGATACTTCGGAAAATGGTAGAAGGTTCAAAACAATGGCATGAAAAATTACCATTTACATTATTGGGATACCGCACTACTATTCACACTTCAGTAGGAGCAACTCCTTATTTGTTGGTATATGGCACTGAAGCAGTAATTCCTGCAGAAGTTGAGATTCCTTCCCTTCGGATTATCGCCGAAGCAAAGATTGATGATGATGAGTGAGTCAAAACCCGTCTGGAACAGTTAAACTTGATTGATGAAAAACGATTGGCTGCAGTATGTCATGGTCAATTATATCAAAGAAGAATAGCAAGAGCATACAACAAAAAAGTGCGTCCACGGAAGTTCGAAGTGGGCCAACATGTGCTGAAACGTATTCTTCCCCATCAGGTCGAGGCAAAAGGAAAATTTTCCCCGAATTGGCAAGGACCATTCATTGTGACCAGAATATTATCGAATGGTGCACTATGCTTAACAGATATTGAAGGCAAATGCATAGACATGGCGATCAATTCTGACGCGGTAAAGAGATATTATGCATAACTTTTTGAATGTTTGTATTTAGCATTATTTCAAAGATTGGAATGACAAAGGCAATTTATTCTGCTATCCAAACACTATACCATTTGCTTCCCCTTCGAGCCATATTTGTTTCTTTCTTACCCTCTCTTGAAATCAATGAAAATCAAATATGAAATATAAAAAAAGAAAAAATCACTATTATTGAGTGAACTACGGTTGACCTGATTCCTCAAAGAAGGATACGTAGGCGCCTCACGGCTCGGTCATAGGGTGCACAATATACATAATGTGCACGAAAAGAAACATTAAGAGACCCCAATCAAGAAACTGGGGCAAGAATTGTATTGGAAATAAGAAAAGATTCCAAGAGTTGTAATTTTAAACCCATACCAAAACTGTTTAGCTTTTGATACCTTTCCATTCCCAACCACATACCAAAAAGACCTTTCGATCAATCTTAGAAAAATGCTGAGTCAAACAAATGAAGATAGTTCATAACACTCTGGTACAAACAAGAAAGGAGAGTAAAAATGAGAGAGTCTTATAGGTGAAAACTCACACGGGCACCATAAGGCGATGGAAGTTGAGAGAAAGTAAAAGGAGAGAGTCTTATTGGTGAAAACCTTCGCAGGCACCATAAGGCGAAAAAGAAGTAAGAAATGAACAAATGAGGAAGGTTTATCGGTGAAAACTCTTTGAGATACTGCAAGTCCAACAGGTCTGTAAAATGAAAAATAAAGTTGGATTACGGAAATTTTGGGGAAAACAAAAATGAGACAATTGAAAGGAGATTGATTAAAAGACTGGGTTGATTAATCCAAAATGCATACCCTGATCATTGGCGCCAGTGACTCCAATCAGATAAGTTTATTCCTTTTCCAACAGTCATCCAAATTTGGATTTTTCTTTTCATTATATAATTGTCGAAATCAGCGTGTTTCGTTACTAATAATCTTACTTTTCTAAAGCTTTGAGATAAGCTTTATTCCAAACAAATAAGAAGGAATGTCGAGGTATATTACCAAGATTCAAGGTTACATGATGCAAAATAAGGCCATGAAAGGCGGGAGATAAAAAATAATAAGATATGGGAGGAAGAAAAATGAAATCAAAAGTGGATCAACAATGTCCGGAGAGACATATGATTACGGTTAAAAGGGTTTGAAGGAAAACATACAGAGGGGAATCCTATAGTCAAGGGTCAATTACAAGGACAAAACAGTCTTTTTCAACCATTCTAAGGCAATAAAAAAGAGACGAAAAGAAGCCTCACCATCAGCAAGAATACCCCAGTTAACCACCCTGCTTTAAACTAATGAAGTTTTCTTTGATTTAAAACAGGGGCAAAGACAATATTTGTGTCAGGAAATACCTGATAAAGAATTAAAAAAATCAGGCGTCCACCTGGAGAACGAGGATGAGAAAAGAAGAAGTCAGGCGTCCACCTGGAGAATGAGGATAAGAATTGAAGAAGTCAGGAGTCCACCTGGAGAATGAGGACAAAGAATTAAAGAAGTCAGGCGTCCACCTGGAGAATGAGGACAAAGAATTGAAGAAATCAGGCGTCCACCTGGAGAATGAGGATGAGAAAAGAAGAAGTCAGGCGTCCACCTGGAGAATGAGGATGAGAAAAGAAGAAGTCAGGCGTCCACCTGGAGAATGAGGATGAGAATTGAAGAAGTCAGGCGTCCACCTGGAGAATGAGGATGAGAATTGAAGAAGTCAGGCGTCCACCTAGAGAATGAGGATGAGAAAAGAAGAAGTCAGGCGTCCACCTGGAGAATGAGGATGAAAATTAAAGAAGTCAGGCGTCCACCTGGAGAATGAGGATGAGAATTGAAGAAGTCAGGCGTCCACCTGGAGAATGAGGATGAGAAAAGAAGAAGTCAGGCGTCCACCTGGAGAATGAGGATGAGAATTGAAGAAGTCAGGCGTCCACCTGGAGAATGAGGATGAGAATTGAAGAAGTCAGGCGTCCACCTGGAGAATGAGGATGAGAAAAGAAGAAGTCAGGCGTCCACCTGGAGAATGAGGATGAGAATTGAAGAAGTCAGGCGTCCACCTGGAGAATGAGGATGAGAATTAAAGAAGTCAGGCGTCCACCTGGAGAATGAGGATGAGAATTGAAGAAGTCAGGCGTCCACCTGGAGAATGAGGATGAGAATTGAAGAAGTCAGGCGTCCACCTGGAGAATGAGGATGAGAATTAAAGAAGTCAGGCGTCCACCTGGAGAATGAGGATGAGAATTGAAGAAGTCAGGCGTCCACCTGGAGAATGAGGATGAGAATTGAAGAAGTCAGGCGTCCACCTGGAGAATGAGGATGAGAAAAGAGGAAGTCAGGCGTCCACCTGGAGAATGAGGACAAAGAATTGAAGAAGTCAGGCGTCCACCTGGAGAATGAGGATGAAGAAAGAAAAGAAGCAGTCAGGCACCCACCTGGAGAACGAGGGAATGCAATTGAAGTGTTGAAATCAAAAGCCCACTCATATGATAAAGGAGCACATTTAGAATCAATAAAGCAGAGGAATCCAACAAAATCCCCAGCAAGAAACAACAAGAGTCCCAAACAGATGAAGAAAATACGGGACACAATGAAAAGGAAAACGGAATAAGTCAAATGCCCAAGAGTCACCAAGATATCAAGACAACAAGAAACGCAAGGGCATGATCTAGATAAGATTTTTATAATTAATGTACCATAGTCTAGTTTAGCTTTTTGTATTACCTTTGAAGTAAGGTGTAATAAGGAGGTCAACAAGCAGTAAAAATAACACGAAGCAGCAGTAACATCACAGTCCCACGGTAGTCCCAGCTACCTAAAACTTCCCGAACTACATTGACCTGATTCCTTTATAGCCAAGGATATGTAGGAAACCTTTGAAGCAGAGGTTCGGTCAAATCTTTCAAAAATGCTTCCCACAGAGTATTCGAACGGGCAAAAATCACTCGTATCCCTCACTTTATCTTTGCACGAAAACTTTTCGAGTTTCCGCACAAAGAGGGGCAGCTGTGAGCACGTGATTTTTGCCTTACGAAAACTACTCCAAAATAAATCAAAAAATAAAATAAATTTCTTTTACTGTGTAATTTTTGAATTTTGTGTGGTGTTAAATATTTGTGTTATGTCCGTAAATGTTTACTTTGTCATAATAAAATGAAAATTAAAATAAAATACATGTTGCATGCATATAGGATTTAATTATGCATTGATTCAAAATAAAATCACAAAAAAATATGCATTTTGTTCTATTTTTAATATTCCACTGTGTGATTAATGTTTTATCTGTACGTTGAATAGTTGTTATGAAGTGATTAATATTTTGTGTAAGGTTAAAAATTGTTTTATAATTTTATTAGGATTTTTTAATGATTAATAATAAAATTAGAAAATAAAATAAAATAGAATGGGAAAATCGGACCTGGATTTAAATCCAGGCCCAAATCAAATTACCCTTCCGCAGCCCAATTCCAACACTCCCAGGTCCGGTCCAAATTCAAACAAACCAAAACGACAACGTTTGGTCGTCCCTCATCAAAGGCCGTTGGATCAAAGCCAACCAACGGTTGAGATCCCACGAACCTTAACCCATAGCTATTACCCGACCCTTTGACCCGATCCAGGCTGACCCTGAACTTAGACCAAACGACAACGTTTGGTTAAGTGGATTGATCTCAACCGTGCATCTTAATTGATCCAACGGATGAGATCAATCCACCCCACCCCTATTTAAGGATCAAACCCCTACCCCGGCCCCTAACTTAACACCCCCTAACCCTAGCCACCCTAGATCCCAAACCAAACCCCTAACCCTAGCCACCCTAGAATCCCACTGCCTGAAACCTGGCGGCATCAACACCGCCGGTCACCAAACTAACACCCTAGAACCCCCTGAACATCCTCTATCTAGATATGCTAGCCACTTGGCTCGAATCTTCCTGAAGGTTCTCGAATCTTCATTTGAAGATTCGAGCCGAGCTTAGATCTAAATCAAACAACCCCTAGTTAACACCATAGTACCCCCCAGCATGCCTCGTTATGGATCTGATGTTTGTTTGGCTCGAATCATTTCCGAGCTTCTCGAATCTTCTTTTGAAGATTCGGACCAAACAATAACAAACTCAGATCTATTCTAAACTGACACCAAATGACCCCTAGGCTACCCTCACCCTTGTGTCGTATTTGGTCCCCCTCGAATCTGACCAGAAATGGTTAAGTCCCAAATCGAACCTTTAAGAACCCTAGAAATACCAGACTTTTGGATTCTGTTCAAATTAAATAGAAGATTGAGGTTTAATCGACCTTAGTCAAAGTATTTTCAGTAGAAAATACTTCGACTAAGGTCTGTTTGATTTCAAACAAAGTCCAAATCCAAGTTGAGTTGAGCCCGGTTGAATTTGAAGGTTCAGAGGTAATTTTCTATTTCTTATGTGTATTCTACGTGTATTCTATGTTCGTTTCATTAGTTTGTTTAATTTTTCATAATTTTCTAGTCAGTTTTGTTATATTGTCTCCTACCCGTCTACTTGATTCTAAATGTGAATTGTTTCTGTTGATTGTGATTATGTACAATGTGTGTAATCGACTCGATTAAGTTCGTCGATTAGTTGTATTGTGAATCTTGTTTCTGAAATGTTGACTGAAGCAACCTATTTCGGATGGATTATTTTGTTGTAATCAGTTGTTTCTTATTTGATAATCAGTTTGATTAATACTCATTAATTAAGTCATCTTTGTTTATAGTTCAATAAAATCCATCAAATGGATGTTGTATGTGTGTTGATTTCTGAGCATTAAGTTTCAGGGCATTGTCAGTATATTGACAATGCTCCTGTATCTGTTTGATCCTAACTCAGTGTTGAAGTTCTGTTTAAATTGCTATGTTGAATTCAGTGTGATTTTACAAATGTTGATCAGATGTAATTGTGTTAGAAGGTTACATCCTTAGTTAGGATTCAGTCCAAAACTTTAGGATTGGTTATAGCTGCTTAAACAGATTTTAAAATCTGTATTGTTAGATTCTGAATTTAAGGCAGTAATAATAATAATTACAGTAGGAAATCTGGGACATTTTTTTGGGACAGAATAGTGAGGGTAATGTGATAGAATAGTGGACTGAAAGTGGAATGTTGGTTGGCTATAATTTAAGATACTAATGGGAAACAAAGGGTAACGGGCTGCTTAAAATCAGGATAGGATCATTTAAATTATTCAAAAGCAGTTTTTAATGGAACTTTTTGATTTTAAAAGAAGAAGGGGGTCCAAGAAGCACTTAAAAAGATAGGACCAGCCCTGTATAAATACAGGGAGCTGGACAGACCTTAAGGGCAGATTTTAGGAGAGAAAAAATCAGATTTAAAGAGCAGAGCCTTTCAGACAGAAGAAGAAAAAAAGAGTGAGAGATTGAGAGATTTCAAGATCAGATTTTAAGAGGGAATTGAGAGAGAGAGAAATCAGTTTTCAGACAAAGAGTTTAGGACTGAATATCAGTCTTCAGGGAAAGTTTTTTTTTTAAGAGAGTGAAAAGTCAGATTTGAGTGTGGAAAATCAAGCAGAAAATCAGAAATGAAAATCTGAAGAGGAAAAAGAAACAGAAAAGAAACCAAAAGAGAACAGTCACACACACACACACACAGATACAACAGCAGAAACAGAAAAATCAGAAATGGGATTTTGAAACAGAAAAGAAACTGAAATCTGAAATATTGTTCTTTCGCTAAATCTGTTCAAATTTATTTGATTCCATTGTTCAGTTAAAATCTGAAGTTTCTTTAAAAATACTGTTACTGTGCATCTGGTTTCCTCGGGTCTTATTATTGCTCAAATCTGTGGAAATACTGCTATTCTGCTGATTTTGTTACTGCTGCTACTGCTGAAATTTACTCCTTATACCTTCATTTCCAGGTACATATCCTTTTAAATTCTATGTTGGAAAGAGATTCAGCATGACAAATAAATGAAGCTTGAATTGTAATACTGCCTTCTATTCGTTTAAGTTTAAACATTTAAATTTCAGCTTTGGTTTCATGTTGGATAACCAGTAGTGAGTTCGACTTGATGGCTGCAAGTTAATTGTCTTATTTTTAAACTCATATAAAACTTTGTAATAATGTTATCCATGTCGAAATTTCATTAGTTTAGTTATCTTTGAGTTGTGCAAATAGGAAGCATGGCAGAAATTATGGCTTTTATTTACACTTTATGGTATTGTTAGCTAGGTATAGCATAATATGGAAATATCAAGGAAAATATGCTATTAGTTTATTTTGTTAGTTAGTTAGTTGTTGTTTAAAGCTAGATGATGTTGGTTGCAATTTGCTATCTTTTGACACAACATTGGTTGTGTTTATAATCAATAGTTGAAAGACGCGTTAGCATAATCCGCTATGTTCATGATGTCAAATATGGTGAGTAATATTGTATGCAATATCATTTTATTAAGTCAGCTAGACTTGTTCTCTTTCTTAATAATAAAGGGCTTAGGAACTTATACAATGTGAAAGTTAATGTTTAGTAATAATTCATATAGATTGAGAATCAAATTGGTTTGATTATATATATATCTATCCTAACTCAATCATAAGCATAATTAATTAATTTAATTTCGCCTATTGGATTAAAAATAAGTATATGAGAATAAGTTGAGATATACATGCATAAATTGCAACACTTTATATCAATGGTAGTTAGAAATAGAATTTGCACTAAATAAACAATGAAAAATTATAAAAATACGTCTTCCCTTCATAAATCATTTTTCATATACAATTCATTCTTTGGCATATATATATATATGTTGTGTTTGCTAAAAATCATTTTTTTTATTTTATTCTTTTCTTTGAATTTGAATAGTTGGGATGAATATAATTTATACTTAGAAATTATAACCGACGGGCAACATTTAATAAATTGTGAATTCTTGAAAAGAATTCAAAGGCATCCCTTAAATGTGAATTTCTCAGGACTTTCATATAAAAATGTGTAGATATAATAAACAATTTGTGAAAAATCCATAATATTATTACAAAGATTTTGCGCAATTAGGGATGCGTTCGCGCACCCTGATTATATTTTAAAATCAAATTCGGATTATGCGTACGCGCAATTTCGAGCGAGTTAAAATAATTTCAATTAACCCGGGATGTGCAGTTCACTGTCTAAATATGAGGGTGGTAACATTTTTTTATTCTATTTTAAATCACGAACATAAAGGATATAATATGATCAATTATATTGTGTACACGTATGCGTGACATGATCCCCATAATTATGAAAGGTATATAATGCGAATATACGTACGCGTAATTCGTTTATATAATTGTAAACAATAAGTAAAAGCGGTAGTAAAAATCGTGCAATAAGAACGCATTTAGTAAAAATCAAGATAATTGAGCCAATAATAAAAACAGTTGAGCGACCGTGCTAGAACCACGGAATTCGGAAATGCCTAACACCTTCTTCCGGATTAACAGAATTCCTTACCCAGGATTTCTGGTTCGCAGAATAAATAACAGAGTCATATTCTCCTCGATTCAGGGATTAAAACCGGTGACTTGGGACGCCTTAAAATTCCCAGGTGGCGACTCTGAAACAATTAAATAAATCCCGTTTCGACTGTCCTTCAATTGGAGAAAACTCCCCACGTGCCTCGCGGGCGCGGAAAAAGGAGGTGCGACAACTAGTACTACTGGTAAGCCTAGGAGAAACTCACCGCTACCTCTCAACCTTCAACCCTAATTCTTGATTGTCACGATCCAATTTCTTTTATTGGTCGTGATGGCGCCCAACGTCATTGCTAGGCAAGCCAATGGTGAACTAGCCATGTATTTATTCTTTTTAAAAATTTCAAAGTAGTTGATCTTAATTTAGTAAGTAAAAAGAAGTGAAAAATTTAATAAAGTAAAGCGTAAACAAATGAAAGAGCAAGTACGGTGAAATAAATACCCTAAAGCCATCAAGTGTCAACTAGAATGCTTCCAATATTTGGCATCACAAGTTTATGAGAAACTAGTAGAATATACAAAACATTACGCCACTGTTTGAAATAGAATAGACAGAAACTAAATACAAAAGAGAGAGAGAGATTGCGGTGCTGCAGAACGGACTTAGAAAGCAACTCACCACTATGCTTTAAGATAATGTGGGTGCGCGCCTGAATGAACACCAGATGCACCTGCCTCAGACCCTGCACTATTAGTGTAGAAGTGTAGCGTGAGTACATAAACAACATGTAACTCAGTAATTATCCAGTCTAACTTCGAAGAAGTAGTGACTAGGGGTCGACATCAACACTTACTATGGGCCAACAAATAAAATACAGAAATTCTAAATAAGCACAAATTATGTAAATAATAATAATCACTCAATGACAAGCGGTGAATAAATAATTCTTCAACTAATAGTAAATTCCAAGTCAATCTTTGTAATTAAATATTTATAATCTCTCAAGACATAACATTATATCAAGTATACTTAGGCTCTGGTATTGGGCTCCGAGTATTATCATGCATGATATATGACAAGGTCGTACGGCCCCATCCAAAATATTGTGTGCATTACCGAGGGTCGAACGACACGAACCATAGATGCATTTATTATACTGCCGAGGCAAACGACCCGCTCCCATGAGAGTAGAGAAGTTCACCTTGCTCGCCGAGGTACTTGCGACGCGAGAGGACATGGATTTCTAAAAGTTACTATGTGTTCCTCAATTCTTCCCAAAAATAAGAAATCTAAACTTGAAAAATTCAAGTTTAAAATCCCTAGTCTCAGCTCTGTTTAAGACAATTAATATACATTATAAATATAACAGTACAATTAAAGCATGATGTGGATCTAAGATTACCCGTACATCTCATGAAATATAGCTACGCACGGACTCTCATCACCTAATGCGTACGTAGCTCCCCCCCACAAGTAATACAAAACAAGATACACCTAAGGGGATGGGTTCCATCTTACAAGGTTAGGCAAGAGACTTACCTCGTTCTTAAGCTCACTTCCGGTCCACAAATCCGCTCTAAAGCCTCAACTTGGTGCCAAACAATCTGAAACTAGTCAAATATTATATAAGTTAATCAATACGTGCTCAAAAGTTCATAATTTAACTATTAGAGTGATTACCCAACCCAAATTGGAAGATTCCTAACATTCACCCCCGGACCCACATTCCTCGATTGTGGAAATTTTCGAAGATAAATTTTACTCATAACCTCACGAACTCAAATATATAATTTTCACCCAATCGCATAATCATTTTCGTAGTTAAACTCCATTTTTATTAAAACCTAGATTTTTCAACTAAACCCATATTTTCCACAATTTTACATGTTAAAATCTACCCAAAATCTATGTATTAAACTTACATTGGGTAGGAATTACTTACCTTCAATAGCTAGGTAGAAAGTCCTCTCCAAGAAGCTCCAAATTCGGACCACACAAGTGAGAAATGAGAAAAATGGGTCTAAGTCCCGTTTTTAAAAATATTTCTACTTAGGGGTCCTCATACGTGATCGCGATAAGGTATCCATGATCATGAAGGTCAAAAAGGCCAAGCCCAGAAAAATGCCTTTCACGAACACGAGAAAGGCCACGCGAATGCGAAGGCTTAGCAGGCCTGCCCATCGCGAATGCGATGGCCTCAACGCGAACACAAAGGCCATCGACTGACCCCTCCCCAGCTGGCATCTCACTTCGTGAACGCGAAGGCCAGTGGCCTAGAGCACTGCGAATTCGGTCTCCATCTCACAAACACGTAGGGAAAAACTCCACCCAGACCCATTCCTTCATCGCGAACGTGATTACTTCTCCCGAGTTCCCGAAGAGTAAACCAGAACAGAAATTGCTGTTGTTTCCAACTTAACTCCGAGCGGTCCAAAACACACCCGAGCCACTTGGGACCCCGTCCAAATGCACTAACAAGTCCATAAATATGATACGGACCTGATCGAACTTTCGAAACGTGTAAAACAACATTGAAACTAAGAATTGCACCACAAAACCAAATTGAATTAAATAATGAACTTCAAGTTTTCAACTTGATCTGAACGCGCCGAATCATACTTAGCCTATGCGGAATGATACCAAATTTTGTATGCAAGTTACAAATCACCATACGAAACTATTCCTAGACTCGAAATCTCAAATGAGCCTCGATAACCCCAAAACCTACTTCAAACCAAATTTAAAAAACTTTAAAACTTTCAATGCGGCAACTTTCTACTTTATGCGCCGAAATGCTCCCAAGATATCCAAAACTCGATCCGAACATACGCCCAAGTCCAACATCTTCATACGAACCTATTGGGACCATCAAATTCTGGTTTCGGGGTTGTTTATTCAAAATGTTGACTCGAGTCAAACTTAACCCTTTTAAACCAATATTAAGGAACTAAGTGTTCCGATTTCAACCCGTACCCTTTCAAACTCGAGCTAATCATCCCTACAACTCATAAAATGGTAAAAGTACATACGAAAAGTCTTATTTAAGGGAACAGAGATCTAGAAAGCAAAATAACAGGTCGGATCATTACATCGACCTCCACACCTTCTTATCGTGGGTCATGTCCTCGGTAAGTTAAAGCAATGACATGTCTTTCCTAATCACCTATCCCCAATACTTTTTGGCCTACTACCCTTATCCTTCCTCAAATTCGTCATAGCCAACCTCTAACACCTCCTAACTGGGGTATCATTGTCTCTCCTATTCACATGCCCGAACCATTTCAGTCTCGATTCTCGCAATTTGTCCTCCATAAAGGTCACTCTTGCCTTGTTTGTAATAACTTCATTCATAATCTGTTTTTCTTAGTATGTCCATACATCCATCTCAACATCCTTATTTCAAATACTTTCATCTTTTGTAAATGGGATTTCTTGATGCGCCAACACTCAGCCCTATACAACATAGCCAGTCTAACCACTACTCTGTAGAATTTGCCCTTAAGTCTAGGTGGCACATTCTTATCACACAAAAAACCCCGAAACAAGCCTCAGTTTCTTCCACTCCGCTCAAATACAATAAATACCCCGTCAGTCTCCCTATTGCCCCGGATCATAGATCTAAGATACTTGAAACTATTTCTTTTGGGGATGACTTAAGTATCAATCTTCACTTTCATTTCTGCTTCATGCATCCCATCACTGAACTGGCACTCCAAACTTTAGAAATAACATCTGACATCTATTATTCTTCATTTTAATTGCTTTCCTCTTTTTTTTTTTTAAAAGGTGATAAGATCCGGAATAACATAAATTAGCACAAAGTAATATATATAACTGCGATTAAATTTGAAGGGAGCTCTTTTTTTTTTTCAAACTAAATGAGAAATACCACTTAGTTTTGTTAATTTAGAAAAACAAGTTTATAGTTCAATTGTTCAACTAAGAAGACGTTAATGTTGTTACCATATGGGATGATTAGCAGGAATGACCCTATAAGGGGTTGGTTTTTAAATATTTTTCTCGTCTTTTATTGTAGGGATTTTTACCTATCTATACCATATATAAAACTTTATTACTAAAAATGTGTATATTTCTATTATTACCCGCCATATTTATATTTTTCCTACAAAATTTATACCATTCATTAAATACCCAATATTAAGAGCTGATTCCTTCCAAATTAGGCGCCTACAAATCTGGGATAAATATTTGAATAGCTTATTCCTTCCAAATTAGGCGCCTAAAAATTTGGGACTAAATATCTTTTCATATTCACATCATATTTGTTTCCTTATGTGATATAGGAAGGTAAAAATTCCTAAAATAAAAAAAAACTTTAAAGGTAATCCAGTCACTAAAGTCTTAATTCGGTCATTATTCTTCAGTTACGGATGAATAAAATAATATATTGTAAAGGACCAAAATGGAAACTTCATAATGGCCATATAAATGCATTAACGTATATAACACACAATTGTAGTGACGTGTTATCCTTAATAATTGTATAAAATAGTTCTTTTCAGTACAAATCCTTATCTACAAAATTTTTACAAATAAACTACAAATCAGTTTAAGTATTGTATAAAGTTGTATTGTTTTTAAGGGTATCTATAAAATTACTACATTTATACTACAATTAAACTATAATCTATGTTGAAAAAAAATATTGACTACAAAATTTTCTCTGTATTTTTTGTGAAGAAGAAGGAATGGAGAAGATGAAGTCTGATTTTATGTTAATATCTACAAAATTCCTACATTTATCTACAAATAAACTATAAATTAGTTTAAGTATCTATAAAGCAGTATTGTTTTTAAGGGTATCTATAAAATTATTACATTTATACTACAATTAAACTACGATCTATGTTGACTACAAAATTTTCTATTCATCTACAAAATTCCTACAAATCAGTTTTAGTATTGTATAAAGCTATATTGTTTTTAAGGATATCTACAAAATTACTACATTTATACTACAATTAAACTACAATCTATGTTGAAAAAAAATATTAACTACAAAATTTTCTCTTCACCTACAAAATTTCTTTAAAAAAAAAACTATAAAATTTCTTTCAAGAAAACAAGAAATGTAGCTGTGGCCAATTCCAACTTGAAGAACTTTCATGTGTAAATTGTTTCCAGATTGTAGTTATAATGTAGGTTAAATGTAGTTAATTTGTAGTTTTTGTAAAATTTTGCAGACAATTTGCAGATTAATTGTGGATGTCACATTTCTACAATTGGCTCTTCATCTACAAAATTTCTACAAAAAACTACAAATAAAAGCTGCCAAAAAAGCAATTCATATCATTCCAATCAAGAAATATGAGAAGAAGTTTAGAAGTGATTTAGTATCACGTCTTTTTCCATTAATTGGATCAACACTAACATATCGCCCATGCTGTTTTATGACAAATAAACCAACCTTTCTCTGTATTTTTTGAGAAGAAGAAAGAATGTAGAAGAGAAAGAAATGGGAGGGGGAAAACGACGCTGGTCAGATCTTGGGAATAAATTGTTTCTGTTTTTAGATGAACGAACAAAATCAGAAGGGAAAGTTGGAAATCTTCAGATCTCTCTCTATGGATGAACTCAAAGTGAAAACCAGAAGGAGAAAAATCAAAAACTACCCTAGCTCCCAAGATAACAGTCGTTCCCACTTGAAAACAAAAATCAAACGAACCCTTTCTTCTTCGAAAAACAGAGGCGTTTCAGTCAGATTTGAATTCCGTTAAATCCGTTTGAGGTCATCGAGTCCAGGGGAGAGAGAAACGTGGGAGGTATGGGGGGTGGGAGGAGAGAGAGGCGGGTAAACGAAAATGGGAGAATATACGTTCCTAAATTAACACCTAATATAAATAAAGTATTAATTATGCCCATAATTTGAATTATGGTATATAAATGGTAATTTGGTATGCTTAAATGTAATAAACACAAACCTTAAACATTGAGGGTAATAAGATTTCATATATGGTATAGATAGGTAAAAATCCCTTTAGTATTCGCACTAAATCTCTTTTATATTATGAAATGGCTAAAGCTACCTCATTCTCAAGAACTAAATGTACAACGATTTGGGTAAGCAATTAACAAAAAACACCAATACTCAAGAAATAATGCAGTTTCAAAAGCCAAGACTCATTAAAAATTATATTATTGGCAATTTCTTTTCTAGTTGTAGTTCATTTAATCAGAAAACAAATTAAGATAGAGTAGAATTTTTTTCTTAAACTTCATTGAAAGTCATTAAATCTCGGTTATACTTGAGTTTGAAAATTTGAATTTTTAAATTTGATTTATTTCGAGTGAATATTGTTGGAATAAATTGAGTACATTTTAATGAGTTTGAATCTTAATTTTTGAAATTTAATAAAGAGATTAAATGTGGTTCGAATTGAAATTTGTGCTAAATCTAAAGTAGAAGATGAGATGTGTATCTCCCGTGTATCAATTATGCATTTCATATGTATCCATTATGAATCTCATGTATAACCATGTATACCTGTGTTTGAAATACATGTGTCGCTGAGAAGTTTTTCAACTCGATTTTTACTACGAATTTTGACTCCAAATTAGTCCAAATTACCTTCTATCTTCCTCAAATTTTTTATATTTCTTCGTCTATCTATGTTACATTACAAATTTGTTTACTCCTCTTAGAGAAGCTATTACTTAATTATAATTTCATCTACATATTCACCATTTGTATTGTATACAAAATAATATATTAGACTTCAAGCTTTTCCATTTTCTTTTCCTTTTTTTTTTCTGCCCCATTCCACCCACCCTATTTCGGTAGTTGTTTCCAGTTCTCAAATACAAAGTTTTTTTGCTTCTTTATAAACCAATCAACTAATAAAGTACGCAAAGCTTATGCATGTTGTGCTGCAATTATTTGTTTTTTTTTTTACAGCGTATTTTGTTGATAGCCTTGTTGATCAAATGGTGACCAAATTTTAAATAAGATATTATTTGGGCATGAAAATGTGAAGATATGAACTTAAATTCCATTGAAAATCAACAAGAAGTTTTGAATCTTTGAATTCGAAAATTAAATTTTGCAAAATGCTATTTTTTTAGATTGAGTGTTGTTGCAGCTGATTCGGAATATTCTTTGAGATTTATATTTCAAGTTTGAGAGAATTTGGTTAAAATTCGAGTTGGTTTTGGTTGGAATTTTAAATTGACACTCGAAGAATAAGACATAAATAAATTATACATACATTGTATATTAGGTATACAAATAATATACAAAATATATACAACTAACATAATTGTATTATATAAGGTATGAAATTATAGTTTTTGACATAATTTTGTATAACAAAAAATTGTATATAAGTTGTATGTAAATTATAGTTTTTTACCGTATTTTGTATAATGAAAAATTATATAGATAATTTGTAGATTTTGACCTGATTTGTATATATTTTGTAAAAAACTTTAGTTACTTTCTGTAAATAGAAAAACTTAGACAAAATCGGATAAATAAGTTTAAAATCTCGTATATATACGAAGTATAAACAGAATATTTAAACTGAGAAATTACCAGTTATGTCAATCCAAAGTAAGTTAGTACAAAAATTAACCAATTCACAAAATATTATCAATATTAGCCAATTAGCTATTTGTAACCTAAAAAAGGTCAATTTTTTGCTTTCTTTGAGTGGTTATTGTTGGAATAGATTGGATACAACTTAAGGAGTTTAAATCTCAGCTTTGGGATGCTTTGGTAGAGTTTTGATGTGGTTTAAATTGAAAATTCGAAGAAGAAGATGAACGTGGAAAAGACGATATGTGTATCACATTGTGTATCATTTGTGTATCACATATGTAGCATATCTGTATCAAATGTATATCATATGTATATCCATGTATACCTATATGTGAGATAGATGCATGATATATGTTTGATACATGTATCGTAGAAGAACTTTTTGAGCTCAATTTTAACTATAAATTTTGATACCAACTCAGTCCAAATCACCTCTAATCTTCCTCAAATTTTGTATATTGATTCATGTATATGTTTGTATAGGGTAAAATATGCTATGTTGTGTAATTGCATAAGAGGGTGACACGTGGAACCAAAGGCAGAGGATAGCTAAGACCAAAGACAACTGTTCCATTTGTTAGCGGAAAGAATAATGCTCATAAAGATGCAATGAATGTCTGCCACCCGTTATCATTTAATGGAGAATATTCTATAACATTTAATACACTACCCGTTACAAAGAATTTGTCATTCATGCTCACCATTACGCATTCTTCAATGGCCCTCATTATTGACATTAAAGAAGAGTATGATCCTAGAACCTTGTTCTCTAGGTGCAGCTAAAAATAGTGAGCTATGTTATCTTTGTAAAGGGACACAAAGTTTCTAACAAAATTATGCTATAATCTATTCAAAGCTTTACACATTTTTACCTTCTTACTTTATGATTTTGTTATTGTTGTTGTAAAAAACATGCCGGTCATTTTTAGAGTAATATCCCCGATCCTCTATTTACTGCTTTCCCCGTATCTTTTTCTGTTTATGTGACTTACCGGGAGGTTTTGTTTGTGGTTTTGGAATGATTTGGGATACTTAGTCCTTAAGATAAAAGCGTAAGTTCTAGGATTTGAACGTAGTCGGAACTATATAAAGATGACTCCGGAATGGAGTTTCATCGGTTCCGTTAAATTCGTTGGGTAATTTTGTACTCAGGATCGTATCCGAATTGTGAATTGGAGGTCTGTAGCTGAATTATAGCGAAAGTTGAACTTTGGGAAAGTTTGATCGGAAGTAGACTTTTTGATATCGAGGTCGAATTCCGATTCTGGAAGTTGCAGTAGGTTTGTAATATCGAATATGACTTTTGTGCAAAAATTTAGGATTAATCGGACGTGTTTTGATAGATTTCAGCATCAGTTGTAGAAGTTTGAAGTTTCAAAGTTCATTAAGTTTGAATTGGAGTGTGATTCATGTTTTTACATCGTTTGATGTGATTTGAAGGCTCAACTAAGTTTGTATGATGTTTTAAGACTTGTCGGTATGTTTGGTTGAAGTCCTGGGAGCCTCGGGCTGATTTTGGATGGTTAACGGATCATTTGGAGTTGTGTTGGATTGGCTGAAGTTGCTGCATCTAGTGTAATCGCACCAGCGCACTTTGGGCCGCAGGTGCGGCACTACAGAAGTGCCATTGAGCCATAGAAGCGATTATAAGCCTGCCTAGTTGGGACCACAGGTACGGTCAACGTTATGTAGAAGCAGACTCATAGGAGCAGAATAGGAGCGTAGAAGCGGGCGCACAGAAGCGGAAATTGGGGACTTAAGTGAAGTCCGCACCTGCGATGGTTTTTTCGTAGGCGCAGAATCACAGAAATGGTGAATCCTTCGCAGAAGCGGATTAACCAGGTATAAAAGAGGAATTTTGAGAGTTTGATCTAATTTACACTTTGGGACTTTGAGAGCTCGGATTTGGACGATAATTTGGGGGATTTTCAGAGGAAGCTTTTAAGTAATGATTTTTAACTCAGTTATGGTTATATTCCATTAATGTATAGTTGATTTCATCATTTAATTAAGGATTTGGATCGTAAAAGTTGTGCTTAGAAGCCTTGCTCCAGAATTAGTGTTTTTGCTATTTCATCTTCATCTCAAGGCACCCACCGTGGGGCCTAGAAAATCGCGTAATTAAGTTGATCTTTGTCTCTTTTACTAACGTGTTTTGATTATCTGCCCTTAGCAAAAATCATAGAAAATGGCAGATAATGGTATTAACAACTGTGGGCACATGATTTTTGCTTCACGAAAACTACTCCAAAAGAAATCAAAAATAAAACAAAATTCTCTTGGTGTACAATTTTTTAGGATCTACGTGACATTTTTGGATAATTATTTGTGTTTTTGTCCGTAAATGTTTACCTTGTTGTAGTTAATTGAAAAATACAAAAAAAATAAAATAATACATGTTGTATGCATATTTAGGATTTAATTATGCAATTAGGAATTAATTAATCCGTCAGTTGGCTCTAAAAAAAATCACAAAAATATGCGTTTTGTTTTATTTTGTTGGCATTATGTGATTTTATTTTAAAGTTATAATTTGTGTGTTAATTGTTGTAAGTGTTAATTAATATTTGTGTAGTTGTATTTGGATTTTACAATTTAATTAGGAATTGTGTTAAAATTAGGAATTAAAGAAATAAAAGGAAAAGAGTTCAAAAATGAATAAAACTCGGATTGGGCCACAAGGTTTAAAATGAAATTGGGCCTAAATCAATACCAATGCATGACCCAATCCATTGGCTGGTCTCAAATAACCCCAAACGACGCCGTATTGGCGTCTCAAATCTGAGCCGTTGATCAAACTGGATCGAACGATCCAGTATAGCCCTTGCATAGTTGAAACAGCACCGTTTCAGGCATGTTGATCTAAACCGTTCATCTCCATTGATCCAACGGTCCCAAATTTCCCCCACGACCCGATCCACTTCACCCCCGGGCCAACCCATTCCCCGACTTAAATCGAACGACACCGTTCAGTTAAGTGAGTTGATCCAGGCCGTTGATCATGCCTGATCTAACGGCTAAGATCAAACCACCCCTCCCCTATATAAACTGAATATCCTACCGCAGCCCCCCAAACCAAACACCCCCCTTTTCCTGTTCATTGTCTCTTTCAGAGACGGACCTTAAACCCTAGCCGCCCTAGCTCCCCTTCGCCTGAAACCCGGTGGCAACAATGCCGCCGACCACCACCTTAACACCATAAGACCATCTGACCACCCCCATTCCAAATATGCTACTCGTTTGGTTCGAATCTTCCCCCATCTTCTCGAATCTTCATTTGAAGATTCGAGCCAAATGGAAACCTACACCAACCAACCCCAAACTCACCCCAAGCCACCCCCTAACCACCCTCGTTATGGATCTGTTGGTTGTTCATCTCGAATCTTCCTGGAACTTCTCGAATCTTCATTTAAAGATTCGAGCCAATTCAGATCTACCCCAAACAGTCCTTAATTCACCCCAGTTACTCCCCTGACCTCACTCGTAACCAAACCAAGCTTGGTTTGGTTCGAATCTAACCAGAAACCTTCAAGCCCCAAATCGACTAGATGGACCCTAAAAAGTCTAGAACCTTGGGGTCTGTCCGATTAAATGAAGGGTTGGGGTCTAATAGACCTTAATCGCGGTATTCTCAGTTGAGAATACTTCGATTAAAGTCTGTTCGACCTCAAAATGTCCAAATCCGGTTCGAGAATGGGTCATTACATTTTTTAAGATTCAGAGGTATTTTTCCTTTCTTTCTTTTTGTTCATGTATTCTATGTGTATCTCTTTGTCTATTTTAATAGTTTGTGTGATTTTTCTACTTTTCTTCTAATTAATTCTGTTTCATCTTCAATAGACCTTTTTATTTGGTCCAATTCTGGCATTGCTTCTGTTTGCTATAATTGTTGTGAGTCACAATGTGTATAATCGATTCGACTAAGTTCGTCGATTAGTTGTTTTATTATAAACCCCTGTTCCTGTCAATGCCGATTGAAATTGCCTGATTAGCTATTTTCAGATTGATTGTTATCATTTGTTGTAGGTAATCGGTTAATTAGTTTTCATCGATTAATTCATTCTTGTTTGTAAATCAATAAGTTCGTCAAATGTTTGTTGTGTATGCTTGATCTGTGGGCACTTAGTTTCAGGGCATTGTCATTAGGCTGACAATGAACCTGCATTCATGTTACCTGCATTCATGGGCATATTGATTCAATGTTTCAATTTCAGTTTAAATGATTATGTTAAGTTCTGTGTGTTGATTTAAATTCAGTTCAGTTTGTTTCAATTGGGATTCGACCTTATTCATTTAGCTATCAATAAGTTTGGTTATAGCTGTTAGTCAGATTTACTTTTCAAATCTTTGTTAGCTGGAACAAATTTCAGAATTAAAAATTTTAATACAGCTGATAGGCAGTAATATTAAGGGGTTTCAGAGGTGATTTAGGAATAAAATAGTTAGGATTATATTTTAGTGTTAGTGCTTTGTTAGTGGGGCATTAATTAATACACTAATGGGGAACCAAAGGGAGTGGAGGGGCTGAAATTAAGGAAAAGCTTTCCTTAGTGGAATGGTAGCGGAAAATTCTGATTTGAATAAGGAATAGGGTCGGGCAGTAAGTTGAAGGGAAGGGCAGATTTGTATAAAAAAGGGGTTGGGGACTGATTTTAGGAGGGGGTGAGAATAGCAGGAGAAAAAAATTCTGGAACAAAGAGAGGAAAAAATTCAGAAAAAAATCAGAACTTTTACATTAAGAGTTAGAGTGTTAAGGCTGAACTTTTTACATTAAGAGTTTCAGGCTGCTTTTCTTGAGTGTTTCACAAATCAGAAACTACTATTTCCTTGCATCTGTCTGTGTTTCATTTTGGTACGGCTGGGTTTCAGTTTAGTATTTCCTGGGTTTTCTGTTGGTGGAATACTGGTTGCATTGAGTTCATGGGTTTTCCTGCTTGGTTTTAATCTTTCCTGGGATTTTCTGCTACTGTTGGCTACTGGTTTACTGGTTGTTGTTGTACTGCTGTGTTTCTGTGTGTGCTACTGCTGTTTCCTGCACTGATCTTCCTCTTCTTCTCTTTGTTTTACAAATACTAGGTACACAAAATTGATACACTTGTTCTTGTAGGCTGAAACTTGAAGCATGAATACAAAGAAATGAAGAGTTGAAGTTTTAAATTCATTGTAGTTATCTACTTGCTTGTATGTACATTAGAATACCTCTTTCATAAGAATCATGTAGGTGTTTGTTTATGTATAACTGGACATGCCTTTTGTATTAGTTTAGTGAGAAAACTGCCCATGTATGCTTAGTTAGAAGGATTGATGGTATAAGTAATTCCTGTACTGTTACTTCAGTATTATTTGTTAAATAGTATATATCAAAAGCATGTTAGGCCATTTAGATTATTCTTAAACATTTAATAGTTATCTCATTGAACAAATGGCATGTTTCTGAAACTAGTAGGAACATTGTTTAATTAGATACAATTAGTTAATTTCATGCATGTAAATGGTTTAGGATAAGAGAAAAAATTAGATTTCCAAGTTCTTTCATTCAATTAGAATGCCACTTTAAATTTGCAGAACTTTTTAATAAAATGACACCGTTTTTTGCAAGCTATGAATATGTGTAGAAACCATTAACTAGACCCTATTGGATTAAGGATGGCCCGGGTCCAGTTTTACCCCATATACGTTGGACCTGGGCCCAATAAATGGTAAACGGGTCGCCCTTATTACATCATTTTCAAAATTAACGAATCGTATTCGAAATCTAACTATAATAACCCGCAAGCCTGTAAATAAATTAGGTACTTTTCTTATTTTATTTTAGAGACGGAAAAACATAGTTACTATAGGACGATCCTTTAAAATAAAATGAGGCGTGCCTCGCCAGAGAAATCACAAGTCGCGGGGCCCTCGATAAAAGACATAATAATTGGATAGACTTCGGGATCGGCCGTTTAGTGAACTCCATGGTCCTTCCCCAAAAATAACAATACGCTAGTCTCTTTTGGACGTGTCTTTAATAAGTTACGTCCCTAAACTCGGGTGCACATTTATGTGACCTAAATCCAAATCTTAACGGAGTCGAAAGGTGTCAACAACTGCGGGTGCATTGATTGCGACGTAGTTCGAGACGCGTTTCTACGACGTTGCAATTCCTTTAAAAAATAATAATAAAGCGGTAAATAATTAAAATTGCACTATAGTTTTGAACATGTATTAAAATCAGATATTTCAGCCATTACAACAATTTAAGCGACCGTGCTAGAACCACGGGATCCGGGGGTGCCTAACACCTTCCCTCGGGTCAACAGAATTCCTTACTTAGAATTTCTGGTTCGCAGACTTCATTTGGAAAGTCAAATATTTTCCTCGAATTGGGATTCAAGATAAACCGGTTACTTGGGACACCAAAAAACCAAACCTATCCCAAGTGGCGACTCTGAAATAATTGAATAATCTCATTTCGAATATTGTCACTTAAATTAGAAAAACTCCATTGTGCTTTTATCCCTCGGGGTAGGTGCGTATAAAAAGGAGGTGTGACAGCTCTGGAGACTCTGCTGGGGACAACAACCCAGAATCTCTGGTTCAGGGTTCAGAATTCGAGCTTAGATAAATTGTTATATTTGGCTTTATTTGATTTTTGTTACATGTTTGGGCCTAATGTGCTAAATGCTGCTTTTACCGCTTTGATATTATCTGAACTGTATATAAACTGTGCCGAAACCCTTCTCTTCTTACCTCTGGGGATGTGCTTACTGGTCGAGACTCCCTATTCTGTTAGTTTCAATACCTAAAATAAGAAAGAGGTCGGACAAGTTACTAAGCCGGATGGCCTTTTGGTTCCCGGTACGTAGCCCCCTCCTCGACTCGAGTTGTCCGCTCGGGTACATAGTCTAGAACAAATACCCAGGTTATGAACCTAGAATAACTCAGTTTCAGGCCGGATCCCTAGTAGGAACGTTTGTTTGCATCACGTGCATTTGACTTTGGAGACTCAACACAGGGGTTGGGTCTGTCTAGGACAGGTATACCAAAAATGAAAATGACCATCCTGATGCATCTTACTTGCTTCTACTTGTGCATTTATTTGCTTCGGACTGGCATGCTGACTGGCTTGTGAATATTTTGAGGAAAGAGAAATATAAGCGCGAGGGTTAATCACTTGTTTTGAAAATAATGTCGAAACTCTGCCGAATTTTTGAGAAAATGGAAAAAAAGAAAAAGAAAAATAGTTTTATTTGCCAATAAAATGGAGTTTTCTTTTTTTTTCAAAATAAGTTTATTTTATCGGCCCGAACTACGCCGGTTTGATTCTCACAGGGTGTGAGATACGTAGGCAACCCTCATCGGGTTCAACCTCCCCTTTTGCAAAAAAAAAAAAATAGTCAAAAAATGTCAATTTTTGATTGTCAACATAAATAAGTCAGGTGATGCCGTTTTTTGCAAGAATAGCCGAATGTTCCCGAAAGGGACGCCGGAAGGCTAACTTTGCGTAAATGGCCACTTTTTGATCATCCTTTAAAGTTTTGGTCGGTTGACCCTCACAGCCTTAAAATCTTCATTTCCGAAGTGCTGGAAGGCCGTGTTCGGAACCGGATCTTCCTTTAAATCTCGAAATATATATATATATATATATATATATATATATATATATATATATATATATATATATATATAGTCAAAGGCTCTATTCAGATAATTTTTTTTAATCACACTAATAAATGTGCAGACTGAGCACAAGTCAGACTTCGCACGTAACAATTGTGAACAAGATCCCTTTGGAGTTGCACATGTGGTGGGATGACTTGGGCGAGGCAGGACGCGACATAATCAATCTATACCTAGGAGGCCTCCCTGGGTTGCTGAAGATTAATCCTAGAGGGGATATCATAAAGGCCTTGGTCGCATTCTGGGATCCGGCTCACAACGTATTTCGCTTCTCAGATTTTGAACTTACCCCAACATTGGAAGAAATAGCCGGGTACATCGGGAGCCCCAAAATTCCTTTGAGACACCAATACCTGATCGCTCCAAGGGCCGTAACCGTACACAGGTTCCTAGACTCTCTGAAAATAAGCAGGGGGGTCCACAATCCAGACTTAGCAGTTGGGTTTTGTACTTTGCGGTTTATATATAATAGGTATGGCCACATAGGAGGGTTCAACAAGCCGGAAAACAAAATCTGTAGCAAAGGAAACCGCCTAAAGTGGGAAGAACATAGGTGTGTTGCGTTCATGATAGCCTTTCTGGGACTCCTGGTGTTTCCTAGAAAAGATGGGAACATTGACATACGAGTGTCCGGGGTTGTCAGCACTTTACTCACTCAGGCCAACAACACCCTCGTACCCATGATAGTAGCTGAAATCTTCCACGCTCTCATAGCTTGCAAAGTCGGGGGAAATTTCTTTGAGGGGTGCAATGCGTTGCTGCAGATGTGGATGATCGAACACCTATGTCGTCGTCCTCAATTTATGAGTTATGGATCGACAGAAAAAAATGCATAGAGGAATTTTCCACAAGGGTTGACGGGATCAGCTTACTAGAGGGGGTCACGGAATGGATAGCCCAACTCCATTCTATTACTGCGAGCCAAATAGGATGGACATTTGGATGGTTGCCTACAAATGAAATCATATATATGCCCGCTACGGGACCCCATTTCCTTTTGATGGGACTCCATAGTATTCAACCCTACGCCCCGTATCGAGTCTTGAGACAGCTGGGGAGATGCCAAATAGTTCCGAAAGATGAAGATCTTAGTGGCCAAGTAGTCGAGATCGGGCCCAACAGACAGTTTCCTAAAGCAGCCGTCCGACAAATTTAGAGCGAATGTCAATACCTAACATCCAACACATGTGTACGTGATCGGTCCAAGGGTGAAGTTTCGCCGGGATACCTTGCTTGGTTTAGGAAAGAAATCGAGTTCGGGAGACCGGCTAAAAAACCCCATCTCCAAGAGTTCGTCCAGGCATCACAAGAACAGTGGGATTGGTTGGGTAAATAAGAGAGCTACAGGGCAGAAATAGGCAAGCTGAAACAACAGATTAAAGATCTGAAATTTGAGAACAAAGTGCATGTTGCTGCCGACGAAGGAGAAAAGAAAAAACTAGCCAGAGAAAGCGAGATCCTCAAAGCTTAGATCCGGAAGATGAAAATGGATGCCGACAACCAACGGAGAAGCCGATCCGATAAAAGGTTGATAGCAGGGTTAAGGAATCAGGTCGTTGAAAGCCGAAAAGACTTGGAAAGATCCGAGGCTAGCATAGCAAGAATGCGGGCCAGATGGGCAAAGGGTGCAGCAGCGCGGAAAAAGCACCTATGGCAAGTGAGAAGGGATTATGAAGGGAGCATTGCAATATTAAAAGAAATAAATTCCACTCTCAGGGAACGGGTCTTTAAGCAAACCCGAGATGCTAGAATGGACAGGGAGCGCTGCTATGATTCAATAGCCCGAATGGAAGAGCAAATGGAGAGGTTCCAGGATCAGCTCGTTGACAATACGCAAGTATTGGGATTAAAGAATCAACGAATAGAACAACTGCGTATGGAAAGGGATAGAATCAGGGGTAGGATCAATGAGATTGGGCGCTACATCACCACGAAGTGCCTAACATGTGAGGAAATGCCATGTGATACCCTTTTTGCCTAAGTCATGGGTTATGTCCACCAGATCATGGAGGAATTAAAAAGCTTGCAAAGAGGTCTGGCGCCAAAGCCCGCGGAAAGGCCGAAAGATGCCTCGCGGGCACCAAAATTCAAGGCTTTAATGTATCCCTAGTTCAAGTCTGCATTTGTTGTTTTTAAAAGTCTGTTGTCTACCCCTCTGTTCTCTTTTCATATCAAAAAATGTTAATAGTGTGAAGTCTGTATTTCGTTTGTTTGTGTTTCTTCAAATGCGTAGCTTGTAATAACATATTTTGGTAATAAAATGCAAAATTGTGTCTTTATTTTACTTATGGCAGAACTACGCCCGGTCTGATTCATGCGGGGACATGATACGTAGGCAATTTACATAAGATTCGACCACTACTAAAAGATAAAAAGAAGAGGCAAAGTGAATAAAGAAAGGACATAAGCCGGAATGACGCATGCATTCGAAGCAAAAACATGTTAGAAATGGTTAACTGCCTAGGAACATTGCATAATGTGAAAGTGCAATATGTGTTAAACTCTAACGCTAACAAGTTTGTTGTTTATACCAGAGAAAGAGATTTCAAAACAGTTAGCTCGTTAGAACGTTCTGGTAGATTACCATTACCACACAAGATCAAAAGGGCCCATTCCGGAAAGTATGTCTGGTTCGGACAAAAGTGTTGAGGAGGAAAAGCCGGAGATGCAAATGATGAAGGAGGAAGTGGACAGGTTGAGACAAGAGATTGCTGGGATGCACTTAGCCTGGGCTAAGGGACAAACACCACCAATACTTCCCCCTACTCCTACCCTTTCACCAGCTCGGACTCCAGAACACCCTTCCACTGGTCCATCAACGAGCTTCCCCATTGCCCAATACTATCAAGGGGAAACTTCCTATAATCCCCAAGCTTCACCACCCAAACAAAACCCTCCTCCACCAGCTGTTCCTGTTTTTGTGGCACCTCCACCCGCCACATTGCAAAAATCACCCGAGGAACCAGTGTTTCAGGTTCACGACAACCAGTACTATCCTCCTGAACTCACCTTTAAACAACTCGAGCCATACATTTACACCCCTCACCTTCAGCTCCCGACAGAAACGGAGAGGCCAGCTAAGAATCCGGAGCAGGACGAAGTACTCCGTAAAGTGAAAAGCCTGGAGCACTCCTTCAGGAATATGCATGGATTGGGCAGCCAAGTCAGTGTGTCTTATAAAGATCTCTGTCCCTTCCCCGATGTTCAATTTCCGGCAGGTTTTAAGATGCCAAAATTTGACCTATATGAGGGACATGGTGATCCCATGGCGCATCTACGAGGTTTCTGTAGTAAGATGAGAGGGGCAGGTAGAAAGGATGAGTTGCTGATTGCTTATTTCGGTCAAAGTTTAAGCGGGTCCGCATTAGAATGGTATACGAGGCAGGATCCTAGCAGGTGGTATACTTGGGACGATCTAGCACAAGCATTTGCAGGTCATTTCCAGCATAACCTTGAGATCGTCCCCGACCGTCTCACACTGTTAAAGCTTGAGAAAAAGCCCGGAGAGAGCTTCAGGGAATTTGGATTCCGTTGGAGAGAACAAGCAGCAAGAGTTGATCCGCCAATGAGGGAAGGTGGAATGGTGGACTATTTCTTACAAACGTTGGAGCCAACTTACTTTGGTCACCTAGTGACGTCAGTTGGTAAATCGTTCAATGAAGTAGTAAAAATGGGTGGCATGGTTGAAGAGGGACTCAGGTCCAACAAGATAACGAGTTATTCGGCGATCAAGGCCACAACTCAGGCTATCCAAAGTGGCACGGGAGGTGCGCTCGGGAAAAAGAAGAGAGAAGAGGTCGCAACAGTCGAAGCAGGTACTTGGTCCAGATCAAGAGGTCCAGCCCCTCGCTATCGAACCAGACCTTATTACCCAAATTATCCACACAATCCATACAACCCTCCACAACCCTATTATCCACCACAAGAGCCCCATTTCTCCGTCCATCACGCCCAAACTTACACCCAGCCTCCGGCTCACTCGCAATGGTGTGCGCCGGCTCCCCAACACACATATCCTCCTCCACAAAACACATATCCACCACCAAGGGCCTACAGGAATCCTTCAGGACCAAGCTTCCGCGGAAATCAGGCTTTCAGAAACGAAAGGATGCAGAAGCCGAGAACATTCACTCCGTTGGGAGAAACCTATGCTACTTTGTTTCACAAGTTGAGGCAGATAGGCTTATTAAGTCCTGTTGAACCCAAATTGCCAAATCCCCTTCCCAGAAATCTGGACCATTCAGTAAACTGTGAATATTGTTCAGGGGCTCCCGGGCATGATACTGAGAAGTGTTGGAAGTTGAAGACTGCCATACAAGATCTTATTGACACAAATAGGATCGAGGTTCAGGCACCATAGGCACCCAACATCAATGAAAACCCGTTACCAGTGCACCATGAGGCCCACATGATCGAACTAGTGCACGAAGGAGGGAAACTTAAAACACCCTCATAAACGGTAATGATGATTCATGCCAGTCTGAACGAAAATTCGACCAGTGAAAAGGTAGGGGTACAGTTGGGAAAGGCAGATGACAAGCCATTTGTGATAATGAGGAAAGGTTCGTCTGTTGCTGCGAAGAAGCCAAAGACAGCCAAGGCAGTGCTGCAGGGAGTATCAAGCACACCATTGTTGGTGGTGAAGGGGGTCCACGTAGAACCGGTTGTTATCAGGCCAGTCATGCAGTTGCCGATGACAAGTGAGAAAGTTGTTCCGTGGAGCTACAGTCAAGTGACAGTGATGCATAACAGAAAGGAGGTTATGGAAGAGGTATACGAGGCTCAGGGGTTAACTCGTTCGGGAAGGTGTTTTGTTCCCGCAGAATTGAGAAGGACCAATCCTGTAACAATAAAGAAGCCAGTAACGGAGGAAGAAGCAGAAGAGTTTTTGAAAAAGATGAAGGCCCATGACTACTCAATTATAGAGCAGTTGAGGAAAACCCCAGCCCAGATTTCGTTGCTATCCTTATTGATCCATTCAAACGATCATTGTCAGGCCTTAATGAAGATTCTGAACGAAGCCCATGTCCCGGACAAGCTCTCAGTGAACCATTTGGAGAAAATAGAGCATAAGATCTTCGAAGTAAACCGAGTGACATTCTCTAACGATGAGTTATCGGTAGAGGGTACAGAACACAACAGGGCACTCTACTTGACGGTAAAATGCGAAGACTCAGTGGTCACTCGAGTACTAATTGATAATGGATCAAGTGCAAATATCTGTCCTTTGGCCACTCTGAACAAACTAAAGATTGATGATGATAGGATCCACAAGAACAACGTCTGCGTCCGAGGTTTTGATGGCGGCAGTACTGACACAGTGGGTGATATCGTACTGGAATTAACCATTGGTCCAGTCGAGTTCACCATGGAATTTCAAGTGATAGATGTGGAGGTGTCGTATAATCTTCTGTTGGGGCGACCCTGGATCCACGCAGCCAAAGCAGTGCCTTCTACACTGCATCAAATGGTCAAATTTGAATGGGATAGACAAGAGATTGTGGTACACGGGGATGACGGTACACATGCCGTAAGTGATGCTATTGTGCCCTTCATAGAAATCGACGATGACAAGGGCCCATGGGTTTATCAGGTGTTTGACGCAGTCTCAGTAGACAAAATTCCTGAAGGTGGGGGCCTTCCACTTCCCAGAATCACAGCTGCAACCTTCATGATAGCCTCAGAGATGTTGAACATCGGGTTTGTACCAGGAAAAAGTCTGGGGATTGATCTGCAGGGAATGGTCCAGCCAATTTCTTTACCCAAGAACCTGGATACTTTTGGGCTGAGATTCAAGCCCACCGCAGCGGATGTAAAGCGGGCCCACAAGTTGAAGAAAAGAGACTGGGTCCTTCCTAAACCAATCCCACGCCTGTCCAGATTATTTGTCAAAGCAGGGTGCAGAAAGTTGCCAGTCCCGGAAGTTCTTGGACCCTTGATCGGGCCAGATGGATATTTGAATGAGGGCTTTGGAAGAATGTTCGCAGATGTCAACATGATAGAAGCTGGAGAGGGTTCCAGTAAGGCAGACATACAGTTTGTGGGGCCTAGGGCCAATGTCAACAATTGGACAACTACTCCTCTTCCTACTTGGAAGGAGTCCTGGTAGTTGGCTCTGATTTTCCTTTTCTGTTTTCTGGATTATTCCAGGGTTGTAATCCAGATTCCTTTATATTTCTATTATTGCTCAACAAAGTGTGAAACCTTGTTATCCCATAATTCAATAAAATGAAAAGTTTCTTCTTCATTCCTTATTTTATTTTTATTTTAATTCTTGTTTCTTTCTTTTCTTTTTTCCTAAACAGTTCTTTTCATACTAGTCTTAACGACATGGCATGTACAACGGATCTTCAACCCAGTCTAAAAGATCAATCTGATTCTGAACTAACTATACAAGAGATATATTATGACAATGAATCGGAATACGATGAGGATGAAACATTCGAGGAGATAAACAGGGAGTTAAGCCAGTTTGAAGAAAAATCCAAGCCCAACTTAAATGACACAGAAGCCATCAATTTAGGGGATGTCGGCGATATCAGAGAAACTAAAATAAGCATCCACATTGCACCAAATATCAGGTAGGAATTGATTAAAACACTTATTGAGTTCAAAGATGTTTTTGCATGGTCATATGCTGACATGCCGGGGTTAAACACGAATTTGGTAGTTCATAAATTGCCTACCGACCTAGCATGCCCTCCTGTCAAACAGAAATTGAGGAAGTTCAAGATGGATATGAGTGTGAAGATTAAATAGGAAGTAACCAAGCAGCTGCAAACAAAGGTTATTCGTGTCACTCGATATCCTGATTGGTTGGCTAATGTGGTGCCGATGCCGAAGAAAGATGGGAAGATCAGGGTGTGTGTCGATTACCGCAATCTGAACAGGGCAATCCCAAAGGACAACTTTCCTTTACCCAACATCCATATCTTGATCGACAATTGTGCCGGACGTGAGATCAGATCTTTTGTAGATTGCTATGCTGGGTACCATCAGATTCTGATGGATGAAGAAGATGCGAAAAAGACGACATTCATTACGCCATGGGGAACTTATTGCTATCGGGTAATTCCATTTGGTTTGAAAAATGCTGGGGCAACGTACATGAGAGCAATGACCACTGTGTTTCATGACATGATCCACAAAGAAATTGAGGTGTACGTGGACGATGTGATCATAAAATCCAAACATCAGGAAGACCACATAGCAGACCTAAAGAGGTTTTTTCAAAGACTTCGAAGGTATGATATTAAGCTCAACCCGGCTAAATGTGCATTTGGAGTTCCATATGGAAAGCTGTTGGGATTCATCGTCAGTTGGCGAGGTATTGAACTGGACCCGTCAAAGATCAAATCTATCCAAGATCTGCCCCCGCCGAAGAACAAGACAGAAGTAATGAGTCTATTGGGAAGGTTGAATTACATCAGCAGATTTATTGCTCAACTCACAGCAACTTGTGAACCCATCTTTCGGCTACTGAAGAAAGATGCTGCGATAGAATGGACTACAGAATGTCAGGAGGCATTTGACCAGATCAAAGGATATTTATCAAATCCGCCTGTGTTGGTTCCACCTGAACCGGGGAGACCATTAATCCTGTATTTAACGGTCCTGGAAAATTCGTTTGGCTACGGGTTGGGGTAGCACAACATTACAGGAAGGAAGGAGAAAGCCATCTATTATCTCAGCAAGAAGTTTACAGTATATGAGGTTAAGTACACTCAACTCGAGAAGACATGTTGCGCCCTAACTTGGGTGACCCAGAAATTGAAACATTATTTGTCCTCATATACCACTTATCTCATTTCCCGCTTGGATCCACTAAAGTATATTTTCCAGAAGCCTATGCCCATAGGGAGGTTAGCGAAATGGCAAATATTACTCACGGAGTTTGACATCGTCTATGTGACGAGGACAACCATGAAGGCCCAAGCACTGGCCGATCACTTGGCTGAGAATCCTGTTGATGAAGAATACAAGCCGTTGAGGAAGTATTTTCCTGACGAGGAAGTAATGCATATAGATGAGTTGGAATTACCTGAGGAACCAGGTTGGAAGCTTTTCTTTGATAGAGCCACAAATGCGAAGGGAGTTGGAATATGAGCGGTACTTATTTCTGAAACAGGACGTCATTATCCTGTTACAGCTCAGCTGCATTTCTATTGTACCAACAACATGGCTGAGTATGAGGCATGTATTTTGGGTCTGCGACTAGCTGCAGACATGGATGTCCAGGACGTTTTGGTCTTGGGAGACTCGGACCTCCTGGTGCATTAGATTCAGGGTGAATGGGAAACACGGGATTTGAAGCTCATACCATATCGACAATGTTTGCACGATCTGAACAAGCGATTTCGATCAGTGGAGTTCAGACACATCCCGAGAGTTCACAATGAGGTTGCCGATGCATTGGCCACTTTAGCATCGATGTTGCACCACCCAGACAAAATTCATGTTGATCCGTTGTACATCCAGGTTCGTGATCAACATGCTTATTGCAACATGATAGAGGAAGAAGTGGATGGAGAGCCATGGTTTTATGACGTCAAGGAGTACCTCAGGGTGGGGATATACCCGGAGCAGGCCACCGGAGATCAAAAAAGAGCCATTCGGCGATTGTCAAATGGATTCTTCCTCAGTGGAGGAGTGTTGTACAAAAGAACCCCAGATTTGGGATTGGTGAGATGTATAGATGCCAGTCAAGCCACGACAGTTATGACAGAGGTACATGCTAGAGTTTATGGGCCACATATGAGCGGATATGTATTGGCGAAGAAGATTCTTCGAGCAAGGTATTATTGGCTCACTATTGAGTGTGATTGTATCAGTTTCGTGCGGAAATGCCATCAATGTCAGATACACGAAGATTTGATTCATTCTCCGCCGACAGAACTGCATACAATGTCAGCGCCATGGCCATTTGTTGCCTGGGGCATGGATGTCATTAGACCTATTGAGTCGGCAGCTACCAACGGTCTTAGGTTCATTTTGGTGGCTATCGACTATTTTATTAAGTGGGTTGAAGCTAAAACTTTCAAGTCGGCAACCAAGAAAGCAGTGGTGGATTTTGTTCACTCCCATATCATCTATAGATTTGGGGTTCCAAAAATGATCATCACGGATAATGGTGCTAATCTTAACAGCAATTTGATGAAAGAAGTATGTCAGCAGTTTAAGATTACACACCGTAATTCCACACCATATCGTCCCAAGGCGAATGGAGTAGTTGAAGCAGCCAACAAGAACATCAAGAAGATACTGAGGAAGATGGTAGAAGTATCCATACAATGGCATGAAAAATTACCATTTGCATTGTTGGGTTATCGTACCATTGTCCGTACTTCAGTAGGGGCAACCCCTTATTTATTGGTATATGGAACTGAAGCAGTAATACCGGCGGAAGTTGAAATTTCATCCCTTCGGATTGTCGCTGAGGCTGAGATTGATGATGACGAGTGGGTCAAATCCCGGTTGGAGCAGTTGAACTTGATTGATGAAAAGAGATTGGCAGCTGTGTGTCATGGCCAATTATATCAAAAGAGAATGGCGAGAGCCTACAACAAGAAGGTGCGCCCCAGAAAATTTGAGGTGGGGAAGCAAGTGTTGAAACGAATCCTGCCACATCAAGCCGAAGCAAAAGGCAAGTTCGCCCCGAATTGGCAAGGACCATTCATTATAACCCGAGTGTTGTCCAATGGTGCTTTATGTTTAACAGATATCGACGGGAAATGCGTCGACATGGCTATCAATTCTGACGCAGTTAAGAGATATTATGTATGATTTCTTTTGACTGTAATTGTAGTTTGTGATTGGCATTTATCGGAGAATGAAATGACGAAGGCAATTCTTTCTTCTATCCAAACACTTTATCCTTTGCTTCCCCTTTTGAACCTTATTTATTCTTTCGTATCCCTCTTTTGGAATCAGTAATTAAATTGAAAGAAAAAGAAGAAGAGAAAAATAATGTTAATAAAGACAAAAGAAAAGTCACAAGAAAAAAAACAAAGGAATTAGGAACTACGTTTGACCTGATTCCTCAAAGAAGGATACGTAGGCACCTCACGGCTCGGTCATAGTGTAACAAAAAAATAAAAATCCTCAAGCAAGAAAAACTGGGGCACAAGTTGTGTTTGTAATTTTGGAAAGAAAGTTGATTCCAAGAGTTGTAATGTTTTACCCATCAAAATTATTTTGAACCTCTTGTTACCCCTTTTCTTTTAACCATACATGAAAACCCATATTGATGTCCAAAAAGACCTCCCGATCAGTATCCGAAAAGTGCAAAGTCATGCAAACGGAAGTCGGGAATAACACTCTGATCCCCAGCAGAGAAGAGGATCATAAACTAGAAATGAATTGATAGCTGAAAGAGTCCCCAGCAGAGAGAGTCATATCGGCAGCACTCCAATCCCCAGCTGAAAAAATAAAATAAAATGAGAGAGTCTTATCGGTGAAAACCTTCACAGGCACCATAAGGCGACGGAAGTTGAGAGAAATAAAGTGAGATAGACTTATCGGTGAAAACCTTCACAGGCACCATAGGCGACGAAAGTTGAGAGAAATGAGAGAGTCTTATTAGTGAAAACCCCTCGAAGGGCACCATGAGGCGACAAGGCAAGATTGGCGGGAAGGATCCGCGGTTGGCAAAGAGTTGAGTGTTTTATTTATCCCCAGCAAGATGAAGTTGTCCGAAAGATTGATTGATATGAATAGACTGGGTTGATTAATCTGGAATGCACGACATGATCGTTGGGATCAGTTATATCTCAGATCAGTTCTTTTCTTTATTTTTCCCCATCATTTGTTCAGAAAGACTTCTTCTTTTTCTATTTTTTTTGAAATTATCACTTTTTCATTTTTTGGTTTAAAGACTTTACCTCCCCAAGTTTGTTTTTGAAAAGGATTTTTAGAGCTTACTACCAGTTGCCAAAATGGTGCAAAGCAAAATGCGAATAGGACAGGCCAAGGATAAGGCGACAAAGCGAAAAGAAGTTGGTCGCAAGACCAAATAATGAAGGGGTCTAGATACCAAGAGGACCAAAATTTCCAGGGGAGGTTGGAGAAAAACGGAAAAATGACAGTTAAAAAGTTATGGATCAAATTCCAAGAGGATCCCCAGCAGATTTGCGAGATACAGGAACAACTCCGATAGATTCTCGACCAAGCTCCACAATGGTCGGACAACACAGAGCGGGGAAAGAAGAGAAAAGAAAAACCATCCCCAGCAGGAGTATCATCCTTAGCAAATAATATCACCCCCCAGCAAGTTTTGTAGCAAAGCAAGGAAAGGAAAAAGGGAACCACCCCCAGCAGAAGTGGCACGACCACTCACCACATTTTATATTAACAAATTTCTCTTTGATTTTAAGCAGGAAAAGGAAATATTATTGACAGCAGGAAGACAGGGTCACAAAAAAGAATATCAAATTGGGGCAGAAAATTTTCTCTCATTACGAAAATTTTCTTGAAAGCAGATAGCCATTTGGGGAAATAGAGAAAATAACACAAGTTTTAAAGGAAATAAAATCCCCAGCAGTATACAAGAGGGGAGATACAAGTTTTAAAAGAAAAGCAATCTTGGAAGAAGCAAGATAACCCGAAGTTATGACCTTTGGATCAATATCATCCCCACCATTGTTAAAAGGAGGAAGATAACTCCCCAGTAGTGTTATTCCCGGAAGGTTTCAGGGAAGTGAAAGCACCAGCTTTAAAGGCAATAATCTTGGAAAAAGGAAAATGACGTATTGGTGAAATAAAATATCGGTGTTATCCCCAGCAAATTTCAGAGGAATGAAACACCAGTTTTGAAGGAAGCAGTTGAAGAAGTCAGGAGCCCGCCTGGAGAATGGAGGTGTTACATTTAAAAGTTAGAGAAGTCAGGAGTCCGCCTGGAGAATGGAGGTGTTACATTTAAAAAGTTGAAGAAGTCAGGAGCCCGCCTGGAGCATGAAGGCTGAATTATTTTTGAGAAGTTGTTGAAGTCAGGAGCCCACCTGGAGAATGAAGGTTGAATTATTTTTAAGAAGTTGTTGAAGTCAGGAGCCCGCCTGTAGAACAGAGGTTATTTATTTTAAGTTGGGGAAGTCAGGAGCCCGCCTGTAAAACGGAGGTTGTTAAATTTTAAGTTGAAGTCAGGAGCCCGCCTAGAGAACGGAGGTTGTTTATTTTAAAAGGTTGAAAAAGTCAGGAGCCCGCCTGGAGAATGGAGGTATTATTTTTAAGTTGTTATTGAAGTCAGGAGCCCGCCTGGAGAATGGAGGTGTTACATTTAAAAGGTTGAAGAAGTCAGGAGCCCACCTAGAGAATGGAGGTGTTATTTTTAAGTTGTTATTGAAGTCAGGAGCTCGCCTGGAGAATGGAGGTGTTACATTTAAAAAGTTGAAGAAGTCAGGAGCCCGCCTGGAGAATGGAGGCTGAATTATTTTTGAGAAGTTGTTGAAGTCAGGAGCCCGCCTGGAGAATGAAGGCTGAATTATTTTTAAGAAGTTGTTGAAGTCAGGAGCCCGCCTGTAGAACGGAGGTTGTTTATTTTAAGTTGGAGAAGTCAGGAGCCCGCTTGTAGAACGGAGGTTGTTAAATTTTAAGTTGAAGTCAGGAGCCCGCCTGGAGAACGGAGGTTGTTTATTTTAAAAAGTTTAAAAAGTCAGGAGCCCGCCTGGAGAATGGAGGTATTATTTTTAAGTTGTTATTGAAGTTAGGAGCCCGCCTGGAGAATGGAGGTCTTACATTTAAAAGGTTGAAGAAGTCAGGAGCCCGCTTGGAGAATGGAGGTGTTATTTTAAGTTGTTATTGAAGTCAGGAGCTCGCCTGGAGAATGGAGGTGTTACATTTAAAAAGTTGAAGAAGTCAGGAGCCCACCTGGAGAATGGAGGCTGAATTATTTTTGAGAAGTTGTTGAAGTCAGGAGCCCGCCTGGAGAATGAAGGCTGAATTATTTTTAAGAAGTTGTTGAAGTCAGGAGCCCGCCTGTAGAACGGAGGTTATTTATTTTAAGTTGGAGAAGTCAGGAGCCCGCCTGTAGAATGGAGGTTGTTAAATTTTAAGTTGAAGTTAGGAGCCCGCCTGGAGAATGGAGGTGTTACATTTAAAAGGTTGAAGAAGTCAGGAGCCCGCCTGGAGAATGGAGGTATTATTTTTAAGTTGTTATTGAAGTCAGGAGCCCGCCTGGAGAATGGAGGTGTTACATTTAAAAGGTTGAAGAAGTCATGAGCCCGCCTGGAGAATGGAGATGTTATTTTTAAGTTGTTATTGAAGTTAGGAGCCCGCCTGGAGAATGGAGGCCGAATTATTTTCAAAGTTGTTGAAGTCAGGAGCCCGCCTGGAGAATAGAGGTTGTGTCATCTTTCAGAAGACAAGTTGGTGTCAGGAGCGTCCCCGCCTGCAGAATAAAGGAATATATTTCAAGATCAAACATAAGTCAGTAATGAGGAGGGGTACAACAAAAATCCCCAGCATAACAAGCTTTAATGTAGGAAGCAGTGTCCCCAGTAGACAGAGCGGAATAATAAAACTTGTGTTCAGAAAAGCAAGAGGCCAGTGTCATCCCTAACAGTTTTTAAAAAGAAAAGCACCAGAGGGAAACACAAGCCGACCAGAAAGCAAGGCAACTAGAGCAAGTGGAAGATAGATAAGATTTTGTAATTCGTAGTTTAGTCTAACTTGTTGTTTTCTTTTAGCACGGTGTAATAAGGAGATCGAAAAGCAGTAGCAACAGCATGCAGCAACAGTAACAGCAAAATGGCAGTCCCATGGTAGTCCCAGTTACCAAAACTCCCCAAACTACATTAACCTGATTCCCTTCTAGCCAGGGATATGTAGGAAATCTTTGAATCAAAGGTTCGGTTAAATCATTTTCAAAAATGCTTCACACGGAGTATTCCAACGGGCAAAAATCACTCATATCCGCTCACTTTATCTTTGCACGAAAACCCTTCATGTTTTCGGACAAAGAGGGGCAGCTGCGAGCACGTGATATTTGCTTCACGAAAACTACTACAAAAGAAATCAAAAATAAAACAAAATTCTCTTGGTGTACAATTTTTTAGGATTTACGTGGCATTTTTGGATAATTATTTGTGTTTTTGTCCGTAAATGTTTACCTTGTTGTAGTTAATTGAAAAATACAAAAATAATAATAATAATACATGTTGTATGCATATTTAGGATTTAATTATGCATTTAGGAATTAATTAAACCGTCAGTTGGCTCTAAAAAAAATCACAAAAATATGCGTTTTATTTTATTTTGTTGGCATTATGTGATTTTATTTTAAGGTTTTAATTTGTGTGTTAATTGTTGTAAGTGTTAATTAATATTTGTGTAGTTGTATTTGGATTTTACAATTTAATTAGGAATTGTGTTAAAATTAGGAATTAAAGAAATAAAAGGAAAAGAGTTCAAAAATGAATAAAACTCGAATTGGGCCACAAGGTTTAAAATGAAATTGGGCCCAAATCAATACCAATGCATGACCCAATACATTGGCTGGTCTCAGATAACCCCAAACGACGCCGTATTGGCGTCTCAAATCTGAGCCATTGATCAAACTGGATCAAACGATCCAGTTCAGCCCCTACATAGTTGAAACGGCGCCGTTTCAGGCATGTCGATCTAAACCGTCCATCTCCATTGATCCAACGGTCCCAAATTTCCCCCACGACCCGATCCACTTCACCCCCGGGCCAACCCATTCCCCGACTTAAACCGAACGACACCGTTCATTAAGTGAGTTGATTCAAGCCGTGGATCGTGCCTGATCTAACGGCCAAGATCAAACCACCCCTCCCCTATATAAACTGAATATCCTACCCCAGCCCCCCAAACCAAACACCCCCTTTTACTATTCATCGTCTCTTTCAGAGACGGACCTTAAACCCTAGCCGCCCTAGCTCCCCTTTGCCTGAAACCCGGCGGCAACAATGCCGCCGGCCACCACCTTAACACTATAAGACCATCTGACCACCCCCCGTTCCAAATATGCTACTCGTTTGGTTCGAATCTTCCCCCATCTTCTCGAATCTTCATTTGAAGATTCGAGCCAAATGGAAACCTACACCAACCAACCCCAAACTCACCCCAAGCCACCCCCTAACCACCCTCGTTATGGATCTGTTGGTTGTTCATCTCGAATCTTCCTGGAACTTCTCGAATCTTCATTTGAAGATTCGAGCCAATTTAGATCTACCCCAAACAGTCCCTAATTCACCCCAGTTACTCCCCTGACCTCACTCGTAACCAAACCAAGCTTGGTTTGGTTCGAATCTAACCAGAAACCTTCAAGCCCCAAATCGACTGGATGAACCCTAAAAAATCCAGAACCTTGGGGTCTGTCATATTAAATGAAGGGTTGGGGTTTAATAGACCTTAATCGAGGTATTCTCAATTGAGAATACTTCGATTAAAATCTATTCGACCTCAAAATGTCCAAATCCGGTTCGAGAATGGGTGATTACATTTTTTAAGATCAGAGGTATTTTTCCTTTCTTTCTTTCTGTTCATGTATTCTATGTGTATCTCGTTGCCTATTTTAGTAGTTTGTGTGATTTTTCTACTTTTTTTCTAATTAATTCTGTCTCATCTTCAATAGACCTTTTTATTTGGTCCAATTCTGGCATTGCTTCTGTTTGATGTAATTGTTGTGAGTCACAATGTGTGTAATCGATTCGACTAAGTTCGTCGATTAGTTGTTTTATTATAAACCCATGTTCCTGTCAATGCCGATTGAAATTGCCTGATTAGCTATTTTCAGATTGATTGTTATCATTTGTTGTAGGTAATCGGTTAATTAGTTTTCGTCGATTAATTCATTCTTGTTTGTAAATCAATAAGTTCATCAAATGTTTGTTGTGTATGCTTGATCTGTGGGCACTTAGTTTCAGGGCATTGTCATTAGGCTGACAATGAACCTGCATTCATGTTACCTACATTCATAGGCATATTGATTCAATGTTTCAATTTCAATTTCAGTTTAAATGATTCTATTAAGTTCTGTAAATTCAGTTCAGTTTGTTTCAATTGGGATTCGACCTTAGTCATTTAGCTATCAATAAGTTTGGTTATAGCTGTTAGTCAGATTTAGTTTTCAAATCTTTGTTAGCTGGAACAAATTGCAGAATTAAAAGTTTTAATACAGTTGCTAGGCAGTAATATTAAAGGGTTTCAGGGGTGATTTAGGAATAAAATAGTTAGGATTATATTTTAGTGTTAGTGCTTTGTTAGTGGGGTATTAATTAATACATTAATGGGGAACCAAAGGGAGTGGAGGGGCTGAAATTAAGGAAAAGCTTTCCTTAGTGGAATGGTAGCGGAAAATTCTGATTTGAATAAGGAATAGGGTCGGGCAGTAAGTTGAAGGGAAGGGCAAATTTTTATAAAAAAGGGGTTGGGGACTGATTTTAGGAGGGGGTGAGAATTGCAGGAGAAAAAAATTCTGGAACAAAGAGGGGAAAAATTCAGAAAAAAATCAGAACTTTTACATTAAGAGTTAGAGTGTTAAGGCTGAACTTTTTACATTAAGAGTTTCAGGCTGCTTTTCTCGAGTGTTTCACAAATCAGAAACTACTGTTTCCTTGCATCTGTCTGTGTTTCATTTTGGTACGGCTGGGTTTCAGTTTAGTATTTCCTGGGTTTTCTGTTGGTGGAATACTGGTTGCATTGAGTTCATGGGTTTTCCTGCTTGGTTTTAATATTTCCTGGGATTTTCTGCTACTGTTGGCTACTGGTTTACTGGTTGTTGCTGTACTGCTGTGTTGCTGTGTGTGCTACTGCTGTTTCCTGCACTGATCTTCCTCTTCTTCTCTTTGTTTTCCAAATACCAGGTACACAAAATTGAAACACTGGTTCTTGTAGGCTGAAACTTGAAGCATGAATACAAAGAAATGAAGAGTTGAAGTTTTAAATTCATTGTAGTTATCTACTTGTTTGTATGTACATTAGAATACCTCTTTCATAAGAATCATGTAGGTGTTTGTTTATGTATAACTGGACATGCCTTTTGTATTAGTTTAGTGAGAAAACTGTCCATGTATGCTTAGTTAGAAGGATTGATGGTATAAGTAATTCATGTTCTGTTACTTCAGTATTATTTGTTAAATAGTATATATCAAAAGCATGTTAGGCCATTTAGATTATTCTTAAACATTCAATAGTTATCTCATTGAACAAATGACATGTTTCTGAAACTGGTAGGAACATTGTTTAATTAGATACCATTAGTTAATTTCATGCATGTAAATGGTTTAAGATAAGAGAAAAAATTAGATTTCCAATTTCTTTCATTCCAGTAGAATGCCACTTTAAATTTGCAGAAACTTGTTAATAAAATGACACCATTTTTTGCAAGCTATGAATATGTGTAGAAACCATTAACTAGACCCTATTGGATTAAGGATGGCCCGGGTCCAGTTTTACCCTATATACGTTGGACCTGGGCCCAATAAATGGCAAACGGATCGCCTTTATTACATCATTTTCAAAATTAACGAATCGTATTCGAAATCTAACTATAATAACCCGCAAGCCTGTAAATAAATTAGGTACTTTTCTTATTTTATTTTAGAGACGGAAAAACATAGTTACTATAGGACGATCCTTTAAAATAAAATGAGGCGTGCCTCGCCAGAGAAATCACAAGTCGCGGGGCCCTCGATAAAAGACATAATAATTGGATAGACTTCGGGATCGGCCGTTTAGTGAACTTCATGGTCCTTCCCCAAAAATAACAATACGCTAGTCTCTTTAGGACGCGTCTTTAATAAGTTACGTCCCTAAACTCGGGTGCACATTTATGTGACCTAAATTCAAATCTTAACGGAGTCGAAAGGTGTCAACAACCGAGGGTGCATTGATTGCGACGTAGTTCGAGACGCGTTTCTACGACGTTGCAATTCCTTTAAAAATAATAATAAAGCGGTAAATAATTAAAATTGCACTATAGGTTTGAACATGTATTAAAATTAGATATTTCAGCCATTACAACAATTTAAGCGACCGTGCTAGAACCATGGGATCCGGGGGTGCCTAACACCTTCCCTCGGGTCAACATAATTCCTTACTTAGAATTTCTGGTTCGCAGACTTCATTTGGAAAGTCAAATATTTTCCTCGAATTGGGATTCAAGATAAACCGGTGACTTGGAACACCAAAAAACCAAACCTTTCCCAAGTGGCGACTCTGAAATAATTGAATAATCCCATTTCGATTATTGTCACTTAAATTGGAAAAACTCCATTGTGCTTTTATCCCTCGGGGTAGGTGCGTGTAAAAAGGAGGTATGACACCAACACACACAATCTTGAGACCTAAGGAGACCAATCTCAACATGAGGATTCAATCAGCGATACCCGCAATGAGGGAAATAATGCCATGCCGGTCTACGACATGCAGTACCCGCGACATGTTCGATAACGATCCGACCGGTCGTTTTGAGCTCTAGCATGTCGTTCAAAAGTTTGGGCCCATGAGTAGCTTCACTTAAGGTATTATGACTTGTACGCATGGTCGGAATTGAATTCCGGGTAATTCAGAGTTGATTTGGAAAGAGAATTCTCATTTCGGAAGCTTTAAGTTAAAAGAATTGACTAAGATTGGATTTTAGAGTAAATGACCTCGGAATCAGGATCTGAAGGTTCCAGTAGGTTCGTATGATGATTTCGGACTTGGGCGTATGCCCGAATCGGGTTTTGGATGACCTGGGAGCGTTTTGGCGCCTATTGTGGAAGTTAGCATTTTGGAAGAAATTTCATAAGTTTGGGTTGAAGTGCATTTCAGTGTTATCGATGTCCGTTGGGGATTCCGAGTTTGGGAGTAGCTCCGTATGGTGATTCTGGTGTTGGGAGCGCGATCAGAAGTGAATTCGGAGGTCCATGGGTCTTTTTGGAGTCATTAGGCTAAAGATAGAAATTTGAAAGTTTTTGAGAAGTTTGATCGGAAGTGGACTTTTTGATATCGGGGTCGGATTCCGATTCTGAAAGTTTGATAGGTCAGTAATGTCAAATGTGACTTGTGTGTAAAATTTGAGGTTAATCGGAGGTGATTTGATATGTTTCGGCGTCGAATGTAGAATTTTGAAATTTCAAAGTTCATAAAGTTTGGATTGGAGTACGATTCATGATTTCGACGTTGTTTGATGTGATTTGAGGCCTCGAGCGAGTTCGTGTCAGGTTTTGGGACATGTTGGTATAATTGGTTAAGGTCCCAAGGGCCTCGGGTGGATTTAGGAAGGTTAACGGAATGAATTTCGGACAAAAGAGTTGCTGAAATTTTCTGCAGAAAGCTGTTTTGATAGCAACTAGTGCAATCGCGGAGCTGAATTTGGAATCTTATAACTCGAAATCTATAAGGAATCTAAAAATTTACAAAACATAAAAGTTGTTGCCCTTGCACTCTAGTTTCCAGAAAGTTAACCCTTTCATGATTTGGACATTCAGAATGTTATGATCGATTGAAGATGGCTGGTGGAGCAGTTTCGACAAAATTTTTTGATGCGTGGGGCCGATTTTAGAAGCTCATATCTCGGAATATATAAAGAGTTATATGGTGTACAACCTATAAAATGAAAGATCTTCGAGTCTAGTTTTAAATCTTCAAATCGTTTGTCATTTGCATATTTTCACAAGGAGTTATGGGTATTTTAACAGAAGGTGTACAACAGGGGAAAATTGTAATAGGATGTACGTCTTGCCCATCGCAAGGTACAACTCGATGAAGCCTGGGCAGATTGTTTTAAACACGAGTTTTGGCCCATTTCTTTCATTTGGCTTGGACGATTTTGGAGAGCTCAAGGAGGTATTTTCACCAAGCAACACTAGGTAAGTGATTTCTTCCTATTTTTGAGTTAAATATGTGATCTTACATGGATTTAGACATGGAAAATTAGTATAAATTTGGGTTTTTGTGGAAGACTTAGAATTTAGAATTTTGGACTTTTACCTTGAATTAGAGCATGAAAATTAGAGCAAATTGTATATTTGAGTTGATAAAGCTATGGGTAGAATTTATCTTCGAGAAATTTCAAAATCCGGGAACGTGGGCCCGAGGGCATTTTGGTCAACTTTTCTAGCGAAGTTGGGAACTTATATAATTTGAATTGTTACAAGTATTAGAGTGAATTTTTATTAGTTTGCCCGTTATTTGAATAGTTTTGGGGCGTTGTGCATCAATTGGAGTCGTTGAAAGGGCTTGGAAGCCGGTTATGGAAATTTCAGAGCAAGGTGAGTCTCCTTTCTAACCTTGTAAGAGAGAATTGTCCCCGTAGATGAGTTAGTTGGTTATGTGCTCCTATTTGCGGGGGCTACGTATGCACGAGATGATAAGAGTTCGTGCGCAACTACTATTATGCTTAAGTCCGGGTAATTTAGGACCCAAAAGCATGCTTTCTTGTAATACTTGCAACCTTGTTGACAAATTTAAAATGCTTAAAACATATCGAACGTATAAATGAATTTCTAAAAAAGGCTAGATATCATTTCTTGACTTTTAAAAGAGAAACTTGTCTTTTCCTGAATATTTGCTCCTTGATGAATTATTGATTTGATTGTTTGAATGTGTTTATCTATTGTGGAACAGGCCGAACGCCTCGGTAGATTAAATAGATGCATCTACGGTTCACGCCATTTGACCTTCTGGCAGTGCACAATTTAAATATTGTTGGATCAGGCCGTACGTCCTCAGCATAATTTGCGCATGCTTATATTGCTTGCCTTGGAATTTATTGAAGTGATGTTGTTCCTTCCCGGCTTGAGAATAAATGTATAAATGACGATAAGGAATTTGAAAATTTCCTATAAAAGAAAGAATTGTTACTTGCTTCATTCTATTAAATTACAATCATGTTTATAAAATCCACGATTTAATATATTATTGATATAAAATTATTGGACCACTAGTAAGTGTCGAAGTCGACCTCTCGTCTCTACTTCTTCGAGATTAGACGGGGTACTTACTGAGTACACGTTGTTTTCGTACTCATACTATACTTGTTGTGCATTTTTGTTGCACATGTTTATGTGTGATTAGTGGCTTAGTGGCATGGTTGATACAGAGACTTAGGTGAGTTGCACTTATCGAGACGAACCGCAACCAGCAGAGTCTCCTTCAGAGTATTGTATTGTATTTTTCATTTCTGTCCACTTTGTATACCGGACAGTTACTGTATTTTATTTCATTCCCTAGTAAATGCTTATGCACTTGTGACACCGGGTTCTGGGATGTCTATAGGTTTATTTAGAAATTTAAAATTATTAAATATTTCATTATTTATTTAGTGAAATTTATTATGTATTGTTTAAACTTATAAAAGAAGTGATTTCAGAAATATTTAAAATGAGAAGTTACTAATTATTTGTTGTTGGCTTACCTGACAATGGTGTCCGGCGCCATCACGACCCTTAGTGGATTTTGGGTCATGACATGTTCTTGAAGCGACTTCTGATGATGCTAAAGAGGAGCATGTTGTTGAAGTGGTAAGGATCCTGCAGGAGAAATAAGAGGACATTCTAGGCTATCTCATATGGTAGAATAAGGTTATTATAGAACTAAAGCAAGCATTATCGGATGCTTCCAATAACGCGAATGGACGAGGTCCAATTCCTCCTGGTGCTCCCGCAAATCAAACAATAAATAAGGTTGACAACAATACCTCGAGGGGCAAGGTCGGATTCGATGGAGCTGGGGGGAGTAGGTCCGGTCACAACAACGAGAATGATCCATTCAAAAGCGAGCTCTTACGGTTTATGAGGGAAGTGAACACCCGCATGGACCAAATCTCGGGCGCACTACCAGTGTTGAAGGGGCCGAACTCAAAAAAGTACACTCAGTTGCCATACAAACTAAGTGCGATACCAGAATTGATCCCGAAGCAGTTTAAAATGGCCGACGTGCCAAAATATGATGGGACTTTGGATCCTCATAAGCATATTGTCATATATACAACGACGGTGAAAGAGAAAGATTTAGCTCCCCATAAGATCGAATCTATTTTGCTGAAAAATAATCGGAGAGACTCTCAAGAAGGGAGCTTTGACGTGGTATTCTCTATTGTCTGAGCATTCCATAGATTCCTTTGTGATGCTTGCAGATTCTTTTATAAAGGACCATACTGGGGCCAGAAAGGTGCAGTCCTAGAAGGCTGACATATTGGAATTGCATAATGAAAGTTCGTGTTACTACGGGAATTCGTAACCCAGTTCCAAAAGGAAACAATGTTGCTCCCAGTTGTTCCAGATGAATGGGCGGCAAAGTATTAGCCAAGGGTCTGAATTCGAGAAGTTCTGATGCTTACTGAAAGATGAAGGAAAACTTGCTTGAGATCCAAGTGACGACTTGGGTGGATGTTCACAACCGGTACGAGTCCAAGATAAGGATTGAAGATCATCAGATCGGCTTCCCAGTGTCAGTAAAAGGTCGGGAGAAGAATAAGAAAAATCAAAAGACGATTTTGACATAGATAGAGGATCTTCGAGAGGCCGATTTATGCCCTACAAACGGCCAAAGGTCGCGACAAAAGTTTCCGATCGACAGACAGGTTTGTTACCGATAGAAAAACTGATCGCGTCCGGAACAACAAATCATTGTAGGACAAAGAAACGTCAGGTTCTCGGGATCCTTCATATCCCAGGCTATCAGAATACAACTTCAATGTTAGTGTAATAGAGTTGGTATCGGCTATGAGGAACATTAAAGAAGCATTATTCTCGAAACCGATGAGGTCCACTTCCAGCCAGAGGGACCCTAACTTGTGGTGAGAATACCATGGGACGAATGGCCACCAGACTGGAAAATGCTGACATCTGCATGAAAAGGTGGCGACACTACTGAAAAGTGGCCATCTCAGGAATTCTTAAGTGACTGGGCCAAGAATAATTATGGTCGCAACTGTGATAACGTGTAGAAATCAAAAACAGGAGAAGACCCCCCATGCCAGTCAATCAACATAATCTTTGTGGGGAACGAGATTAACAGGGTTACCTTCTCGACAATAACCTATGGTAAAAGGCTTCGGTAAGTCACTAAGGGCGTCATCATTTTCACGGAGGAAGAGGCAGACGAATTATTGGTACCGCACAATGATGCACTGGTAATTTCTTTAAATGTACTATTTTCTAAAATTAAACGTGTTCTAGTGGATCTAGGAAGTTCAGCCAATATTATACAATAGAGGGTATTGGAGCAAGCCAAACTTATCGGAAGCATCATTCCGGCCACAAAACTCCTCGACGGGTTCAACCTCGCAAGCACAACGGCCCGAGGAGAGATCTTGCTGCCCACAAATGCCGAGGGGGTGATGAAGACAACCCTTTTCGAGGTTGTGGACTATGATATGGGTTATAACATTATTATTGGAAGACCGTGGTTGCATGAGATGAGAGTCGTACCATCAACATATCATCAGTTTCTAAAATTTCCAACTCCCGAAAAGATCAAACAGATAAAAGGCGATCGACCAGTGGCAAGAGAGATGAATGCGATTTCGGTCTCCAGTAGCAAATAGAAGGAGCATGTGACATAGAAATTATAGGAACCAGCGCCTGCTCCCAAATAAAGTGAAGTTAATAGGGGGAAGAAGTGTCGGAACCTTATCAGGTGCCAAGATATTTCGAGGTACCAGAAGAGACGGGCGCAACGAAGTCCACAGTGGAAGAGCTCAAACAAGTTGCATTATTTGAAGAGTTCTCAGAGAGGAAATTCCACTTTGGGACAGGACTGCACCCCAATCTCAGGTCTAGATTTATTGAATTTCTTAAGTATAATACCAATTGTTTTGCATGGTCGTATGCGGATATGACAGGTATCCCGATAAAAGTGACCGTACACAAGTTAAGCTTGGATCCCAGCATCCCTCATGTAAGACAAAAGAAACACACTATTGTGGAGGCCAGGATAAATTCATCAAAGAAGAGATAACTCGCCTACTTGATATCAGTTCTATCCGAGAGGTAAAGTATCCAAATTGGCTAGCTAACGTAGAAGTAGTGCCTAAGAAGAACAATAAATTTCGCATGTACGTAGATTATAAGGATTGGAATAAGGCATGCACAAAGGACTCGTTCCCAATGCAAAACGTTGATCACATAATTGATGCGAATGCCGGACACGAGTTAATATGTTTCCTCGATGCTTATTCTCGGTACAACCAAATTAAGATGATCTCGGAGGATCAAGATAAAACTTCATTCATAATGAATTTCAGCACATATTGCTATAATGTGATGCCCTTCGGGCTAAAGAATGCCGAAGCCACTTATCAACGGCTCGTAAACAAGATGTTTGAAAAATATATAGGAAAAACCATGGAAGTTTATATAGACGACATGCTTTTAAGTCTTTGAATGCAGGTGATCAGCATTTGCAAGAAACTTTTGACATCCTAAGTAAGCATAACATGAAGCTTAACCCCGAGAAGTACGTGTTTAGGGTAAGCTCCAACAAGTTCCTAGGATTTCTGGTATCACAAAGGGGGATTGAGGTAAACCTTGATAAGATCAAAGCCATCGAAGACATCCCCTACCAGTTATCAAGCGTGAAAGAAGTTCAAAGGCTCACAAGGAGATTGGTCGCTTTGAGCAGGTTTATTTTTTGATCATTAGAGAAATGCCACCATTTCTTCGCACTGCTCAAAAAGAAAAACAACTTTGAATGGACCCCATAATACCAGCAGGCTTTGAGGGATTTGAAAAGGTACTTGTCACGCCCTCCGTTACTACCAAAATCGAAGGAAGGTGAAATACTGTTAATCTACCTAGTAGTCTCGGAGGTAGCGGTAAGAGCTGTTTTAGTCTGTAAGCACGAAGGTACACAATCTCCCATTTATTACATTAGTAGAATTTTAACGGGAATAGAAACTCACTACCTGTATTTGTAAAAGTTGGCCTTAGCTCTCGTAGTCGCCACTCGAAAGCTGAGGCCTTACTTCCAATGTCACCCGATAGCTGTGGTGATCACCTTTTCCCTGCGGAATATCCTTCATAAACCCAAACTCTCATGTAGATTGGTCAAATGGTCCATCGAAATGAGTGAATTCGACATAGAATATAAACCTAGGGCTGCGATTAAGTCATAAGTTTTGGCCAACTTTGTGGCCAATTTTAGTCCGGGATTGCTGCCTCTGGCAACCAAATAAGCAATGATGGTGTCAGAGTTGACATCGGGGTTTTGGGCCTTATTTACGGATGGAGCTTCCAATGTAAAGGGTCCGGTCTTGGCATAGTGCTAACCACGCCTTCAGGAGAAACCCTAAGGCAAACCATTAGAACAGCCTCCTTGACTAACAACAAAGCGAATATGAGACTTTGATTGCAGGACTCGAATTGGCCCGAGGACTAGATTCCGAGGTCATAGAAGTCAAATGATATTCCCAACTGATGGTAAATCAGATCTACGGGATCTTCGAAACCAAAGAGGGGCACATGCAATAATACGTAGTGAATGTTCAGTCTCTGCTTGCTCGATTCCAGGAGTGATCAATTACTCATATCCCAAGGGAAGAAAATACAAAATCGGATGCACTAGCTAACCTCGGTTCATAAACAAAAATAAAAGGATTGGATTCTGGGGCAGTAGTGTAGCTCATGCACTCGGTTCTGGATGTAGATAGATACTATAAGGTGAATATGAATAGTTTGGTCTGGAACTGGAGGAACGAAATCATTGATTATATCGAACACGAGAAGTTTCTCGGAGACTCAAAGGCATCCTGAGCGTTGTGCACTAAAGCAACGTGGTATAGCTTCAAATGAGGCCAATTGTACAGGAAATCGTTTCAAGGCCCACTGGCCCGATGCTTGGGAGTGTCCGAAGCTAATTGTGTTATGCGAGAAGTCCACGAAGGGATATGTGGAAATCATTCAGGCGAAGACTCCTTAGTACTAAAACTGGTAGGGGCATGATACTACTGGCCTTGAATGGAACAACACACCAAAGCTTTCGTGCAAAAATGTGATAGGTGTCAATACTACGCACCACTGGTACATCAACCAGCAGAACCATTGCACTCAGTTCTATCTCCATGGTCATTCATGAAGTGGGGAATGGATATCGTCGGACCACTGTCACCGGCCCTTGGTAATGTAAGATTTTTTTTAATTTTAATTGACTATTTTTATAAATGGGTTTAAATAGGTCCTTATCAGAAGATCGACGAATGCGAGGTGGTGGTGGATTTCTTGTGGGAGAACATAATTTGCAGATTTGGAATATCAAAAGAGATAGCTTGTGATAATGGGCCATAGTTTATATGCGTAAAGATCACAAAGTTTCTTGAAGACTTGAAAATCAAAAGAATCACATCTTCGACCTATTACCCGAGCGCAAATGGTCAAGTAGAATCAACGTTCAAAGTGATTATACAAAATTGCAAGAAGGTTGGAAGCGGCCAAAATTAAATGTCTTGAGGAATTTCCTGGAGTGATATGGACGTACCGAACAACAACCAAATCAAGAACAGGAGAAACTCTTTTTTCCCTTGTGTATAGAGCAGAGGCTTTAATCCCGGTAGAAGTAGGGGAGCCCACCTTGAGATATTTCCATGCAAATGACGGGACAAACAATGAAGCAAGGTTAATCAACTTGGAGCTACTCGATGAGCGTAGGGACTTGGTGCATATAAGAATGGCAGTCCAAAAGAAGAGAATGAAAAGCAGAGCCAACCTCTGTTATTTCAAAGTAGGAGACTTGGTTCTAAGGAAAGTAACTCGAAATACCCGGAAACTCAACGCAGGGAAGCTAGGTCCAATATGGGAAGGCCTCTATCGAGTTTCAGCTATTACCGAGAAAGGTACGTACGAATTGGAGAATCAGAATGGAGAAAGTTGCAAAGCAACTGGAATGTGTCACACCTCAAGTGATATTATTGCTGATGAACATCACATGTACTGAAGGTATGTGCTGCACTCTTTTTCCCTTCTTCCAGTTTTGTTCCTAATTGGATTTTTCTGGCAAGGTTTTTAACAAGATAGCAACAGAAAACATACTACAAAGAAGGTTTCAACAATAGCAATAGGACCTTTAATAGCAAGGTACATAAGCGAAGAACTACTTCAGAGCAGTTAGATAATCTTTTGCTCGGTAGCAAAATTCCCACCGGAAATTTAAGTTTGCTATCAAGCAAAGGTTACCCAACCGTTTACAAGTGCAAACCACTAGGGGATTATTATATAGTCTTTGGCTCGATAGTATAAATTTGTAAGGGGAAGTGAAGTTTGTTACCGAACTGAAGGTTATCTAGCAATTCATTAGTGGAATCATCGAAGGTGCAAACCTTCCAATATTCCAATTCGCTTCCTTGGCATTCGAACACTGGGGGAAATGATATGAATATGCGGCAATAATGACTACCATATTGATCGAAAAATAAAAACCGGAAACATAGTTGTATCATCGGGAACTGGGACTACGTTGCCAGTCCCGTAGAAACAAATTGTACAAGTTAGCCACAAGAAATTGCAATCTCTTTTCAGTATAGCGAATGCTCATGTACTTTTTTAAAATGAAAGGAATAAAGTAAAGTCCTTTTATTTCTACCTTGTTATTTGTCTGAATGGTGAATTAATTTTGTCATTTGAAAGTTAAACAAGTACTTCAAATGCTAGTGTCGTAATGAACATGAGACGTCCTCTTCAAGAGCACCGTAAACATAAGAGGGCCCTCTCTTATAAAAACCCTCACGATAAAGGGTTGATTTCGGAAGAACTTGTGCCTGAAATCCAAATGCTTTTGGGGGGAAAATAAATATACCCAAAGCCTTACATATTCAGACGCAAACAACAAATCTTGCGCAAAACACTTAAACAAGGAGGAATACAAAGAATAAAATTTGCATAAATGTTCAACCAAAAGAATGCAAAAAGACTCATGCAATACTTGAGAAACAAGATATTTTTATTCACAATAAAAGTGCCAAAATGGCACAGGTACAAAAGTCAGAAAAAGAAAGGAAAAAACTAAACTACTGCATCTCCGGAACCCAGAAGAAGAGAAACGTCCGCGCCCCTGGGAAGTGGGTAGATTCGCCGATGGCTCAACATCTTGGCCCTCATTAGTTTGGCCTTCAACATCTTCGCCCTCCGGTTCCTCTTCAGTTCCTAAGGTTTCGGAACTGGAAGCATCAGGCCCTGCCGGGAGACCCCTTTTAGCAGCTGACTCTAGCTCACGGGTTTTGGCGATTTTGGCATCAAAGTCAATGATACCCGCTTTAGCTTCTTCCAAAACATAGCATATGTTTTTTCAATAATGAGGGAAGCCGCTTGGCACTGAAGTTCTCTTTTGAGTTGGCCAACCTCATCAAAAAGGTTATCTCGCGAGAATCTCATGGATTAGAGGCTGGCTTCAAAATCACGGACAATGGAGCCATAAATCTTATTATACTCTAAGGTTTTCTTATATTTCTCCTCCAACCGAGCATGCTTTTCCTTGACAATAGCAAGTTCTTCAACCTTAGAGTTTAGGCTGCCTCTAAATTATGTAATCTTTCAGCAGAGGCAATCTCTCGATCGGATGCAGCAAGGACAACGTTATGAACTTCAACCCATTTAGTCTTAGTTTCTTCATATTATGCCATTAATGGAACTACCTCTTGGCTAAGAGTCATTTCTTCTTGTTGCTTTACTGCAACCCAACCTCCAATTCAACAACCTCATCAGCTCTAGTTTCTAGTTCTGAGAGGCGAGCAACAATTTGACCCTTTTTGGCCGAAAGTTGATCCCGCTCGGAGGTAAGTTCCTCATTTTCCCAAATCAACCTCTGAAGGCCCTCAGAAGCAAAGAAATTGGCCTACAAAACAAGAAAGGAAAATTCAAAAATACTACTAAATAAAAAATAAAAGAAATGACAACGAAAAAGAAGAATATACCAATGCAGCGTTGTACATGGTATTATTTAACAAGCACTCTCCCGAGAGAGCCTGTATATTTTTCCAATCATTTTCTGAAGCTAAAGGCTTCAGATAGTTAGCATGTTCCACCGACCGGGACAACAGGTTGCACCCGATGGATACCAAAAGAGTAAAGCTCCTCCTTATTTGCGAATCTTCTGAGGGGGCGGTATAATTTTGCCCCAATTTCCCATGAAATGGGGACTTGGGAGGAGGAACATCCTCTTCTCGAACAGATGCGGCTGGTGTTGATGATGTAGCAGTTGCTGATGGAAGGACAGGTGAAGAAGGTGATGAAGTTGATGACATTGGAGGGTGAGAACAACTATGACAAATGCAGTGCTAGTTGTTGGTTGCTCATCAACCGAAGATGGTAGGGGATCGGTACTCATCCTCATTGTACCGGGCGTATCGACTGGGATTAGACAATGGGTGTTCACATTTTCTGCCATCTCAAACTCCCCCAAAAGTGTCGTAACCTCATCCTCGGTTGGTTTAATTATCTCAACAGGTTGAGCATTCTATTGAGTTGATGAGGATCGTTGTCTTATATGTAGAGAAGCTCCCTCATCACTAGCTTTTCCATCATCGTCGATCATCATAGTGTCTATGGCCGATCCCGGGCAGAGGGCTCGTCACCACAATTTCCAGAGATGACTCGGGGGTGACATTCTTCACCCTATTATTCTTTCCCCGGACCGCGGAGGAGCTCTTTCTTTTTGGTTTCTTGTTCTCCTGCCGAGGACTCCGAGAAGAAATAACTACACTCAAAGTAGGCCCGGAGACACTTGTTCGAGTATGCGCCTCTTGAAGTAGGCTCGCCGCATCAGCATGATCAGCCAAAATGTCTTCCTCGGGGACGACAACCGAGCTTGGGGGTAGACCTGAATTTGAAAAAGAGAGAATGAATTAATTAATTGCCTCACACCAAAAAACAAAGACGAGATGAGTCTATGTTACCATGATTTTTGGCCTTCCACTCGTATTTAAGGGTCAATTCTTTCCACGTGCTGGTTTCGGGCGTAGTAACGTCCAGAAATTTCTGGACCCGCTGGTCCGAGCTTTCAACCCTAGGTGGAAACCATCGAGTTGCTAAATTAGGCAAAAGAAGGAGGGTCGACAAGGATATGAGAAAACTTCCAGTGAAAGAAATATTAAACAAGGTGCTTACGAGTGTGATTCCATGATTCCAGAAAGGATGAAGCCATTACCGAAATGATATCACTGGTGACGACTGCAACAGACCGTTCCATCCATCCATGATCGTTATCATTATACATGCAGGATAGCAGGGCATGGTGACCGCGTTTGCTGAAGTTTATCACCCCCCTCCCTAGTAAGATTTTAGGGGAATAAATATTTATCACATGAGCTAAGGATAACTTCTCTCCCGTTTCCTGGCATAAGCGCTGAAGACAAGCAATCGTCTTCCACACTTAAGAACTTAATTGAGCCAAACACACATGATAGTAGAGACAGAACTCCGCAATAACGGAATCGAGTAATCCACTCAAATAAAATGCTCCCAAAGTGAAGGGATACATGTAAAAATATATAAAACCCTCCTTGGGTAGGGTTACCCGCTCCGCCAGATTAGGAGCGATAATGTCTAAATCTTGGCAATAACAACCTTTCTTCACAGCAGGAATAATGGAAAGACAGATGGAAGAAGTGTATCTGCCAACAACCTACGTACGAGAGTTAGCAGACGAAAACATTTTTTCGAAATCTTTGGTAGTGATCAAGCTCTTTGGGACAATGGTACCTCACCGTAGGGGGAGCGGCATCATCAAATTTGCCTTTATTATTTGAAGAACTAGGTTTTCTTGAAGAGGAGGTCAATTTTTATTAGTGAAAGAGTTTTTTTTTCTCTCAAAGAAGGAAGTTGGGGAAAGGTTGAAGTCGAAAGACGAGTTGAGTAAAGAAAGTCTTAGAAAATTCAGAATGTTATGAAGTGTAAAATTAAGGAAGTTGATGTATATAAGTAAAGGTTTAGGCGGCTAAATTCATGGTCATAGTTACCTCGATAACTGACAAAAGTTATGTTGAATCTTGGGATGATGCGTGTTCAGAGCATTAAATGTGCAGAGACGTGCGCGGTGCGTCTATTCAACCATTTGAAGCTTTTCAGAGGGGTAAAAGAAATTTTCGCCAAAAAGAATTTTTCTACCAACTTCCCGGTGACACAAAGTTATATCACCGAAAAGTAGGGGGACTATCTGTATAAGGTAAAATATGCTATGTTAAGTAATTGCATAAGAGGGTGACACATGAAACCGAATGCAGAGGATAACTAAGACCGAAGATAACTTTTCCATTTGTTACAGGAAATATTAATGCTCATAAAGATGAAATGAACGCCTACCACCTAGTAACATTTAATTGAGAATATTCTATAATATTTAATACACTGCCAGTTACAAAGAATTTGCCATTCAAGCTCACCGTTACGCATTCTTCGATGGCCCTCATAATTGACATTAAAGAAGGGCATGATCCTATGACCTTATTCCCTAGGTGCATCTATAAATAGTGGGCTCTTATCATTATAAAGGGACACGAATTTTCTGACAAACTTATGCTATAATCTATTCAAAGCTTTATTCAATTTTACCTTCTTACTTTGTGATTTCATTACTGTTGTGCATGGAAGCCTTGCTCCCAAAATTACTGTTTCTACTCCAAATAAATAAGGACTCTTTCTCCAAAAATCACACACAAATATCTCCTTCCACATATATATATATATATATATATATATATATATATATATATATATGGAAGGAGATATTTGTGTGTGATTTTTGGAGAGAAAGAATCCTTATTTATTTGGAGTTTTAATTTTTGTATGTGCTTGACTTGTTTTGATCTATAATTAATGGTTAGAGGTTGGTAAGTTAAAATATTTTTGGAATATTTCCGTAAGATTCCCTCATCTGATACCCATGTCAAGTCCAACTAAATCAAGATTCATGTCGAGAAGTTCACATTAGGGGTAAAGTGCGACTTAACGAAGGTAATTCTATCCCTATAACCTAAACTCAAAATCGCTAGTTAAAGATTGAAAAAAAACTACTAATTAGTCGACATACGAATTATACTATCTAATCGTTTAGCAAAGACCCTACGACAGACTACTTTACTTTTTGTTTTGTCTGAAAATAGACAAGGAACAAACAAAAAGTAACATGGAAAAGGACGAGGAAAGAGCAAAGAGAGTCATGTGGTGATCTGTTCCAAGAAGGAACGCACTTTCATTTTCCAAACCGCCGGATGTTAGGACTTGAATTAGACGACAAATCATGTGAAACCAATTCATGCGGCATCTTAAAATCTAGAATAATCTTGATTTAGGTTTTGCTAGTCTTAAGCAGAAAAATCAGAAAAATTTAAAAAATACTATTTATGGAAGGGAATCTTGGACCAACGATAAAGTTATTTTTGTGTGACTTATATATTATGTGTTCGAGCTGTGAAAGTAATCAGTAATACTTGCATTAGGCAGGATGTCTACACCACATCCTTGAGGAGCAACTCTTCCTCAGACTTGACATGAATGTGATATACTTTGTGCATCAAATTGTCCGTATTTTAACTAAAAGTAGTACCTATGAAGTTGTGTGAATTGCTGCGAAGATATGAAGAAAAGAAAATACTGACACCATCCGGGGGTGCGCAGGGTGCGGTGAGCTGGTTAGGATATTTTTATGGGATTTTTATATAAATAACCGATTATATCCACTGTTTACTTTTTTTAGCTATATACATAAATTATACATAATTATATACATATAATATATAAACTATACATATATTATAATTTCACCTGACTATTTTTAATTTAAGTTGTTGGTGGTGGCTATTTAGATTAATTCTTCTAGATTTTTTACTTCCTTGAACATGGTTGCAGATTTGAGCTCTAAGATTGGAGAATCTTGAGTTCTCTACCCCCTTAATGGGTTATCCAACACATAGCTGAATTTGTCGAGCCACTAAATTTTGGATTCCCAATTATTATAAAAAGAGATATTATTGCAAGTATTTAAAATTATAAAATAATTTTAATTATATTTAAAATTTAATATATATTAGTTTGAATAAATATTGTGAATTAATATAATTGCATTATTTATTATTTTGTTTTTAATTGATTCTTCCAAAAATTATTGGGTGAATCAAGTACACGTATCACGATTATCTTTTCTTGATTTGATTCTTTATTGGGCGCAGTTTATATTTATGCTTTTTCTGAAAGACTACAACTTGCCACTTATTATGGAATTTTAGAGTATGAAATCGAGCTTTCATGACTTATTATCACTCTTTAAAAAAAAAATACACTTTTCACTTCAATTTGAGATTGTTGCTGATTATTTATTTGGTACAAATTTGAATTAGAACAACTACGCCTGGTGGCGGAGCTAAGTTCAATAACGGGATTTCAATTGAATCCCCTCTGTTGGAAAATTATATTGTTCAATTTTTATTTTTTTTTTATTTTTATTTTTTGCATATATATAATTTTTTTGAATCTTCTTGACATAAGGGAAGCTTTAATTTTAGGGGTAGAGGTGCTTCAAAAATTGCTTTAGGTCGCAAATTCAAATCCTAAGTATGTGTGTTCTTACATTTTTGAATCTCCTTGTTATGATTCTAAGCTCCACTACTGATTAACCCTCAATCCCAAACGGTTATATGAATCATCAATAACCATATTACTCAATTTAAATTCATCTCAGATCAATATTATATAAAATAAAATTTAGAAGTACTAGAAGTTATTTATATTTTATTCGGATAACGAATATCTGAAACCAACAAAAAAAAGGAAAAAGTAAAAAAGAATCCCTCCTTAAAGAAAATCACAACTCACCAAATGCCCACAAAAGAAACATGCATGCTGACAAGAGACTTATTAAGAATATCCATACTGCACAGCTAAGAGATCATTTATCTGTTTTCTTGTAATGTAAAATAATAAAATGAGACCACCAAGGATGTGGTGATGTGGATGAGACTGCTCATCCCTTAATTAGAGGTCTCGAGTTCGAGGCCTGGGTATGAAAAAATCCATGGTAGGGAGCGTTTTCCGCCGAATGGGATCCTACGCGGTGCGAATCCGAATATAATCGGGCTCCAATGCGGGAATCGGACACCAAGTGGGAAACAAAAAAATAAAAATAAAATGAGGGACTGGTGCAAATGGATTGAACTTGGTCTAGGAATAGATTAAGACATAAAAATATGCATTGGAGAGAATTATTGATTATTATAGAGGATATGAGTGACTTAAGATAATAGTATATGTATGCACCAATAATGGGAAGTCAAATTCATCGAATAGGAACCCAAATTTGAATTTGGACATCCTTCACTCCAACCTACCAAATCTCTCCATATGCTATAAAATCTTGTCTAGACAACTTTTCATCACAGACCGAATCTCGTTGTGAGTTCTGAGTTGAGAGAGTGAATTCTGAAATGTATATCTGACTTTATTTATATTTATTGTCAGCACAGATATATAAGATTCGACCAATATATCACTGGGTTTTGCTAAACTCGCACTCATTAATGAGTCCGCCACTGCTAATAAACTCTTGTTAATGTATATCTAGCTTTTTATTTTTTTTTTATTTTTTTTGGTTTTTAAACTCCTCATTACTCATTCTTTCGTACCAAGAACTTGGGATCTTTAAGAAAAAACAATAAGATGATCGAACTCTTCCCTTACATAATGGTCAATTTGAAACCAGCAGCTCTTATGCATATATCATTATACCTAATTATCTGAAAGTACTAAATTTGCAAAGGAAGGATGATAGAAGGCACGCCCCTTAAACCTTAATTAAGTATACTAAGTATATTCACATTAACTGGAATAACATAAATTCCACACGTAATTAATCTTGAGTTTTCAAATACTGACTGCAAATAATTAAAAATATATGATAAAATACCTTAGCTAATACAGCTTGTGGGGAAGTCCAGGATAACATTTGACAAAACTTTAAGTTTCAAGATTAAGCTCAGTTAAAAAGTCAGTAAAATATTCAGTCATAGAAGCAGTGAATAATATGGGCATACTAAGAGAGATATGATCAGGAATGAAGATATTCGGGGCAAGGTAGGTGTGGCTTCCGTGGTGGACAAGATTCGGAAAGCGATGCAAAGATGGTTCGGGTATGCGAAGAGGAGATGTCCCGATGCCCCAGTGAGGAAGTGTGAAAGATTGACGATGGTGGGTTCTGAAGAGAGGCCGAGGTAATACCGAATAGAGGTGATTAGGCAGGACGTTGCGCATCTTCAGCCAACCGAGGACATAACTCTTCATAGGAGGGTGTGGAGGTCGAGAATTAGGGTAAAAGGATAGTAGGCAGTCGAGCGTCTTTCCTTTCATTTCAGTATTAGTTGCCTTATTGTTATATTTCCATATTCTTAGATTTCTATGAATACCTGATGATGTTGCTTTTGATTTGGTTTTTCTATTATCTTGTTGTTGCTTTGATCCAAGGGTCTATCAGAAACAAAAGGAGATTACACTGGATATGTTGCCCTTTTTGCAGAAGCAAAGAATAAGAAAGAGTTTTGCTCACCATTTCACCAATCTGCTATACATGTAAGAGGATACACAGATTTTACAAGAATTACAGACGGGGATTAGGAGGGAGGAAAAAGAATATCTGAAAACTAATCCAATTTACAGAGGTATCCTACAACTTTTTACAAGCAAAATTTTCTTGTTATCATCTTCATCATTGTTCTGGGAAGTTAGTTGAGAAAGAATTCATCAGGTCACCAACATTTTTCAGACATCTGGTAACCGAAACCCACCGGTTCGACTAATCCGTCTTTGTGCCAACTAGTAAACAGTTTCTTCTCTGACGGTCTGACCTAAATTGGGAGAGTCAGCAAAATTGCTGCAGTTGAATTATCATCACACTTATATCATCAACAGAACCTCGTGAAACAGCAAGATCAATGAGGCTTTTAGAGGCCGACAAGGGTTGTGGCTTACTGATGTCTGTGCACAAAGGCCTAGCAGCATCTACTGCTTCCTGATTGCTGACTTTATCCCATAAACCATCCGATGCAAGAACTAAGAACTCCAATTCAGGATTAAGCCCGACGATCTTTGTCTCAGGCTCTGCAGTTATCCATTGTTTAAGATACCGATCTCCAATACCTCTTGACACAGCAAGAGATCCCTGGATTCTCCAAACACTACTACAACAATCTACATAGCCACCCTACAGAACAGTAAAGCATGAGAGAATCAGCAACTATACAGATAATATAAAGGTAATCAATTTGGCAAAAGGCAAAGCGAAGCATGAATTCACGGTCAAGTTGCTCACCAAAGTCTCAATTCTGTCCTTCTCGTCCGTCCTTGAAGGCTTATGATCCGAAGTGAGTGCTTCAGCAATCCCATCTCGACTAACAACTGCACGACAATCGCCAGCATTGGATACCACTAAATCGCCATTCCTGATCAATGCTGTTACACAGCATGATCCACCCCGAAATTCTTGGTTGAGAAATTCGGAATCTGTCTTCAAATAACCGTTTTTGACCGCCTCCACGACATCTTCATCTTTCCTCGTTACTAGCTCGTCCATAATGTTCTTATTCAAGTTTTCTGCTGCAAACTCTGCAGCTTTAGCTCCTCCATGTCCATCAAATATACCAAAAATACCCTGAAACAAGTAAACCCTTTGTCAGTTTCAACTGCTTTCAACCAATCACAAACAGCATGGTAAACTAAGATTCATATTTGAATATTACTCTAAGCACTAGAGCTTTTTTTAATCTGAATGACTAAATTTGGGGAACAATATTTTAATTTTCCAAAGACTACACAAACAAACACTTGATAGTTTAATTTCCAACTACATTTCTTTATAGTTAGAGATTCTTTTTTTTCTTTTTCTGATCACTTTTCTCAAAGACAACAACTTCAATATAAAAAAAAACACAGCTAAGAAAAAGGATCATAGTTTAATTTCCAGCCAAACTCTCACCCAACAGAGTAAACAACAACAAGGACTACAACTACTCCTCTTCAATCCCAAACTAATTAGGTTCGGCTTTAAAAATCCCCAATATTCATACTGCTCTACTTGGTCTAATTTCTAAGGTAATAAATACTATTTAAAAATAAATAAATTAAGTTATATATATTGACTATATAAAACACGGATCAGTGACTAAGTAATATTTAACCTGTTAGTTATCATTTTTACCAGGTTACAAACTAATGTTTATCACGAGATTTTGCCTGTAATTATCTTATAAATGACCTTATTCCGTAATTTAAACTCGTTATCATAGAGATTAACATATAATGAACTCAAAAGTGACATGATACATAAATAATTTTTATATTGTCAGTGCATACAACTTAAATTCACAAAAAGAGCTACTTATCAAAGCAAAATGAGCTTAAGAAGTGAATAGAACGAGCTAAAAATTACCTCTTTAGAATCTCCTTGTAAATTGACAAGTGCAGAGTAACGATCCTCCATCGGACCTCTCCTTCCACGCTTACAACAAACATAATACCCATCACCCTCAACCTCCACAAAATCCGCCGTCGCAGCTGCCGGATTCGCCAGAAAATTCCCAAAAGTCGTCGAAACAATCGGAATATCCAGTTTAGCAGGTCTCTTCCTCTTCAAAACCGTCGGAGAAGTAGAATTCGGCGCAGAAGTAGAACATTCCTTAGAATTTCTAATAAGGTTAATAGGCGCCGGTGCAGGTACTGGTAATGGCTTCTGAAACCGAAGAATTTGAAATTGTAAAGACGGAGAAGAAGAAGAAGAAGAAGAGGAGGTAAAGGAAGGGAATTTCGTTAGGGTTTTAGATGAATTAGGAGAAGAAGAAGAAGAAAATGAAGCTGATTTACAGAGGGGAGATTTGGTCACCGGAACCCTAGCCACCGGCGAGAACGCCAGTGAATTTGAAATGGCGACGGTACAAGACATCGTTTTTCCTGTTGCTTTTTTACGCTCTGATTAAAGTTCGTTGGAATTCCGTGTTTTTCTGTGTGATGGTTTTTGTGGAGAATGGGAGCAAGGAAATGAGGGGTATTTATATGTTTAGGAAAATTGTGACAGTGGGGCAGTCAAAAGTACTGGGTGTGTGGGCCCTATTTTCAGTATTCATCCCGTGTTTTAAGAGGAGATTTTCTTCTTATACTTTTGACCATTCATTTCAACCATATAAAAGATCCATAGTAACACTTTTGATCCCTTGATTATTGATAATTTCTCATTTTGATCTTTGTAATATTTAGCGAAGTATATTTAATTTTAAATTAATTTAAAAATGTATTCTTAATTTATTTTATATGTGTACTATGTGATATTTATGTTGTTGTTAGAAGTTAGAACAATATTACTCAAATGTGAAGTAACAGTGCAAATTTAACATAACACATGAGTGATTAAATGGTTATAACAATTAATAATTTGTTAAAATTTTGAATATTCACAAGAAAAATAATAAAAAAAATCATAGTTCCATTAATTCAAATTCAGTTGGATTTGTGTTATTCTAACAGGTGAAATTCAAATTCACTATATCTGTATAGGGTTTACCTTCTAGTTTTACTATACCAGCCATCTATTTCGTATTTCGTATTCTGTATTTCATATCTCTTATATTGTTGTTATTTTATTATGCATTTTTATGGTACTAATATATCGGCTCATGTTGCTTTTTTTAGCCGAGGGTCTCCTGGAAACAGCCTCTCTACCCTTCGGGGTAGGGGTAAGGTCTGCGTACATATTACCCTCCCCAGACCCCACTTGTGAGATTATACTGGGTCGTTGTTGTTGTATATTTGTATAGGGTAAAATATGTTTACATTAAATAATCCAATAAGGAAGTGAAGTGTGGAATCAATGACACAAGACACTAGAATCCGAAGGTCATGATCCCGTCTGTTACCGGAGAAAAGTAATACTCCCAAAGGTGAGATAAATGTCTGCCACCCATTAAGTATGCGGTCCGTTACAAAGAATATAACATTTATTGCCTGTCATTATACATTCTTTAATGACCCTCATAATTGACATTAAAGAGGGGCTTGATCCTAGGACCTTGTTCCCTAGATGCAGCTATAAATAGTGAGTTCTACTATCATTGTAAAGGGCACGAACTTTCTGGCAAAAATACGCTACACTCTATTCAAAACTTAGTATAATCTTTTCTTCTTGCTTTTTGATTTTGTTATTGTTGTGCCTGGAAACCTTGCTCCCGGAACTGTTATTTCTGTTATTTCGTTTCCACCTCAAAGCTAAGTACTGTATATTTATATAATTCATCTATTATTCAGGATCAAATTAATTCACTTGTCTAGAAATCACGTATAAATTCAACTGTATCATTTTACGGGTAAACAATTTGGCGCCCATCGTGGGGCCTAGACAGTTGTGTAGTTAAGTTGGTATTTAGCTCCTTTATTAACATATTTGATTATTTGTTCTTAGCAAAAAATCATAGAAATTGGCAGATAATGGTGTTAACAACACACACAACCTTGAGGCCCAAGGAAACCAACTTTAGCACGAGAATCCGATCAGCGATACCCGTAGTGAGGGGAACGAAGACACACCGGTCCACGACAGGCGGTACCCGCGACATGTTCGAGAGGCGACTCCTGATGATGCTAAAAAAGAGCACGTCATTGAAGCGGGAAGGGTCCTGCATGAGTAACATGAGGCCATTCTAGGACATATCACACGACAGGATAAAGTGATGACAGAACTGAAGTAGGCGTTATCGGGTGCTTCCAATAATGAGAATGGGCGGGTCCAGTTCCTTTCGTGATCCTACAAAGCAAAAAACATAAAGAGTTGACAACAACACCTTGAGGGGCGAGGTCGGTTCCGGTCATAACAACGAGAGTGATCCCTTCAAAAACGAACTCATACGGTTTATGAGAGAAGTGAACACCCGCATAGACCAAATCCCGGATGCACCACCGGTGCTGAAAGGGTGAAAGAAGTATACTCAATTGCCGTACAAACCAAGTGCGGCACCCCAAAGCAGTTTAAAATGCCAGACATGCCGAAATACGATGGGACTTCAAATCCTTAGGAGCATATCACCACCTATACAACGACAATGAAGGGGAATGATTTTAGCTCCCATGAGATTGAATCAGTGATGCTGAAGAAATTCGAAGAGACTCTCACGAAAGGAGCCTTGACGTGGTATTCACTTTTGCCCGAGCATTCCATAGATTCTTTTGAGATGCTCACAGATTCTTTCATTAAGGCCCATGCCGGGGCCAGAAAAGGTACATGCCCGAAAGATCGATATTTTCATAATTGCACAAGGAGAGTCGGAGTTACTGCGGGAATTTGTAACCCGGTTCCAGAAGGAAAGGATGTTGCTACCGACCATTCTGGATGAATGGGCGGCTGAAGTATTCACCAAAGGATTACATCCGAGGAGTTCGAATGCTTCCCAAAAATTGAAAGAAAGCTTGCTCGAGTTCCAAGAGACAAATTGGGTGGATGTTCACAAATGGTACGAGTAAAATATAAGGATTGAGGATGATCAGCTCGATATCTCGACGTCAGTTAAGGGTCGAGAGAAGAATAAAGAGAAATCGAAAGACGATTTCGACATAGATCGACGGTCTTCGAGGAGCCGATTTTTTCCCTATGAATGGGCCGAAGGATGCGAAAGAGATCTCTGATCGGTGAATAGGCTCGTGACTGATAGAAGAATTGATTGCAGCTGGAGCAACAGGTCGTTACAAGAGAAGGAAACTTCAAATTCTCGAGATTCTTCCTACCCCAGACTTTCAGAATATAACTTCAACGTGAGTGTAGTAGAGTTGGTATCGGCTATGAAGAACATTAAGACGGTTCCCGAAGCCAATGAGATCTTATCCCAACTAGAAGGATCCTAATTTATGGTGCGAATACCATGGGATGAACAATCACCGAATTGGGGACTGGCAGCATTTGCATGAAGATGGTACGACACTACTAAAAAATGACCATCTTAGGGAATTCTTAAGTGACCGTGCCAAGAACAATTTACGGTCTCAATCGTGATAACACGTATCCCTAAAAAACAGGAGAAGATCCCCCACTCCTGACGATCAACATGATTTTCAGGGGGAACGTGATTAACTTCTCGGTAGCAAAAAGATGGAAGTGTTGGTAACCCACATCAAGAGGCTCCTGGAAGTCGCTGAAGATGACATCACTTTCACAGAGGAAGACACAGACAGATTGTTGTTTCTACACAATGACACGTTGGTTAATTCTTTAAATGTATTAAGATTTTAAAATCAAACGTGTTTTGGTGGATCCAGGGAGTTCGGCCAATATTATACAATGGATTGTATTGGAACAAGCCAAACTTAGCAGAAGCATCATTCCGGCCAAAAAACTCATCACCGGGTTCAACCTCGTAAGCGTGACAACCAGGGGAGAGATCGTGCTACCCACAAATGATGAGGGGGTGATGAAGACGACCATTTTCGAGATGGTGATATGGGTTACAACATTCTACTAGGAAGACCATGGTTGTACGAGATGAAGGTTGTACCATCAACATATCATCAGTTGCTAAAATTCTCAACTCCCAAGGGGATTAAACAAATAAAAGGCGATCAGCCGGCGACAAAGGAGATGAATGCGATTTCGATATCCAGTATCAAAGGAAAGGAGCATGTGGCATAGCAATTATAGGAACCGACATCTGCTTCCAAATCAAGTGAAGTCAACCAGGGGGAAGAGGCGTTAGAGTCTAATCAAATGCCAAGATATTTCTAGTTACTAGAAGAGACGGATGCAATGAAGTCCACATCGGAAGAGCTTGAGCAAGTCACATTGTTCGAAAAGTTCTTGGAGAGGAAATTCCACTTGGGGACAGGACTGCACCCCGAGCTCAGGCCTTACTTCTAATGTCACCAGATAGCGGTGGTGACCACCTTCCTCTGCGAAATATCCTTCATAAGCTCGAACTCTCGGGTAGGCTGGCCAAATGAGATGTCGAAATGAGTGATTTGACATAGGATATAAACCTAGGACTACGATTAAGTCACAAGTTTTGGCCGACTATGTGGCCGATTTCAGTTTGGGATTGCCGCCTCTGGCAATGAAAGAAGTAGTGATATCGTCAGAATCGACATCAGGAGTTTGGACCCTATTTATGGATGGAGCTTCCAACATACAAGGGTCCGAGCTTAGCATAGTATTAATCATGCCTTCGGGAGAAACCCTAAGGCAGGCCATAAAAACGGTCTCATTGACTAACAACGAAGTAGAGTATGAAGCTTTGATTGAAGGACTCGAATTGGTCTGGGGACTAGATTCAAAGGTCGTAGAGATCAAATGCGACTCCCAGCAGGTGGTAAATTAGGTCTACGGGATCTTTGAAGCCAAAGAGGAGTGCATGCAACAATACGTAGTGAAGGTTCAAGCTCTGCTTGTTCGATTCCGGGAGTGGTCAATAATGCATATCCTGAGGAAAGAAAACCAAAAGTAGACACATTAGCTAACCTTGGCTCATCAACGGAAATGACGGGGTCAGATTCCAGCACGGTAGTACAGCTTATGCACTCGATTCTGGACGCAGATAGCTATTATGAGGTATACACGACTAATTTGGTCTGGGACTAGAGGAATGAGATCATTGATTGTCTCGAGCATGGGAAGTTGCCTGAAGACACCAAGGCATCCTGGGCACTGCGCGCTAAAGCGACACGATATAGCTTTAAGGGAGGGCAATTGTACCGGAAATCTTTCCAAGGCCTATTGGCCCGATGCTTGGGAGCCTCCGAAGCTAATTATGTTATGCCAAAAGTCCACGAAGGGATATGGGAAAATCATTTAGGCGCAGGTTCCCTAGTACTAAAGTTGGTAAGGGCAGGATACTACTTGTCCCGAATGGAACAAGTGCCAAAGATTTTGTTCAAAAATACGATAAGTGCCAATGCTACTCACCATTGGTACATCAACCAGCAGAGTGTTGCACTCGGTTTTGTCTCCATGGCCATTCATGAAGTGGGAAATGGATATCATCGGACCGCTGTCTCCGGCTCCTAGTAAGGTAAGGTTCCTTTTGGTTTTAACTGACTATTTTTCTAAGTGGGTTGAAGCATGTCCTTATAAGAAGATTGGCGAACGTGAAATTGTAGATTTCTTGTGGGAAAGTATAATTTTCAGATTTGGGATACCAAAAGAGATAGCCTGCGACAACGGGCCACAGTTTATAGGCGCAAAGGTCATAAAGTTCCTTAAAAATCTGAAAATCAAAAGGATCACATCTTCGCCCGATCATTTGAGCGCAAACGGTCAAGAGGAATCAACAAACAAAGTGATTATACAAAATCTCAAAAAGATATTGGAAGCAGCTAAAGGCAAATGGCCCGAAGAACTGCCAGGGGTACTATGGACGTACCTAACAACAACCAAATCGAGCACATGAGAGACTCCTTTCACCCTTGTGTATGGAGCACAAGCCCTAATCCCGGTGGAAGTAGGAGAACCTACCCTGAGGTACTTTCAGGCAAATAAAGAAGCAAATAACGAAGCAATGTTGGTCAATTTGGAACTGCTCGATGAATGCAGGGACTTGGCGCATATAAGGATGGCAACTCAAAAGCAAAAAATAGAAAGATATTACACCCGAAGATCCAACCTCCATTATTTCAAAGTGGGAGACTTGGTTTTAAGGAAAGTAACTCAAAACACCTGGGAACTCAATGCATGGAAGCTAGGTCCAACTTGAGAAGGCCCCTACCGGATTTCAGCCATCACCGGGAAAGGATCATACGAGTTGGAAAATCAAGATGGATAAAGGTTGCCAAGAAACTGTAATGTGGCACACCTCAATAGATATTATTGCCGATGAATATCACATGTACCGAAAGTATGTGCTGCACTCTTTTCCCTTCATTCAGTTTTTGTCCAAATTGGGTTTTTCTAGCAAGGTTTTTAACAAGGCAGCAACGAAAAGCATACTACGAAGAAAGTTTCAACAATATCAATAAGACCTTTTAATAGAAATACACACAAGAGAAGAACCACTACGGAGCAGTTAAATAATCTTTTGCTCGGTAGCAAAGTTCCCACCGGGAAGTTAAGTTTGTTATCAAACAATGGTTACCCGACCGTCCACAAGTGCAAGCCACTCGGGAATTGTTAGATAGTCTTTGGCCTAATAGCATAAATTCCTAAGGGGAAGTGAAGTTTGTTACCGAACTGAAGATTATCCAGCAATTCATTAGTGGAATCCTCGAAGGTGCAAAACTTCTAGTGTTCAAATTCGCATTCTTCGCATTCGAACACTGGGGGGAATGATATGAGGATATGACAACAATGACTACCATGTCGATCGGAATACGAAAATTGGAAATATACTTGTATCATCAGGATCGGGGACTATGCGGCCAACCCTGTAGAAATAAGTTGTACAAGTTAGCCAAAAGAAATGACAATTTCTTTTCAGCATAACAAATGCTTATGTACTTTTGAAAATGAAAGGAATAAAGTAAAATCTTTTTATTTCTATCTTATTTATTGTTTGAATGATGAATTGATTTTGTCATTTGAAAGTTAAACAAGTACTTCAAATGCTAGTGTCGTAATGAACATAAGACATCTCTTCAAGAGCACCATAAACATAAAAGGGCCCTCTCTTATGAAAACCTTCATGATAAAGGGTTGATTTCGGAAGAACTTGTGCCTGAAATCCAAAGACTTTCGGGGAAAATACACCCAAAGACTTGCACAAAAAGACGCAAAAAGCAAACTTGTGCAAATACTTAAATAAAAAAGACACAAAGGATTAAACTTGCATAATGTTTAAACGAAAGCGCGCAGAAAGGAAAGTTCATGCAGTAATTAAGCAAAAAGTGTTTATAACGAATGTGCCAAATGGTACAAGTACAAAAGTTGGAAAAAGAAATCAAAAGCTAAGTTGTTGCATTTCCAAAACCCGGAGAAAGAGAAACATCCGCACCCCCAGAAGAAGGAGGTAGATTCGCTGCCGGCTCGATATCTTGGCCTTCATTATTTTGGCCCTCAGCATCGTCACCTTCCGGTTCCTCTTCAGTTTCCGAGAACTTAGAACCGGAACCAGAAGAATTGATAGCATCAGAACTAGTCGAAAGACCTTTTTTTGCAGCTAACTCCAGCTCGAGGCCTTAGCAATTTCGGCATCAAAATCTATGACACCCGCTTTGGCCTTTTCCGAGGTTTTTCTCCCCATGCTATACATAGAATGTGTTTTCTCAAAATTGAGGGGAGCTGCTCGGCGCTAAAGTTCTTTTTTAAGTTGGTCAACCTCAGCAAAAAGATTTCTCTCGCGGATCTAACAGACCAGAGGCTGGCATCGAGGTCACGGACCGTAGAGCTAAAAAGTATATTATGCTCCATGGTCTTCTTATATTTCTCCTCCAATTGGGCATTCTTAACCCCGGCAGCAACAAGCTCTTCGGTTTTGGAGTTCAAGGCCACCTCTAAATTATTTAATCTTTCAGTAGAGGAAGCCTCGCGATCAGATGCAATAAGAATGACATTATGGACTTCATCCCATTTTTCCCTGGCATCTTCAAATTGAACCATCAACAGGGCGATCTCTTAGCTAAGGGTCTCTACTGTTTGCTCGCTTTGCTGCAACCGAGCTTCCAATACAATTGCCTTAACAGTTTTAGCTTCCAGTTCTGAGAGGTGACCAGTAGTTTGGTCCCGCTCGGCCAAAAGTTGATCCCGCTCAGAGGTAAGTTCCTCTTTATCTCTAATCAACCTTTGGAGCCCCCGAAAGCAAGAAAATGTTGTATCAAAGATAGAAGAAATGTCACGATCCAAACTGGAGGGCCATGACTAGCACACGACCATACTTGCCGAGCACCAACGTACATTTCATCTAACCTTCATTATTATCTTTTAGGGCTGACGAGATCAATATAAATGGTAGACCTGGATCATGGACAACCAGCAATAAAATATGACGGCATGAACATACATAGCAGGGATGACCAGACAATCAAGAAACTACATATAAGGTATGAGCTACCACGCTACCATGAAAGACTATATAACAAAAACCAGCCGACAAGGTATACCAAACTATACATGAGTCGACACTTGTCTATGAGCCTCTAAAGGAACATAAGTGCTGCAACATAGCCGGAACAGGGCCCCGACATACCCATAATGTCTATAACAAAAATGCATACCAAGACCAAGGCAAGTCCGGAGAAGGGATCTCGCCAATCACCGCTGAACTGGACAGCCTACTGTAGCGGGGGAGCTGCACCTGCCTGTCTATCAGGACATGCAGCACGACATGCAGCGTCCACAAATAAAAGGACGTCAGTACGAATAAAGTACTGAGTAAGGCAGGGAACCATAAATACGATCAGTAATATAAGCAAGGATAGAGAATATACAACCTGTAACATCTTAGTACCTCTGAGGGCTACTGACATGAACTGCATGATACATATGTATAAATACATAAACCTTTAAAACATTCGCCTCTGTGGGAAGCATTCGCCTCTGTGGGCATCATCATCATCATATCGTACCCGGCCATAATAGGCTCGGTAGAATCGTACCCGGCCACGTGGAGCTCGGTAAAACCCAACTGATCAGTGGTTGCACAATAGGTGCCGTACCCGGACAACTATAGCGTGGCTCGGTAGAGTAAAATAGATACATATATATAATGCATGCTCGACTCATGGAATCACATTCTAAACCTTTCGGAGTGACGTAAGGTCGGTATCCTCTGTACACGTTATTGGGACTAACTCTTCACTATGAACCTTATAAGAATCAGGAAGTACCAACAACATTGATAACATAAGAATAAGAGAATCAACATTAACATCAATCATTCCATAAGAGGGAAAACAATGTAAGTACTGCTAGCTTCTAAGAGTAGAGTATCTTGGAAGCTCGTTCATTACATTATGTACAATCGGAGTCGTGCAAAAGAAGGAAAGGGATAGCCTCACATACCTTGTATATACTGCCCTAATCTCAAGCTATGCAATTGTCAAAACTCCTTAGTCTACAATAAGAGAAATGATACTATCGTTATCATTTAAGCGTCATAACTATTATGTATCGACCACAACCTATTTTACGATGAAACAGACAGTAGCTCCCCTATATATATGACTTCACACCATTCAAAACAGTCACCAAACAGCCCAAACAACATCAATAATAAACATATTGAGCCTCCCAAAATAGTCCACGCACAACCTAATCACTCCATACATACGACGACCACCGTAGTCGTGTCAAACGACCCGGAAATGTTACGAATAACTATCATCCCACAACCCTACATATATATGGTGTTTCTCCACACCCTTCCTCCTCCAAAACTCCACAAAACAGTAGTAAAATACGCAGACCAACAATAACGTAAAACAGTCCACAAAACAATAACATTACTACCAAGCCTTTCGATATATATTTCACAAGTTCTAGCTTCAATGGCTTAGCCGCAACTTGGATAATCTTAAATACATATAGATTAAGAGGTTCCTTAACTTTATACAGAAAGAAAAACTCCAATTTGACCTTAAATTTCCATGAAATATCCCTTCAATGCTGCCACAACAACAAAAAAGCGAAACTAGCGATCAATTAGTGTTTTTCGGCACTAGAATCACTTTAGAAGGCTTGAAATCACCTAGGATTGATATTAAGAACATGAGGGAGTATTTACAGAACATAAACCCTTTAAAACAACCTCCCACACGAGCTGGAACGACACAAAAATGAGCAACAACAAGAAGAACAAGAGACTTACTAGCGCCACGGAATTCCCGATACTTGATTTGTGTTGTTTGCCCTTTTTTTGGGTCTTGAATCTTGAGAGAACCTTGAGAGGATGTTCCTAGGGTTCTAAGGTCTGAAAATAGTGAGAAGAAATGACTTAAAATGGGTTGGAGGCATCCTATATAGGTCCAAATATCTTAAACCACCTTAGTGGGCCCCATAGAGAGGTGCTTGGCGCAGTCTCGCGAAAATACAAATATCTCTCTACTCCGAGATTGTATAAATAAACGGTTTAATGCATTGGAAACTAGACTCATATATCTTTAATTTGGTTAGTATATCACCCCGTAATCCCTTGTAAATTAGGAGAAAAGATTAGAAACATTTGACCTAATGTTTAAGTAAAATTATGAACCTAAGTTGCGACAACTTTTGTCGACTTTTGTTTCATAACTCGTTTGACTTCAAGACTTATGATACGGATATTATATGATTAAAATACCTTAATACATGACCTATTGAGTGTATTAATCACCGCTAGATTTACCTAAAAATACGAGTTACAACATCCTTGATTCATTTAACTTCTAATACTTGTTAATCACCCGTATACACTCTTGTATCACTTAAGACCAATATGATTGACTTCTTATCATCTCAAAGATAATTCCTTCTTGGATTTATGTTAACTAATATATGACATGAACTAACACATGTGTATATGTGTTGTAACACCCTCCCCCCCTTAGAAACATTCGTCCTCGAATGTAAGGGTTCATGGGGAGTTTAAATCATCGTGGATTCCAATGGAAATTTCCGATCAATTTTCCCCTATAAAATGGTCACTAGCAAAACTTGCAAGCAATTAAGCCTAACATATGGCTTCACAAGGCTACACAAAGCATTATGCATATTTACATTATCTACATATCACCATTTTGTATTAAGGAGGAGTATTCTCAAATTATTGCTTACCTCATAGAGCCGTTTTACCTTCCAATGTATCCTGTCTTCCACCAGCATCCTTGTTATCTTCATTCTGGAATAGGTAAGGGTATTTAAACTTCATCTCCTCTTCTTCTTCCCATGTCATTTCTTCCATATTTTTGTTCCTCCACAATACTTTGACGGAAGCTACATCTTTTGTTCTCAGCTTGCGGACTTGTCGATCTAATATCGCCACTGGCACTTCTTCATATGATAGGTCCTCTGTAACCTGTACATCTTTGATAGGGACGACTCGAGAAGGGTCTCCAATACATTTCCTCAACATAGATACATGGAATACCAGGTGGACAAATTCCAATTCGGATGGCAATTCTAACTCATAAGCAACCTGTCCAATTCGTCGAAGAATTTTATACGACCCGATATACCTTGGACTCAGCTTACCTTTCTTCCCAAAACGCATAATACCCTTTATTGGTGAGATCCTCAGGAAAACCCAATCACCAACCTCAAACTCTAGATCACGACGTCAGACATCAGAATAAGATTTTTGCCTGCTTTGTGCCGTCCTCAATCGCTCTTGTATCACTTTCACCTTCTCAATAGCTTGGTGAATCAAATCTGGCCCATATAATTCTGTTTCACCGACTTCGAACCATCCAACTGGTGATCTACATCTCCTCTCGTATAGTGCCTCGTATGGGGCCATTTTAATACTGGAATGGTAGCTATTATTGTAGGCGAAATTCTATGAGTGGAAGATGATCATCCCAATTCCCCTTAAAATCTAGAACACATGCTCGTAGCATATCTTCCAGTGTCTGAATGGTACGTTCAGCCTGTCCATCAGTCTGCGGATGAAATGCAGTGCTGAGATTTACTTGTGTGCCTAAACCCTTCTGGAAAGACCTCCAAAAGTTAGCCGTAAATTGAGCTCCTCAGTCTGATATAATAGATACCGACACACCATGAAGCCTAACAATCTCCTTGATATACAACTTCGCATAATCTTCAGCCGTGTAAGTTGTCTTAACTGGCAGAAAATGGGCACATTTTGTAAGTCGGTCAATTATCACCCAGATGGAGTCAAACTTATGATAAGAGCGAGGTAATCCAATAATGAAGTCCATATTAATCACCTCCCATTTCCAGGTCGGAATCTCTATATTCTGAAGCAATCCATCGGGTTTCTGATGTTCTATCTTTACTTGTTGACAATTGGGGCACTAGGCTACAAATTCTGCAATAGACTTCTTCATGTTATCCCACCAATACTGCTCCTTGACATCATGATACATCTTTGTCGAGCCGGGATGGATGGAATATCGGGATTGATGAATCTCATTCATAATCTTCTCTCGCAACCCTGCCACATTAGGCACACATAATCAGCCCCGGTATCTCAGTGCCCCATCTCTTCCGATCTCAAAAGCCATACTTTTACACTGCTGAATGCTCTCTCTTAATCGTACTAAGATAGGATCTTCATATTATCGTGTTTTTACCTCGGCTACCAAAGATGATTCTGATGTATTCTGTACAGTAACACCTCCGTCATCAGAGTCTATGATTCTGATATTGGCTAGCTGATGAAGCTCTTTAGTCAACCCCCATCTACCTGCTTCAATATGTACTAAGCTTCCCATTGATTTACAACTGAGAGCGTCTGCCACAACATTGGCTTTACCGGGATGATACAATATCTCGACGTCGTAGTCTTTCAATAATTCAAGCCACCTACGCTGCCTCAAATTCAACTCTTTCTGCTTGAAGATGTATTGTAAACTCTTGTGATCTGTGTAGATGTCAACATGGACGCCGTATAAGTAGTGCCGCCATATCTTTAAAGCATATATTACTGAAGCCAATTCCAAATCATGGGTTGGATAATTCTTTTCATGCTTCTTCAATTGTCTTGATGAATAAGCAATCACCTTCCCACGCTGCATCAATACGCACCCCAAACCTATACCTGAGGCATCACAATATACCACATAACCTTCTGTTCCTTCAGGAAGAGTGAGTACTGGTGCGGATGTCAATCGATTCTTCAGCTCCTGAAAACTACGTTCACAAGTGTCAGACCACTGAAACTTGGTAGCTTTCTGTGTTAACTTAGTCAATGGTGATGATATAGAGGAAAACCCTTCCACAAACCGCCTATAATATCCTGCTAGCCCTAGGAAGCTGCGGACTTCTGATGGTATTGTAGGTCTCGGTCAATTCTTTACTGCATCGATCTTCTGAGTGTCGAAACTAATACCCTCATCAGATATCACATGGCCAAGGAATGTTACTGAGTTCAGCCAGAATTCATATTTGGAGAGCTTAGCATATAACTTACGATCCTGAAGCGTCTGTAATACTATCCGCAAGTGGCCCACATGTTCCGCCTCCAAACGAGAATACACTAGAATGTCATCAATGAATACAATCACGAACACATCAAGATAGGGCCTGAATATAGTATTCATGAGATCCATAAAAGTTGTTGGGGCATTTGTTAGCCCGAATGACATCACCAAGAACTCAAAGTTCCCATATCTTGTCCGGAAGGCCATCTTTGGAATATCCTTCTCCTTAACCCTCACCTAATGATACCCTGAACGTAAATCAATCTTGGAGAAATACTTGGCACCCTGGAGTTGGTCAAACAGGTCATCAATTCTTGGAAGTGGATACTTGTTCTTTATAGTAAACTTATTCAACTATCGATAGTCGATACACATCCGTAACGACCCATCTTTCTTCCACACGAATAGGACTGGCGCACCCCAAGGTGAAGTGCTAGGCCTAATGAAGCCCTTATCCAGCAAGTCCTTCAACTTCACCTTCAACTCTCGCAACTCTACCGGGGCCATTGTGTATGGAGGGATAGAGATCGGTTGAGTGTCAGGCAACGCATCAATGCTAAACTCAATCTCCCTTTCAGAAGGAAGGCCTGGGAGTTCATCTGGGAAAACATCTGGAAATTTGTTGACCACGGGGATTGATTGTAGAGTATGAGGCTTCGCCTCCGCATCCCTAACGTGAACGAGATGATAAATATAACCTTTTGAGATCATTTTCCTTGCCTTAAGATAGGAAATAAACCTACCTTTTGGTGTAGCAATGTTCCGTTTCCATTCAATGACGGGTTCACCCAGAAATTGGAACTTAACCATCTTCGTACGACAATCAACATTTGTATAGCATGAGGCCAACCAGTCCATTCCCATTATCACATCAAAATCAACCATTTCTAACTCAAATAAATTTGCCGAGGTTTGACGACTACAAATCATCACAGTGCAACCTCTATATACCCTTCTAGAAATCACAGAATCTCTTATCGGATTAGATATCGCAAGGGGTTTACTTATCAATTCAGGTTCAATGCCAAACTTATTAGCCACAAAGGGTGTAACATATGATAATGTAGATCCCGGATCAATCAGCGCATATACATCATAAGAAAACACAGACAATATACCTGTAACAACATCTGGAGACAACTCGAGATCCTTGTCGACCTACTAGAGCATAGGTTCGATTTTGAGCACCACTCGAACTCAGCACTGCACCTCTACCCCTACCACGACCTGTCGACTGCTGAAAACCCCGTGCTGGAGGTCGAACTGATGAGGAAGAACCAGACACATATCCAGTTGGCTGAGCCATACCATCACCTCCTCTGTTAGGACAATCACGCATCATATGGCCAGGCTGTTCGCACGAATAGCACGCATTAGAACCTCGACGACACAGTCCAAAGTGGGCCTTGCCACACTGATCACAATGTGGTGTTGGGGGTCTCATCTGACTAGTATCCCTGTGATGTTGCGAGCCAGATGCCCGTGAACTCTGACCTAGACTAGAATAGGATTGATCATATCAAGGCCTCTGAAACTGTGGAGGAGCACTAGCTACAGGTGGTGCCGAACTCCTCGAAAACTGTGGCCTGACGCTGCCTCTGAAGTCATCAGAATACCCTACAAATCTCACCCTCTTATGCTGGCCCCCATCCTACTCCCTAACTGCCCTCTGCTGGTGCTTACGATCCTCTAGGGTCTAGGCATAAGCTTGAATACGGGAAATATCCATGCCCTCCACCAAGGAGGCTATCGTACACTCATTTATCAGATGTGGTCCCAACCCATTCACGATATGCACCCTATCACTCATCTCGGCCACCATATGGGGAGCATACCTTGCCAAAGAATCAAACTGCATACTGTACTCTCACACACTCATATTACCTTGTCTAAGGTTTAAGAACATATCATCTCTAGCTCGTCGTATCTCAACTGGCAAGTAGTGACGAAGAAAGGCCTCAGAAAATTCCTTCCACACATGTGGAGGAGCGTTCGGACCCCTAAATCTCTCCCAACTATCATACCAGAGAACCGCTAAATCCCGTAGCCGATAAGAATCCAACTCTACTGCCTCTGTATCACTAACATGCATAACATGAAGTGTACGATGAACCTGGTCAATAAAAGTCTACGGGTCCTCCTTGGGGTCTGATCCGGTAAACACTGGAGGGTCTAAATTAATAAAATCACGAACTCTCGTACTAACTGGTTTCTCAGCAGCACCTGTATTCTGCCTCTATGCCTGAGCACCTACCAAGCTAGTCAATAACTGCAAAGCACTCCGCATATCCTGGTCTGTAGTGCTAGACAGAGGAACTGGAGGTGCTGGGTGCCTCCTAATATCCTCTGGAGAAGACGGGGTAGATGAGGTATGAGACGACATATCACTCTAAGCCTCACTTTAGCCTGCTCTGGCTTGGGGCACCTGACTGGTACCCTCTCCCGCAGCTGTATCAAGCCGTCTACTAATTGTTTGCTTCCTAGTCGAAGGCATCGCTAAAAGAAAACAAGGTGAATATTAGAGACAAACACTTACGACTCAACTCTACGCACGATCTAGATTCAGGAAGAAGGTAACAACCCTAGATGTCATGTAGCCTCCTGATTATAAATGTGGCGCGCTACACATCCATAATCAATACTCTACTAGACATGGCTCATAGACAATCCCTAGGACAGACTTGCTCTAATACCAAGTTTGTCACGACCCAAACTAGAGGGCCATGACTATCACCCGACCATACTTGCCGAGCACCAACGTACATTTCATCTAACCTTCATTATTATCTTTTAGGGATGACGAGATCAATATAAATGGTAGACCTGGATCATGGACAACCAGCAATAAAATATGACGGCATGAACATACATAGCAGGGGATGACCAGACAATCAAGAAACTACATATAAGGTATGAGCTACCACGCTACCATGAAAGACTATATAACAAAAACCAGCCGACAAGGCATACCAAACTATACATGAGTTGACACTTGTCTATGAGCCTCTAAAGGAACATAAGTGCTGCAACATAGCTGGAACAGGGCCCCGACATACCCATAATGTCTATAACAAAAATGCATACCAAGACCAAGGCAAGTCCGGAGAAGGGATCTCGCCAATCACCGCTGAACTGGACAGCCTACTGTGGTGGGGGAGCTGCACCTGCCTGTCTATCAGGACCTGCAGCACGACATGCAGCGTCCACAAATAAAAGGACGTCAGTACGAATAAAGTACTGAGTATGTAAGGTAGGGAACCATAAATACGATCAGTAATGTAAGCAAGGATAGAGAATATACAACCTGTAACATCTTAGTACCTCTGAGGGCTACTGACATGAAATGCATGATACATATGTATAAATAATTAAACCTTTAAAACATTCGCCTCTGTGGGAATCATCATCATCATATCGTATCCGGCCATACTAGGCTCGGTAAAAAAACGTACTCGGCCATCATAAGGTTCGGTAGAATCGTACCCGGCCACGTGGAGCTCGGTAAAACCCAACTGATCAGTGGTTGCACAATAGGTGTCATACCCGGCCAACTATAGCGTGGCTCGGTAGAGTAAAATAGATACATATATATAATGCATGCTCGACTCATGGAATCACATTCTAAACCTTTCGGAGTGACGTAAGGTCGGTATCCTCTGTACACGTTATTAGGACTAACTCTTCACTATGAACCTTATAAGGATCAGGAAGTACCAACAACATTGATAACATAAGACTAAGAGAAGCAACATTAACATCAATCGTTCCATAAGAGGGAAAACAATGTAAGTACTGCTAGCTTCTAAAAGTAGAGTATCTTGGAAGCTCGTTCATTACATTATGTACAATCGGAGTCGTGCAAAAGAAGGAAAGGGATAGCCTCACATACCTTGTATATACTGCCCCAATCTCAAGCTATGCAATTGTCAAAACTCCTTAGTCTACAATAAGAGAAACGATACTATCGTTATTATTTAAGCGTCATAACTATTATGTATCGACCACAACCTATTTTACGATGAAACGGACAGCACCTCCCCTATATATATGACTTCACACCATTCAAAACAGTCACCAAACAGCCCAAACAACATCAATAATAAACATATTGAGCCTTCCAAAATAGTCCACGCACAGCCTAATCACTCCATACATACGACGACCACCGTAGTCGTGTCAAACGACCCGGAAATGTTACGAATAACTATCATCCCACAACCTTACATATATATGGTGTTTATCCACACCATTACTCCTCCAAAACTCCACAAAATAGTAGTAAAATATGCAGCCCAACAGCAACGCAAAACAGTCCACAAAACAATAACATTACTACCAAGCCTTTCGATATATATTTCACAAGTTCTAGCTTCAATGGCTTAGCCGCAACTTGGATAATCTTAAATACATATAGAGTAAGAGGTTACTTACCTTTATACAGAAAGAAAAACTCCAATTTGACCTTAAATTTCCATGAAATATCCCTTCAATGCTGCCATAACAACAAAAAAGCGAAACTAGTGATCAATTAGTGTTTTTCGGCACTAGAATCACTTTAGAAGGCTTGAAATCACCTAGGATTGATAATAAGAACATGAGGTAGTATTTACAGAACATAAACCCTTTAAAAAAACCTCCCACATGAGTTTGAACGACACAAAAATGAGCAACAACAAGAAGAACAAGAGACTTACTAGCGCCACGGAATTCCCGACACTTGATTTGTGTTGTTTGCCCTTTCTTTGGGTCTTGAATATTGAGAGAACCTTGAGAGGATTTTCCTAGGGTACTAAGGTCTGAAAATAGTGAGAATAAATGACTTAAAATTGGTTGGGGGCATCCTATATAGGTCCAAATATCTTAACCCGCCTTAGTGGGCCCCATAGAAAGGTGCTTGGCGCAGTCTCGCAAAAATGCGAATATGTCTCTACTATGAGATTGTATCGATAAACGGTTTAATGCATTGGAAACTAGACTCATAGATCTTTAATTTGGTTGGTAGATCACCCCGTAATTCCTTGTAAATTAGGAGAAAAGATTAGAAACATTTGACATAATGTTTAAGTAAAACTATGAACCTAAGTTGCGACAACTTTTGTCGACTTTTGTTTCATAACTCGTTTGACTTCAAGACTTATGATACGGATATTATATGATTAAAATAGCTTAATACATGACCTCTTGAGTGTATTAAGCACCGCTAGATTTACCTGAAAATACGAGTTACAACATTCTTGATTCATTTAACTTCTAATACTTGTTAATCACCCTTATACACTCTTGTATCACTTAAGACCAATAGGATTGACTTCTTATCATCTCAAAGATAATTCCTTCTTGGATTTATGTTAACTAATATATGGAATGAACTAACACATGTGGATATGGGTTGTAACAAGAAATAATGAAGGAAACGAAAGATATACCGCTGCGGCATTGTGCATGGCATTGTTCAACAAGCACTTTCTCGAGAGAGCTTGTATCTTTTCCATGTTCAGATAATTAGAAAATTTCACCAGCCGGGATAGCAAATTGCATCTAGTAGAGAGCAAGAAAGTAACGTTCCTCCTCCTTTGTGTGTATTCTAAGGGGACGGCATAATTTTGCCCCAAATCCCCATGAACTGTGGGCTGGAGAAGAGGAACATCCTCTTATCGGACAGATGCAACCAGTGGAGATGATATAGCAGTTGCTGGTGGAGGAGTTGGTGAAGAAGGAGATGAAACTGATGGAGTTGAAGAGTGAGAAGCAGCTGCGACAAACACAGTGTTGTTGTTGGTTGCTCATCGACCGAAGACGGCAAGGACCCGGTACTCAACATCACAGCACTGGATACAGCGACTGGGATCCAAAAACGGGAGTTGGTATTTTCTACCATTGCAAACTCCCAGAGTACCGATACATCGTCCTCAGTTGGTGTAACTAACTTAACAAATTGAGCATTCTATTGAGTTGATAAAGGTCGTCATCTTCTATGTAGAGAAGCCCCCTCATCACTAACTTCTCCATTATCATCGATCACCACGATATCTATAGCTAGCCCAGGCACAGTGGTTGACACCACATCATCTGAAGACGATTCGGGCACGACACTCCTTACCCTTTTATTTTTTACCTCATCCACGGAGGAACGTCTCTTTTTTTCTTGCTTGCTCTCCAACTCGGGACTCTGGAAAAAGACACTTGCGCCTAAAGCAGGCCCAGAGACGCCCTTTTGAGTAAACATCTCTCGAAGCAGCCTCACCGCATCAACAGGATCAGCCAAAACATCCTCATCGAGTATGACAACCGAGCCCTGGGGTAGAACTAAATTCAGTAAGGAGAGAAAGCATTAATCAATTTCCTCACACAAAAAGCAAAGACGAGATGAATCCAAGGCACCATGATTTTTGGCCTTCCGCCCATATTTAAGGGCCTGTTCATTCTACATGCGGGTTTCGGACGTAGTGACATCCAAGATTTTTTGGACCCACTCATCCAAGCCTTCAACCCAAGGTGGTACCCATTGAGTTGCTGAAATAGGCGAAAGAAGGAGGGTCATAATGATTTGATATGATCTCTAATGGAAAAAAGATTAAACAAGGAACTTACGAGTGCAGTCCTATGATTCCGGAAAGGATGAAGCCGTTGTCGGAATGATATGATTGGTGGAAACTAAAATGAACCATTCCATCCACCCACGGTCGTTGTCATCATCCATTCTAGATAGTAGAGCATGGCGGACACGTTTGCTGAAATTTATCATCCCCCGCGGAAGATCTTGGGGAAATAGAGGTTCATCACGTGAGCTACGGATAGCTCCTCTCCCGTTTCTTAGCACAGGCACTGAAGACAAGTAATCTTCCTCTATACGGAAGGACTTACTTGTTCCAAACACATCTGGTAGCGGATACAGAACTCTATAATGACAGAGTCAAGCTCTCCACTCAGAGAAAACGACCCTAAAGTGAAGGGATACGTATAGAAATACGTAAAACCCTTCTTGGGTAAGATTACCCGCTCCGCCAGATCAGGAGCGATAATGTCTAAATCCTAGCAACGACAATCTTCCTTCACAGTAGAAATACTGGAAGGATAGATGAAATAAGGGTATCTGCCAATGGTCCATGTACGAGAGTTAGCAGAAGAAAATTTCTCTTCGCAGTCTTTAGCTGTGACGAGACTTCTAGGGATGATAATGCTCACTGTAGGAGGAGGAGCCTCAACGGCTTTGCCTTTGTTCTTTGAGGAAATAAGGTTTTTAGAAGGAGAAGCCATTCTATGTTAGAGAAGAAGGAAAAGTTTTTCTCTTATGAAGAAAATTAAAGAAAGGTTTAAGAACAGAGTACGAGTTGAATGAAGAGAGTTTGAGAGAGCTTGAAGAATTATGAGTTGTGAATGAAGGGGTTTGATGCGTATAAGTGAAGAAATAGGCATCTAAAATCCTGGCCATAATTACCTCGATAATTAGCAAAACTAATGCTAAGTCATGGGATGACGCGTGTTCGGGACATTAAATGCGGAGAGATATGCGTCTAATCAACCGTCAGAAAACTTTTCAGAAAGGGTCAGTAAATTTTCGCTAAAGGAGTTGTTTCTACCAACTTCTCAGTGACATAAAGTTACGCCACCGAAAAGTAGGGGGACTATCTGTATAGGGTAAAATAGGTTTACATTAAATGATCAAATAAGGAAGTGATGCATGGAGCCAAGGACAAAGACAGTAGAATTCGAAGGCGACGATCCCGTTTGTTACCGGAGAAAAGTAATACTCCCAGAGGTGAGATAAATGCCTGCCACCCGGTAGCAGTAAATGAAAAATATTCTATAGCATTAAGTATACGGTCTGTTACAAGGAGTATAACATTCATTGCCTGACCCTTATAATTGACATTAAAGAGAGGCTTGATCCTAGGACCTTGTTCTCTAAATGCATCTATAAATAGTGAGTTCTACTATCATCATAAAGGGCACGAACTTTCTGGCAAAAATACGCTACACTCTAATCAAAACTTAATATAATTTTCTCTTCTTGCTTTTTGATTTCGTTGTTGTTGTGCCCGAAAACCTTGCTCCCTGAACTATTATTTCTGCTATTTTGTCTCTATCTTAAGGCTAAGTACTGTATATTTATATAATTCATCTATTATTTCAGGATCAAATTAATTCACTTATCTAGAAACTACGTATAAATTCAACTATACTGTTTTACGGGTAAACAATATCCTCTTTCTTTCTTAATATTTGGTAACCGGTCAGAGATTTCTCAATTTATATAGCTATAGAATTACACATTTTCATGTAAACTTTGAATTTCTTCTAGCACTAATCTTTGATTAAGATATAATTTAAGCGTAATACAAAATAAAGAATGGCAGAAAAAGCAAAAGGAAATGTTGATCAACCCAACTTTATATGAAAAATATAATTCAATTGACAATACAACTATAAAAAATCTAGTGAAATCGCACAAGTGAGATTTGAAGAGAATAATGTGTATGCAAAACTTACTCCTATCTTGAGAAAATAGAAAAGTTGTTTCCAGTAGCGAATTTATGTGGAGGGAGGATGAGGTACATACATTCATGCTCCGCTCCCTAGACTATGTATAAATAATACTAAATGTTCAAATTATATACCTAAATATATTTGTACCCACCCATGTTCAAGTGACTACTCTGGTACATTGGTGGCTAAGTGCCCCTTTTGTCCCTCAGGTCACGGGTTCGATTCCCATATATTTCTTTTTAATAATTTAATAAATTAACAAATCCCTAACTTTTCATGCCCTTTTTGGTTAACATAATGACGTACCTATATTTTTAAAATTCTAAATACGCCTTTGGCTGTTTTCGATAGATTTTCGGCTCAATGAACAACAACAACATATCCAGTATTATCCCACATTGTGGGGTCTGGGGAGGGTAGTGAACAATGAACAATAATAAAAAAAAAAGCAATAGCAACATACAACAATATCGGCTATCAAGTTATAAGAACATCGAAATGAAAAAACAACAAATAGTAATAGAAATGTACGACTACAAAAATACAAGACTAACACTAATACTACTGATAAGGACAAGGAAAATGCTCGACTAACTAACCTTCAATTTTAAGTCAATTGTCAGTAATTATTTCTTGTAACTTGTAAGTGTGAAAGAAGAAATAACAATTTATATCAAGTAATTAATTGCAACGATAATTCAAAATTTTACATGTATAAATTTGTTATAAATATATTATATTATGGATGTTCATTTAGTACTCCGTTGTAAATAAGCTTCCTGAAAGCTTATTCATATGGGACTCCGCCGTAAATATGTTTATCTATTTAGTACTCTATTGGAAATAAGCTTCCTGAAGAAGCTTATCACTTCGGTACCTGGTTATGGATAAACATTACCCCCGGTAGAAGATTATCCATACCAGGTATAATGAGCTTATCCCTTAAGTACTCCGTTATGGATGATCATTACCCTTAGTAGAAGATTATCTATACTGGGTACAATGAGCTTATCCATTCAGTACTCCGTTATGGATAAACATTGCTCTCAGTAGAAGATTATCCATATTTGGTATAATAGCAGCTTACACAACAGCTTGTAGTAGCAGCTTACACAGCAGCTTGCAGTAGCAGCTTACACAACAGCTTGCAGTAGCAGCTTACACAACAGCTTGCGGTAGCAACTTATATAGCAGCTTCCTTTCTTCTATAAATAGAAGAGATTTCAGTTCATTATATACATTAGTTTGAATTCGAATAATATATCAGTTTCTCTCTATACTTGTCTTTATTTTACAGTCTTTATTTTATAACACGTTATCAGCACGAGACTCTATCATCTCGAGCAAATACTTTGAAAGTATTATAGGTACAAACTTTCGTTTCCTAAATAATGTCAAATCTTTCTAAACTTGAATGTATAGCCCTGGATATATCGGGCAAAAGCTACATGTCTTGGGTTCTTGATGCTGAAATTTATCTTGATGCAATAGGTCTGGCAGACACCATCAATGATAAAAATCAGGCATCAAACCAAGACCGTGCCAAAGCAATGATATTCCTACGCCATCACCTTGATGAGGGCCTGAAAATGGAGTATTTTACTGTTAAAGATCCAGTCATATTGTGGAATAATTTGAAAGATAGATATGACCACCTGAAGATGGTCGTTCTTCCATAGGCACGATATGATTGGACTCATCTAAGGCTACAAGATTTTAAATCTATCAGTGAGTATAATTCTGCTATGTTCAGAATTATTTCCCAATTGAAATTATGTGGTGATAATATTACTGATCATGATATGTTGGAGAAAACTTTCACCACTTTTCATGCCTTGAATATGCTCCTGCAGCAGCAATATCGAGAGATGAGATTTAAAAAGTATTCCGAACTTATCTCACATCTTCTTATAGTCGAGCAACATAATGGGCTATTAATGAAAAACCATTAAAGCCGACCTACTGGTTCTTGTCCATTCCCTGAAGTGAATGAGACGAACTTCCACCAAGCTGTGGAAGAGGTCGTGGCCCCAGTCGTGGTCATGGCCATGGTCGGGGAAGAAACTCCAATCATGGTAATAATAATGCACCAAAGAAGCCTCCTCACTACTAGCAGTGGAAAAGGAAGGAACAAAAGCATGAAGCAGTGCAAGCACCAAATGCAGAAAATGCATGCTATAGATGTGGAGGAAAAGGGCACTGGTCACGTATCTGTCGTACGCCAAAGCACCTGGTTGAGCTTTATCAAGCCTCCCTGAAGAAGACAGAGAAAAATGCTGAAGCAAATTTTATGTCTGATGAAAATTTAAACTTCATGCATTTTGGATGTACCTGATTACTTTGCACTCCCAGAAGGAGAAACAAGTCATGTAATCGGTATTGAATCTATAAAAATATAAATATTTTAATTTTTGTTATTTGTAATAGATAGTATGGTTATGTAATTATTGTACATAAATAAAAGTTATGCTTTGATAATAATGTTTACTATAATATATTTTATTTATGTCATTTTGAAGAGTATGGATAATCCTCAAATTATGTTTGGATCAAAGACAAATCATGAAGATATTTGTGTTATTGATAGTGGAACAACTCATGCCATATTCAATGATCAAAAATACTTTTCTTATATGCATAAGGAAAAAGCAAATGTTTCAACAATTTCTGGTAATATAAGTTTAATTGAAGGCTCCGGAAGAGACATTATATTTCTGTCTAAGGGAACAAAACTTATTATAGACAATGCATTGTTCTCCTCCAAGTCCCGAAGAAACTTGTTGAGTTTTATAGGTATCCGCCGAAATGGGTATCATGTTGAGATAATAGATGAAATGAACAGGGAATATCTTTGTATTACAAAGAATATTTCTGGCCAGAAATGCATTGTAGAAAAGTTACCGACTTTATCTTCTGGCTTATACTATTCAAAAATTAGTACAATCAAAGCACACTCTATCGTAAACCAGAAGTTTACGGATTCAAATACTTTTGTGCTTTGGCATGGCCGTTTGGGCCATCCTGGATCAATAATGATGAGACGAATTACTGAAAATTCGAGTGGGCATCGATTAAAGAACCTGAAGATTCTTACAAATGATGAATTTTCTTGTGATGCTTGTTATCAAGGCAAAATGATCACTAGACCATCACCAATGAAGGTTGGCATTGAATCCCCTGCCTTTTTAGAGCATATACATGGGGAGATATGTGGACCTATTCACCCACCAAATGGGTTGTTTAGATATTTTATGGTCCTAATAGATGTATCTTCAAGATGGTCTCATGTGTGCCTACTATCATCTCGCAACTTGGCATTTGTAAAGCTATTATCCCAAATAATTCGATTAAGGGCACAATTCCCAGATTATCCTATAAAGGCTATTCGCCTTGATAATGCTGGAGAATTCTCATCTCAAGCTTTTGATGATTATTGTCTATCAGTTGGGATAAAAGTTGAGCATCCTGTAGCTTATATTCATACTCAAAATGGCCTTGCAAAGTCATTTATTAAATGCCTGGAATTGATAGCAAGACCACTACTTATGAAAATAAAATTGCCCACTACTGTTTGGGGCCATGCTATCTTGCATGCAGCATCACTTATCCGTCTCAGACTGACACATTATAATAAATATTTTTCGTTACAATTAGTTTTTGGTCATGAACCAAATATTGTCCATCTACGAATTTTCGGATGTGCTGTATATGTGCCAGTAGCACCACCACAGCGCAGTAAGATGAGACCACAGAGAAGGATAGGAATATATATTTAGTTTGAATCACCCTCTATTATTCGCTATCTTGAACCATTGACATGAGATTTATTTACTGCTCGATTTGTAGATTGTCGGTTTAATGAAACAAATTTTTCACAATTAGGGAGAGAGAAAAAGGAAATCAAAAGAGAAATTATGTGTAAAGTTTCATCATTATCTCACTTTGATCCACGTACCCCTATATGTAATCAGGAGGTCCAGAAGATCATCCATTTACAGAATATAGCAAATCAAATGTCAGACGCATTTACTGATTTGAAAAGAATAACTAAGTCACATATCCCTGCACAGAATGTGTCTATCGAATTGATGTCCCAGTAGGACCATCTACTAGCATGAGAGCTACTAAACCTAAAGCACGCTTGAAGCGTGGTAGGTCTTTGGGTTCTAAGGATCGAAATCCTCGAAAAAGAAAATCGACAAATGATCAAAATGATACTATGAAGGGATCTCCTGAAGAGACCCAAGATCTGATTAGTTCTGAGATTCCTGAAGAAATCAATGAACCCAAAGCTCATGTAAGTGAGGAACTTTTAATAAGTTCTACCGGTGATGGGATTAATTTAAATCGATCTGAAATAGTGGTGGATAATATTTTTGCATATAATGTTGCATTTAATATTATGCAAGATAGTGAGGATCTTGAACCTGGATCTGTCGAAGAATGTCGACAAAGATCTGATTGGCCAAAATGGAAAGAGTCAATTCAATTGGAATTGAAGTCACTTGCTAAAAGAGAGGTCTTTGGACCAGTAGTCCAAACACCTGCTGGTATAAAACCAGTTGGTCATAAATGGGTTTTTGTGAGAAAAGGAATGATAAAAATAAGGTTGAAAGATACAAAGCTCGCCTTGTTGCACAAGGATTCTCACAACGACCTGGAGTCGATTTTGATGAAACATATTCACCTGTTATGGATGTCATAACATTTCGATATCTCATTAGTTTAGCACTGCATGAAAAGCTTGAAATACATCTAATGGATATAGTTACAGCTTATTTGTACGGTTCACTTGATAATAAAATTTATATGAAAATCCCTGAAGGATTTAAAATGTCTGAAGCGAATTCAAAATCTCAGGAAATTTATTCAATTAGATTACAAAGATCTTTGTACGGTTTAAAGCAATCTGGGCGCATGTGGTATAATCGCCTTAGTGAATATTTGCTGAAAGAAGGTTACATAAATGATGTTAGTTGTCCATGTATTTTTATAAAGAAAATGGCATCAGAATTTGTTATACTTGCTGTTTATGTTGATGACATAAATCTTGTAAGAACTCCAGAAGGGCTCCAAAAGGCAATTGAATATCTTAAGAAAGAATTTGAGATGAAAGGATCTTGGAAAGACAAAACTTTGTCTTAGTCTGCAAATTGAACATTTAGCAGACAAGATCTTTATCCATCAATCTGCCTATACAGAAAGGGTCTTAAAACGCTTTTACATGGACAAAGCGCACCCATTGAGTACACCAATGGTTGTTCGATCACCTGAAGTAAATAAGGATTTGTTCCGACCTCCAGAAAAGGACGAGGAACTCTTTGGTCCTGAAGTACCCTATCTCAGTGCAATTGGTGCACTAATGTATCTTGATAATGCTACAAGGCCTGACATAGCATTTTCTGTTAATTTACTAGCAAGATATAGTTCTTCTCCTACACGGAGACATTGGAACGAGATTAAGCATATATTGCGATATTTAAAGGGAACTCTTGATATGAGTTTGTTTTATGCTAACAAAGATAGTGCAGATCTTGTTGGTTATGCAGATGCAGGTTTTTTATCTGATCCCCATAAAACTCGATCTCAAACCAGGTACGTATTTACATATGGAGGTACTGTCATATCATGGTGCTCCACAAAGCAATCTATTGTTGCTACTTCTTCAAATCACGCTGAGATAATAGCTATTCATGAAGCAAGTAGGGAATGCGTATGGTTGAGATCAATAATTCATTTTATTTGAGAAAAATGTGGTTTGGAATGTGAGAAAAGACCCACAATTTTATACGAAGACAATGCTGCATGCATAGCCCAATTAAAGGGAGGATTTATAAAAGGAGATGGCACGAAGCACATTTCACCAAAATTATTCTACACACACGATCTTCAGAAAAGTGGTGACATTGATGTGCAACAAATCCGTTCAAGTGATAATCCAACAGATTTATTCACTAAATCTTTGCCAACTTCAACTTTTGAGAAGATGATATACAAGATTGGAATGCGGAGACTCAAATATTTAAAATAAGGTTTTCGTCAGGGGGAGTAAAATACGCGATGCACTCTTTTTTCCTTATTAAGATTTTTTCCAATGAGGTTTTCCTTGTAAGGTTTTTAAAGAGGCACATAGCAATGCGTATTACTAAATGCGTGTACTCTTTTTCCTTCACTAGGATTTTTTCCCACGTGATTTTTCCTAGTAAAGTTTTAATGAGGTACATTATCTTTTAATGAACATCCAAGGGGGAATGTTATAAATATATTATATTATGGATGTTCATTTAGTACTCCGTTGTAAATAAGCTTCCTGAAGAAGCTTATTCATATGGGACTCCGCCGTAAATATGTTTATCTATTTAGTACTCTATTGGAAATAAGCTTCCTGAAGAAGCTTATCACTTCAGTACCCGATTATGGATAAACATAACCCTCAGTAGAAGATTATCCATACCGAGTACAATGAGCTTATCCTTTCAGTACTCCGTTATGGATAATCATTACCCTTAGTAGAAGATTATCTATACTGGGTACAATGAGCTTATCCATTCAGTACTCCATTATGGATAAACATTGCTCTCAGTAGAAGATTATCTATATCTGGTATAATAGCAGCTTACACAACAACTTGTAGTAGCAGCTTACACAGCAGCTTGCAGTAGCAGCTTACACAGCAACTTTCTTTTTTCTATAAATAAAAGAGATTTCAGTTCATTATGTACATCAGTTTGAATTCGAATAATATACAGTTTCTCTCTATACTTATCTTTATTTTACGGTCTTTATTTTATAACAAAATTTAAATTAATTAAGAAAAGAAAAAGAGTAAGATTCCAGACTTTAAAGTGCGGCTTGGAGTGGAATTCAAATTTGTAATTCAAACACGTTAATAAAAAGGTCGGTCATGTTCTTGACTTTGCTGGACCACAACCTGCAGACACTTGGCGCATTTCTCAAGATGCAGCTGAGTAAGTAGTCAATTTTCTTAAAAAATTAATTAATATTTTCTTATAGTAGCATAAATAAATTTACATTACTAGTATATACAATCAATTAATGTACTTAGGATGGCAAATGGTGCGGGCGGTGTGGTTGCGGGGCACACCCGCGCACATCCGCGGAGACTCCAACCCGTCCCGCAAAACAAAATTTACTATTTTTAACCGCCCCGCCCCGCTCTGCATATTTTTTTTTTAATTTTTTTAATTTGGTATCTTTTAATAAACCAGATGAAGGTACTAAAAACTACACAATCACATGCATTTTGACAATGTTAGTCTACCAATAAAATGAAAAATAAATAAATAAGAGAACCACGAAATTGAATGGCCATAAAAAAGTTTCCAACTAAAATTGATATATTTTGGATAATTACATTAATAATAAAACTGGTTGTGATAAACAAATTCTTTTTTTTTTTTTGTAAAATAAACTGATCTCCTTTAGTTTTTTGTTGTTTAACTTTTCTCATCTCTAGCTTCGAAACTCTACTGGATATGGCATATATTATATGTATTGGTCCAATAGATATTTTCATATAAAAAGGTATATTCTTTATGCGAAAGCAAGCTGATAAGAAATCCATTATTCACAAGCACATAAACTAGAACAAAGAACTACTACTTATAACAAACTTTATAGACTTGTAGTGGTAATCCATCGCGACCAATGTGCAAACTGATATTTCCATATAAAAAGGTATATTCTTTATGCATCTGAACCTAAACTTGCTGATATTTGCACAGCCATTATGGCCGAGCCATAGTCTATAGATAAGAAGACTACCCAATTTGAAGTTGACTGTGCGCAACAAAAGCATAAGCATTTTTCGCTAACAATCTGATGTAAACTTTGAGCAAACTTGTTGCTGAATTCTGTCTCTGCCAAACTGCTAAAGATGCTTTCAAATAAATAACAAACATAGCAAGAAAAGCTAGCAAATATTTTACAGTTTAAGATACGAGAAAAAGGAATCATTGCTTTGCAGAAACTAATCCCAAAATACTAAATGAGAACTCTGATTAGTCTGTTACAACAAAGCAAAAATTGAAACACTAGGATCTTCTTCTTCATCAGAAATAATGCATCTCTAACTTCCTTCAGTTATCAAGCAACTGAAACATCTGGATCTTCTTCTTCATCAAGCATCGTCAGACATGAAACTCTATCAATGCTTGAACACGAACCTAAAAAAAAGATATAATAGTATAAGAAAGTGAATACTATTATTAATATAGTAAATCATAAAAAAGTTACTTACCATTTATGTGCTACAACTTTTCACAAACTTCATGTGCTGCACTCCATTGCCCTTCGATTGGAAAACAACGATAATTGGTGTCATTTAAACTCAACTTTGTAAACACCTCTTTGTAATTTAGGGCTATTCTCAACATAAGATATGTTGAGTTCCAACGAGTAGGGCAATCATACTCCAACTTTTTAGTACTAAAATATGTAGCAACCGTGCAGCTTCTTCGAATCTTTCAATTCTGCCTGAAGATGCTATCCAATATAAGACACTGTTACGCACATTACTAATACCATCTTCTATCACCTTTAGTCCTTCTTGCACAATCAAATTTAAGATGTGTGCGGCACAACGCACATGTAACATTTGACCCATCAACAATAAATCTCTCTTACAAAGTTTCTCATCTAACAAGATTTTCATCATAGCATTGTTTGTACTAGAATTATCAACTGTAATTGTTGATATTCTTCTTTCAAGATTCCACTCTAACAAGCAATTAAGCAACACACTACACAAAGTATCCTTATCATGTGGAGTAGGAACATAAATAAATCTAAGAATATCGCTTTGAAGCCTCCATGAATCATCAATAAAATGTGCCGTAATAGCCATGAACCCTTTTTTTGTATTGTTTGAAGTCCACATATCAGTTGTTATTGCAATTTTACTTGTGAGTTTTTCCAACAACTTAGAAGTTTTTGATTTCAAATTGTCAAAAATCTTCAAAATATCATTCATGATTGTGTTCCTAGACACTATTTTAAACAATGTCTGAAGACTAGCAACAAACTTCCTAAATCCAACATGATCGACAATCGACAAAGGGTATTCATGCAAAATGATGGCATGAGCAAGTTCCCTACGTGAAATATCTTGATCAAAATAATGTTTTTGCCTACCATCATCACCCCCCAAACCACCCCCGTCTTTTAAGTTACTTGGCTTCTTACGACATCTACGAATATGATCCAATAAAGATGATGTCTCACATTTTCTTGTTGATTTGATACTAGTGTTACAATACTTACAAACACCAAAGCGAGCACCATCAAGCTTCACCACTTTATCATGTTTCCATACATCAGAACTAAGTTTTCTTTTACCTGTTTCATCAACAACTTCCATATTAACTTCATCATACTGCATAAGCCCTCGACTCTCAATCTCAATAGGAATTGTACTTGAAGATGAACACATTAGATTTTGTTCGCCTTGAGACTCCATACTTTTCTACAAAAATAAAGATAAAAGCAAGAGATGAAGTTGGTATTCAGAATATTTCAAGTCTATTCTTTGGCAAAAATTTTAGCAGAAGAAAACAAAGCTAAGTTCAGTCTAAGTTCAAGAATCAAGCTTCTTTTCATATGGTCAACATCTCTGAATTCTACTCAAGACATTTCTATTCCTAGCTATACCATTTTTGTAATACTTTTGGTTGGTCCAAATGACAGTTCCAATTCAAGAAGAAAGTACAACAATGAGTCATATAAGAAGCAAAAGAAGCATAAACAGAAGATAGAGGATCACAAATTTCTGGTTTCTCTTGATATTTTCCCTGTTGTGTATATCATCAACTGTCCATTCTACTAAAGCAATACCAAGAAAAGTTACAGCTTCTCATGTATAATAGTGTGTGTCAGTTTCATTTTAATATTCTTTTGTTGGGCACAATCAACTGTGTTCATAACTGGTGATATGTTAAATCTGTTGGCAAGCTGGGCAACAGGCATCCTGATTCTACAGTAAATTAAAACAAAAAAAAGTCACTCGAACATGAGAATGAATGACAGTGAAATGAGAAGTTTCTACTCAGCAATTGCAATTCTCTATAGACAAAAATATCATTCAACTATTGAGCAGAAAGAAATACTAAAGAAATCAGAGAAGCATCAAAATGAATAGGCTGAAATGGCATGAGAGATTCAGGAGTCATGGCTACAAAAGGCAGATGACTTACTGTAAGAGAGTCGGTGAGGGCTGACGGGAGGCTGATGGGAGGCACTCCGGCGACGGCCAACGGGCTGAGTGCGTTGTGGCCTGTGCGTGAGTCGTGACTGTATTTAGGTTTTAGTTCAAGATTTAGGATCTGGTAGCGTTTTAGACTTTTAGTTCAAGATTTAGGTTTTAAAAAACCTGCGCCCCGCGACCCGCCCCACGTTATTTATTATTTTTTTAAAAAAATATTAGGCCCCGCCCCGCAAACATTGTAACCCGCCCCGCAAATGCTGAAAACCGTCCCACACCGCCCATTTGCCATCCCTAAATGTACTGCATTACCAATTAGAATTATCATTGGCCCGTTGTGTTCTTGTAACTTATTTTAAGCATATTGGGAAGTTGTAACAAATAGATAAAACTATTTCTTTTTTCTTTTCTTTTCACTATGCTCATAATCTATGAGCTTGATTATTAGTGAAAAAAAGACTTTTAAGTAATTTCTTATTTCTTTTTATAATTAGCATGGAATTAAAGGCCGCGTATTTGTAACTTGTAAGTGAAAAACTTATGGTAGAAAATGCTTTAGTTATCCACTAGTGGACATACTCGACGCAAATTCGAATGAGTCGGACTTAACAAGCTTCAGATATTGAATAGTTAAATCAAAAAACTAATAAAATCTAAGAAAGTATTTACAAAACAATAATAAATTATTATTAAAAGAATAAGAAGATGATCAACAAAGAACTTCAAATAGTTCATTCTGCAGTTCAGTGCGAATTTGGCCCGTTCATTGCAACACAGCCCAAATGATTTGTAATGAAAAATGGCACCACCAACTCACTAAAGAAGGGCTAAATGGACTGTAGTATTTGGAAATTGAAAAGGGATCTTCACATAAATAACCGGTTGGATTTAGTATTTATTGTTCATTTTTCTAGTCGATATACATATGTTATATATTTGATTATATTCGATTACATATATACTATACATAGATTATACATTAATTATAAATATACTGTCTATTTTTAATTTAAATGATCGATTGAGCGGCTATTTAGGTTAATTTTTCAAATTAAAACCATACACGATATGTAATATCCAACTTCTTTTCTCATGCAATTTTTGTAAAATTTAATCTTTAAAAATTCTTGTTTACACGACTCAAAATCCATCAATAATACGTGATTGATACTTGACACGCTACCCGCACAAAGCGAACCAACCCGTATGTATCACTCGACCATATGCATTCAAAACCATGTTCAACCCATTTAAAAATCTCTGTATGAAATAATTTCATATTAAGGGTGTGTTTGGTATGAAGGAAAAATATTTTTCAACTTTTTCATGTTTGATTGGCTTAAATGTTTTGAAAACCTTTTTCTCTAATGGGAGAAAAATGATTTCCCTATCAAGAAAAAGAAAATATTTTCCAAAACTCTTTTTCAACTTTCTCCACCCTATTCCCCATTCCTACCCAACCCAACCCTTCCCCATCCCCATCCCACCCTAAATAAAAATATTATTATTAGTACTTTCTTTTTTATGTTATAAAATAGATTTTTTTCTCATTTCAACAAATGAGTATTTTCTTATTGCTTTCTTAAAATGATGAAGTAAAAAATATTTTCTTTCATTTCAACAAAAAGTGTATTTTTTTCTTCATGATGTTAAAAAAGTATTATCAATTCAACAAAATGAGTATTTTTTTTCATGATGTAGAAAAAATATTTTCTTTCATTTCAACAAAATATTTTTTCAATTACAATAAAATGAATATTTTTCTTTCATGATGTAGAAGACGTATTTTATTTAATTTCAATAAAATGTGTACTTTATTTTCATGGTGTAAAAAGAGTGCTTTTTTTTTTCAACCAAAAAAAGAGTATTAACTTTTTAGCTATGGAGCACAAATTTTAACGTTATTTTTGCGTAAAAACGTAAACCATCACATTAGTTCTTTTGGGTTTGTGTAAATTTTTAGAAGAATAATTAAATTCTTGAAGAAAATAGAGTCCTGAAAAACGTTGGGTATTTATGGTGAGGGAGGGGGGAGGAGGGAAGCAGCAAGAAAACATGTGGACTCGGGGGAAGAGAAGGGAGGGGGCGATGAGAGTACCATAAAAAAATATTTTCCTACAAAAATATTTTCTAATTTCTAATTAAACACTAGAAAATATTTTCGGGAAAATTTTTTCCACTCGTCAACCAAACAAGAAAAAATAAATAATAAAATCACTCATTTTTCATGAAAAATATTTTATTTCATACCAAACACACCCTAAATGAATTAAATAAGAATATTAATATTATCCTGTCTACAGCGTCTAAACCATAATTACAACCCCCAACAAACTATTCATGGAACAACAATGGCTCGCTCCTAGGACAACCCGGCTAAACGAATAGGGATATTATGAGTTAGGCGAATTAGGCTCATTAGTTGTGACACAGCCCAATTGCTTTGTAAGTAGAGACGGGCACCAACTCTCTAAATTGGGCCAGCAATTGTGGACTGCCATATTTGAAAAATGAAAAGAAGAATTAACATAAATAAGTGATTTTTTCATTAATATATACTATTTGAAACTTTATTACCTTTAATATCTATGTTTAGCTAATTACCGGGCATAAGCAAGTTTTGTTTATAAAATATATACAATTCACCTTAAAAGATTCCCAAATCCCTTATTTGTGCTTTCAATCAAGAGATTTAATTAACCCTTTCCCTTTTTTTTTTTCTCTTCTTCTCTTTCCTTATTTTTCTCCAATCATCGGCAGTGCCTTCAATCATCCAGCCGGTAATTGTTGTATGAGTATACCTTATGTAAAACCAATTTCTATTTTTTCAAAAAAAAGAAAGCACTGAGCTTCCAAAAAATCTACCCAACTACCTTGGGGACGTTTCCTTTACACCAAAAGTGTAAAGGTGAAATATTAGACTCTTAATCCTCTATGTTGATTTTTCTTAGTTGTAGTATAAACTGTTGTAAATGAGCAGATGCAATTTTCACTATGCATCTTATTGATGCTTTTGAATAGTCCCATTACTTCATCCAAAAATTGCGCAAGCAGACTAGTCGCCAGAACTTCCTCATCCGTTTCCCTATTTTTTCCAATCTTCATGTTACTATGGTCTCCTCTGCTGATTTTGGCAAGAAGTAAGAACTCAAGGAATACACTAAACTCCATAACCTACTGCAAATATGCAACAAAGGAGCAGATGATTCATATCCTTCCTGTTCCTTTTGCACATACAACACCAATTCACCTTTAGACAGCCGTTTCTCTTCAAGTTATATGCTCTTAGAGTAGCATCCCTTTTTTTCTCTGGTGGGAGTGTCTTTTATATAATAAGTCTTTTGTATATTTTGTATCTGATTTACATATAGTAAAAATAATTTCATACAACTAATTATATATTATACAACTTATCTACACTTTCATACATTATTTCTACCCAGTTATATACAACTACAATAACATACAACTTAAAAACAAATTTTATACAATATGTCTTTTGTATATTTTGTATCTGATTTATACATAGTAAAAATAAATTTCATACAACTAATTATATATTATACAACTTATCTACACTTTCATACATTATTTCTACCCAGTTATATACAGCTACAATAACATACAACTTAAAAATAAATTTATACAATATGTCTTTTGTATATTTTGTATCTGATTTATACATAGTAAAAACAAATTTAATACAACGTATTATATATTATACAAATTATCTACAATTTTCATACATTATTTCTACCCAGTTAAATACAACTACAATTATATACAAGTTAAATACAAATTTTATACAATATGTCTTTTGTATATTTTGTATATGATTTATATATAGTAAAAATAAATTTTATACAACTAATTATATGTTATACAACTTATCTACAATTTTCATACATTATTTCTAATAAGTTATATACAACTACAATATCATACAACTTAAATATAATTTTTATACAATATTGTTCAACTTTCATACAGTAGTTAAATAAACAAAATTATATAAACAACACAATATAATTTTTCTACAATTTTACTACAATTTCGTAAATATAATATATATCATGTCTTCTTCTTCTTCTTCTTCTTCTTCTTTTTCTTCTTCGAGTTTCAATCTAAAATTCAGCCAAAATCAAGTCTAATCTTCACCTAAACACCCTCAAAATTGAGATATAAACTCCAAACCATATTTCCAATTATTTGCAACAACACCCAATCCAAACAAATAATAGTTTTTGAAAACCAAAATTCGAATTCAAAGTTTCAGAGCTTTTTAATGGCTATTAATAATGGAATTGCTGCTCTCTTTTCCTTTGCTTTACATTACTGAAATTAGGGATTGAGAGATAGAGAGAGAGAGACGTATAGAGAATCCCAATTCTTTGCAACAACAGACAATTCAAACAAATAATATTTTTCGAAAACCCAAATTCGAATTAAAGGGAAACAAACGAAGCAATTTTGCTGAGAAAACACCCAAATCAAATGAAGGAATATCTGCTCCTTTGTCTTTTGTAGGGCTGTTCTTTGATGATATCTTCTTCTTAAGCGAAAATCAAGCTAATCAGAGACGTTAATGGAGGTAGGAATTTTGAATAAGAGTAAACTTTTTGTCTGGTTCTTGAAGAAGAGATGAAATAGGCGTTAATGGAGGATTTCTGAGATTTGTGAAGAGAAAATCGTGGGTGAGTGCAAGATACGTGGGTGAGGGGGGTGGAATGTAGAGAGAGAAATGTGGCGGGAGTGGGAATATATCGTAGAGTTATTTTAGGACACTAATTAATATCATTAATTCCCTTAAAATGTATACTAATGGTAATTGGGTATATAAAATATAATTATAGTAAAACTTGAGTAGGGAGGGTAATATAATTTCATATAGTGTATAGGAATGTAAAAATCTCCATAAATAATTGTTCATCCATTAAGAGATTTTTTCTTTCCTATACAATATTTGAAACTTATTTACCAAAATTATCCTAATTTTGTATATTACCCGTCCTAGACAAGGATTACTTGTAAATTATATACAATCCATTAGTAGTGCCTTAAATTAAGAGATTTAGTTACATCTTTTTCCTATTTTCTCTCCATTCCCCTTTTAATAGTGTATAGGGTGAAATATGCTATGCCATGTGGTCGCTTGAAAGAGTGACACGTGGAACCGAATGCAACTATCCCATTCAGTACCGGAAGGAATGTCACTCATAAAAGGCACGATCCTAGGACCTTATTCCTTAGACGTAGTTATAAATAGCGAGCTCTGTTATCATTGTAAAATGCATAAATTTTCTGGCAACCTAATACTATAATCTATTCAAAGCTCTATACAATTTTATCTTCTTACTTTTTGTTCTTATTATTGTTGCGCTCGGAGGCCTCGCTACCGAAATCATTATTTTTGCTATTTCGTCTTCATATCAAGGCTAAGTGTTACATATTTCTTTCAATTATTTTATTATTTTAGGATCGAATTATTTTATTTGTCTAGAAATTACGTACAAATTCCTATGTACCGTTTGCGGGTAAGCAGTTTGGCGTCCACTCCAGGGCCTAGACTGTGTAATTAAGTTGATCCTTACCTCTTTTACTAAAGTGTTTTGATTATTTGTCATTGAAAAAATCATAAGAAATGGCAGATAACGGTGTTAACAACACACACAATCCTGAGGTCCGAGCAGACCAGCCTTATTTCAAGGATTCAATCAGTGACACCCACAATGAGGGGAATGATATCACGCCGGTCCACGTCAAGCGATACCCGCGACATGTTCGGGAGGCAACTCCCGATGATGCTGAAGAGGAGAATGTTTTTAATGCGGTAAGGGTCCTACAAGAGCAATAAGCGATCATTCTAGGCCACCTTACATGACAGGATAAGGTTATGACGGAGTTGAAGAAGGTATTATCGGGGGCTTCCAATAATGCGAATAGACGAGATCCTGTTCTTCCCGGTGCTCCCGTAAATCAAACAACACAGAGGGTCGATAACAACACCCCGAGGGGCGAGGTTGGTTCTGATGGAGCTGGGGGAGTGGATCCGGCTCCAATAACAAAAACGATCCCTTCAAGAATGAACTTTTACAGTTAATGAGAGAAACGAATGCCCACATGGACCAAATCCCGGGTGCACCACCGGTGCTGAAAGGACGAGACTCAAAGAAGTATAATCAATTGACGTACAAACCAAATACGACATTAGAGATAATCCCGAAGCGATTTAAAATGCTTGATGTGCCAAAGTATGATGGAACTTTAAACCCTCAAGAGCATATTACCACCTATACAATAGCGGTGCAGGGGAATGATTTAGCTCCTCACGAGATTGAATCTGTTTTACTGAAGAAATTTGGAGAGACTCTCACAAGGGGAGCCTTGGCATGGTATTCACTGTTACCCGAGCATTCCATAGATTCCTTTGAGATGCTCGCGGATTCTTTTATTAAGGCTCATGCCGGGGCCAGAAAGGTGCAAGCCCGAATAGCCAACATATTTCAGAATTGCACAAGGAGAATCCGAGTTGCTATGCGAGTTCGTTACCCGGCTCCAAAAGGAGACGATGTTGTTCCCGGCTGTTCCAGACGAATGGGCGGCTGAAGTATTCACAAAGGGACTGAATCCAAGAAGTTCATATGCTTTCCCGAAACTGAAGGAAAACTTGCTTGATTTCCAAGCAATGACTTGGGCAGATGTCTACAATCGGTATGAGTCAAAGATAAGGATCAAATATGATCAGGTTGGTTTCTCGTTGTCGACAAAAGGGACGGGAGAAAAATAAAGAAAAATCAAAAGACAATTTTGACATGGACAGACGGTTTTTGAGGGGCCAAATTTTGCCCTACGAACGGACCAAAGGCCGCGGCAGAGGTTTCTGGTCAGCAGATAGATTCTCTACTGACAGAAGGTTTGATCGCAGTCAGAAAAATAGATTATTGCAGGACAAGGAAGTGCCAGGTACGTGGGATCCTTCCTACCCCAGGCTATCAGAATACAATTTCAATGTCAGTGTAGTAGAGTTGGTATCAGCTATGAGAAACATCAAAGAAGCACGGTTTCTGAAGCCAATGAGATTCGATCCAAGCAAGAGGGGTCCCAACTTATGGTGTGAATACCACGGGATGAATGGACATCAGACTGGGGAATTCCGACATCTCCGGGAAGAAGTGGTGACACAATTGAAGAATGGTCATCTCAGAGAATTCCTGAGTGACCGGGCCAAGGACAACTATGGTCGCAACTAGGAAAATGCGGAGCCCTCGAAAGCAGGGGAAGATCCCCCACGCTAGATGATCAACATGGTCTTCGGGGGGAAGGAGATCAATGGGGTCACCGCTCGACAACAAAAAAGATTAAAGTATCAATAAGCCATACCAAATGAAGTTAGAGACTCAGGGAAGCTTCCAAAGAGACTTCAGGAAGCTTCTGAAGATGACATCACTTTCACGGAAGAGGACGCAGACAAGATATCTTCTACCGCACAACAATGCATTGGTAATTTCTTTAAATGTGATAGACTTTAAAATTAAACGTGTTCTAGTGGATCGAGGAAGTTCGGCCAATATCATACAATGGAGAGTATTGGAGCAAGCTAAACTCACCGGAAGCATCATTCCGGCCACAAAACTCCTCATCGGATTCAACCTCGCAAATGTGACAACCCAAGAAGAGATTTTTTTGCCCACGAATGCCGAAGGAGTGATGAAAATGACTCCTTTTGAAGCAGTAGATGGTGATATGGATATAATATTACTCTGGGAAGACCATGGTTGAGTGAGATGAGAGTCGTACCATCAATGTATCATCAGTTGCTGAAATTTGCAACTCCTAGAGGAGTTAAATAGATAAGGGGAGATCAACCGACAGCAAGGGAGATGAATGCGATTTCGGTCTCCAGTAGAAAAGGGAAGAAGTGCGCGGCAAAGCAACTATAGGAACCGGTGCCCAGTCCCAAACCAAATGAAGTTAGCCGAGGGGTAGAAGTGTCGGAATCTTATCAGGTGCCAAGATATTTCCAGGTACCAGAAGAGACAGATGTAACGAATCCACGGCGGAAGAGCTCGAGCAAGTTGCATTGTTCAAAGAGTTCTTAGAAAGGAAATTCCACTTGGGGACAAGACTGCACCCCGAGCTCAGGTCTAGCTTTATTGAATTTCTTAAATCTAATGCTGACTGTTTTGCGTGGTCGAATAAGGACATGACAGGTATCTCGACGGAGGTAGCCATACACAAGCTAAGTTTGGATCCTAACATCCCTCCGGTAAGACAAAAGAAATTTGTTTTACCGGTGGAGGCCAAGAATAAATTCGTAAAAGAAGAGGTAACTCACTTACTTGATATCAGTTTAATCTGAGAGGTAAAGTGTCCAGACTAGCTAGCTAATGTAGTTGTAGTGCCTAAGAAGAACAATAAATTTTGTATATGCATAGATTATAAGGACTTGAATAAGGAGTGCCCTAAAGACTCGTTCCCACTGCCAAACATCGATCAGATGATCGATACGATGGCCGTGCACGAGTTAATGAGTTTCCTCGATGCTTATTCCAGGTATAACCAAATTAAGATGAACCCTGAGGATCAGGAAAAGACTTCGATCATAACGAATTTTGGCACACATTTCTATAATGTGATACCCTTCGAGTTGAAAAACACCGGAGCCACTTATCAGTGGCTCGTAAATAATATATTTGAAAAAAATAGGGAAAAATATGGAAGTTTATATGACGATATGCTCATCAAGTTTTTGAATGCAGGCGATCACCTTAAGCATTTGCAAGAAACCTTTGACATCCTAAGGAAGCATAACATGAAACTTAACCCCGAGAAATGCGCGCTCGGGGTCAGCTCTAGTAAGTTCCTAGGATTTGTGGTATCACAAAGGGGGATTGAGGTAAACCCCAATAAGATCAAGGTCATTGAAGACATCCCGAACCAGCTGTCAAGTGTGAAAGAAGTCCAAAGGCTCACGGGGAGATTAGCCGCTTTGAGCAGGTTCATTTCCCGATCGTCAGAAAAATGCCACTGTTTTGTCACATTGCTCAAAAAGAAATTTTTTTTTGAATGGATCACGGAGTGCCAGCAGACTTTGAGAAATTTGAAAAGGTACTTGTCAAGCCCTTCGTTACTTTTAAAACCAAAGGAAGGTGAAATATTATTGGTATACCTCATAGTATTGGAAGTAGTGGTAAGTGAAGTTTTAGCTATTGTAGTCTCTGCTTGGAAGTGGATGCACTACTTCTAATGTCACTTGATAGCCGTGTGACCATATTTCCTCTGCGGAACATCCTTTACAAACCCGAACTCTTGGGTAGGTTGGCCAAATGGGCCGTCGAAATGAGTGAATTCGACATAGAATATAAACCAAGGACTATGATTAAGTCACAAGTCTTGGCTGACTTTGTGGCCTACTTCAGTCCGGGATTGCTGCCTCTGGCAACCAAAAAGGCAGTAATAGTGTCAGAATCAACATCAGGAGTTTGGGCCTTATTTATAAACGGAGTCTCCAACGTAAAAGGGTCCGGTCTTGGCACATTATTAATCACGCCTTCGGTCCTAAGGCAAGCCATCAAAATGGTCCCTTTAACTAATAATGAAGTAGATTTTGAGGCTTTGATTTCATGACTCGAACTGAACCGGGGACTAGATTCTGAGGTCATAGAAATAAAATGCGACTCACATCTAGTGGTAAATTAGGTCTACAGGATCTTCGAAACCAAAGAGGAGCGCATGAAACAATGCGGAAGCAGATGCACTGGATAACCTCAGCTCATTAATGGAAGTGAAGGGATTAGAGTCCGAGACGATAGTACAATTAATGCACTCGGTCCTGGATGCAGATAACTAATATGAGGTAAATACGACTAATTTGGTCTGGGACTGGAGGAATGAGATCATCGATTATCTTGAGCACGGGAAGTTGCCCGAAGACTCCAAGGCATCCCGAGCACTGTGTGCCAAAGAAACACGATATAACTTCAAAAGAGGCCAACTATACAAAAAATCTTTACAAGGCCCGCTGGCCCGATGCTTGGGGGCATCCGAAGCTAATTATGTTATGCAAAAGGTCCACGAAGGGATATGCGAAAACCATTCAGGCACAGATTCCTTAGTGCTAATTGGTAAAAGCAGGATATTATTGGCCCCGAATAGAAAAAGATGCCAAAAATTTTGTACAAAAATGCGATAAATTCCAACGTTATGCATCGATGGTCCATCAACCAGTAGAACCACTGCATTTGGTTCTATCTCCTTGTCCATTCATGAAATGAGGGATGGATATCGTCAGACCACTGCCGCCAACTCCCGGTAAGGTATGATTTCTTTTGATTTTACTGACTATTTTTCTAAGTGGGTGGAAGAAAGTCCTTATTAGAAGATTGGCGAACATGAAGTGGTGGATATTTTGCGGGAAAACATAATCTGCAGGTTTGGAATACCAAAAGCGATAACATGCGATAATGGGCCGCAATTTATCGGCGCAAAGATCACAAAGTTTCTTGAATATTTGAAAATAAAGAAGATCACATTTTCACCCTACCATCTGAGTGCAAATGGTCAAGCGGAGTCAACGAACAAAGTGATTATACAAAACCTCAAGAAAAGGTTGGAAGCGACTAAAGGTAAATGACATGAGGAACTACCAAGAGTTTCATGGGCATACCGAATGACAGCCAAATCAAGCACAAAAAAAACTCTTTTTTCCCTTGTGTACGAAGCAGAAGCCTTAATTCCGGTGGAAGTAGGGGAGCCTACCTTGAGATATTTCCAAGCAAATGGAGAGTCAAAACAAAAAGCAACGTTAGTCATTTTGGAGATACTTGATGAGCTCAGGGACTTGGTGCATATAAGAATGGCTGCTCAAAAACAAAGAATGGAACAATATTATAATCGAAGAGTCAACCTCCTTATTTCAAAGTAGGAGATTTGGTCCTAAGAAAAGTAACTCAAAACACCCGGGAGCTGAACCTAGGTCCAACATGGGAGGGCCCCTACCGGGTTTCAGCTGTCACCGGGAAAGGTTCGTACGAATTAGAGAATCAAGATGGAGAAAAATTGTCCAACATCTGGAATGTGCCACACCTCAAAAAGATATTATTGCTGATGAGCATTACCTGTACTGAAAGTATGTGCTGCACTCTTTTTCCCTTCGTCCAGTTTTGTCCCAATTGGGTCTTTTTGGCAAGATTTTTAATGAGGCAGCAATGGAAAGCATACATCGAATAAAGCTTCAACAACAACAATAAGACATTCTAATAACAAGGCACACAAGCAAAGAACCACGCGGACAGTTAGTTAATCTTTTGCTCGATAGCAAAATTTCTACTAGAAAATTAAGTTTGCTATCGAACAAAGGTTACCCGACTGACCGCAAGTGCAAACCACTAAAGGATTGTTAGATAGTCTTTTGCTCGATAACATAAATTCCTAAGGGGAAGCAAAGTGTGTTACCGAATCTAAGATTGTCTAGCAAGTCATTAGTGGGGTCCTCAAAGGTGCAAAATTTTCAGTGTTCCAATTCGCATTCTTCACATTCGAACACTGGGGGGGGGGGGAGGATGATATAAGGATACAAAAACAAAGACTGCCACATCGAACGTGAAACAAAAATTGGAAACATAGTTGTATTATCGGGACCGGGGACTGCGTGACCAGCCCCGTAGAAACAAGTTATACAAGTTAGCCACAAGTAATGGCAATTTCTTTTTAGCATTAGCAAATGCTTATATACTTTTTGAAAATGGAAGGAATAAAGTGAAATCCTTTTATTTCTATCTTGTTTCTTGTCTGAACGATGAATTGACTTTGTCATTTGAAAGTTAAACAAGTACTTCAAATGCAAGTGCCGTAATGAACACGAGACATCCTCTTTAAGAGCACCGTAAACATAAGAGAGCCCTCTCTTATGAAAACCCTCATGTTAAAGGGTTGGTTTCGGAATAATATACACAGAATCAAAATTCCTTCAGGGAAAAATACACTCGAAGCCTTGCACAAAAAGATGCAAAAGGCAAACTTGTGGAAATACTTACGAAAACCCTCACGTTAAAGGGTTTATTTCGGAATAACTTATGTCCAGAATCAAAATGCCTTCAGAAAAAAATACACCCGAAGCCTTGCACAAAAAGACGCAAAGGCAAACTTGTGCAAATACTTACGAAAACCCTCACGTTAAAGGGTTGATTTCAGATGAGTTTGTGCTTGAACTACAGATGCTTCTGGGGGAAAATACACCAATTCCCTTTCATAATTAGACGCAAACAATAAAACTTGCACAAAACACTTATGCAAAAAAGAATTCAAAGGTTAAAACTTGCATAAATGTTCAAACAAAAAAAAGACAGAAAGACTCATGCAATACTTGAGCAAAAGATTTTTTTATTTACAATAAACGTGCCAAAATAGCACAAGTACAAAAGTCGGGAATAGAAAAGAAAAGCTAAAAATAGTCTTCTTATACTTCTCCTCCAATTGGGCATATTTCATCTTCACAGCAACAAGCTCTTCAGTCTTGGAATTCAAGCCTACCTTTAAATTGATTAATCTTCAGCGGAGGTAGCCTCACGATCGGATGCAATAAGAATGACATTATGAACTTCAACCCATTTGGCCTTAGAATTTTCAAATTGAACCTCAACGGGGCGATCTCTTGGCTAAGTGTTTCCACTTCTTGCTCGCTTTGCTGCAAACGATCCTCTAACATGGCAACCTCAATAGCTTTGGTTTCTAGTTCTAAGAGGCGAGTAATGACTTGATCCCACTCAACCAAAAGTTGATCCCGTGTGGATGTAAGATCTTCTTTTTCCCAGATCAACCTTTGGAGGCCCTTGGAAGCAAAAAAGTAGGCCTACAAAGTAAGAAAAGCAAAGTCAGGATATTTTTAGGCAAAAATAGAAGAAATAACAAAGGAAGTAAAGAATATACCGCTGTGGCATTGTGCATCAACAAGCACTTACCCAAGAGAGCCTGTATCTTTTCCCAATCTTTCTCTGAAGCCAAAGGCTTCAGATAATTAGAAAGTTCCACTGGCCATGATAGCAAGTTGTATCCGGTGGAGACCGAGAGAGTAACGTTCCTCCTTTGCGGATCTTCAAAGAAGGCCACATAATTTTGCCCCAAATTCCCATGAATTGGGAATGGGGAATAGGAACACATTCTTCTTGGTCTGGTGCGGCCAGTGGAGATGATGTAGCAGTTGCTGATGGAAGAGCTGGTGAAGAAGGAGATGAAGCTGATAGCGATGAAGGATGAGAAGCAACCGCGATAAACGTAGTACTAGTTGTTGGTTGCTCACCGACCGGAGATGGCAGAGAGCCAGTACAAAGCCCCACAATACTGGGAACAATGACTGGAACTCGGAAATGGGAGTTGGCATTTTCTACTATCTCAAACTCCCCCCAGAGTGCCGAGACATCATCCTCGTTTGATGTAACTAACTCAGCAGATTGTGCATTCTGTTGAGTTGATGAGGATCGTCGCCTTCTATGTAGAGAAGCCTCCCTATCACTAGATTCTCCATTATCATTGAACATGACAGTGTCTATGACCGGCCCGGGAGGAGGGCCAACCACTACAACTTTCGGAGACGACTCGGGGGTAGCAATCTTTGCCCTCTTATTCTTTTCCCCAGTCGCGGAGGAACGCCTTTTTTTGGTTGTTTGTTCTCTGTCCAGGGAATTTGTGAAGAAACACTTGTACCTGAAGCAGTCCTATAGACACATGTTCGAGTAAGATAAAAACCAAGCCCGCAGGTAGACCTGATTTCAGAAAAAAGGGAGAAAGGATCAATCAATTTCCTCATGTAAGAAGCTTAAACGAGATGAGTCTAAGTTACTATGATTTTTGGCCTTCCACCCGTATTTGAGGGCCAGTTCTTTCCACGTGCGAGTTTCAGGAATAGTGACGTCTAAGATTTTCAGACCCATTGGTCCAGTCCTTCAACCCTAGGTGGAACCCATCGAGTTACTGAAACAGGCGAAGAAAGGAGGATCAATACGGATATGGAAAAATCCATAATAAAAGAAGTATTAAACAAGGAGCTTACGAGTGTGATTCCACAATTCTGGAAAGGATGAAGCCGTAGCAAGAATAATGTCATTGGTGGCAACTGCAACAAACCGTTCCATTCACCCACGATCGTTAGCATCATCCATGCTAGATAATAGAGCATGGTGGCCGCGTTTGCTAAAATTTATCATTCCCCCGCGGAAGATTTTGAGGGAATAGAGATTCATCACATGAGCTAAGGATAGCTCCTCTCCCATATCTTGGCACAAACATCAAAGACAAGCAATCGTCCTCTACACAGAAGGACTTGTGCCAAACACACCTGGTAGCGGAGGTAGAACTCCGCAATAACAAAGTCAAGCTCTCCACTCAAAGAAAATGCACCCAAAGTAAAAGGACACGTGTAAAAATATATAAAACCCTCCTTGGGTAAGGTTACTCGCTCTACTAGATCAGGAGAAACAATGTCCAAATCTTGGCAGCGGCAATCTTCCCTCACAATAGGAATACTAGAAGGGCGGATAGAAGAATAGTATTTGCCAACGACCCACGTGCAAAGGTTAGCCGAAGGAATTTTTCTTTGAAGTCTTTTGTTGCAACAAGACTTCTAGGGATGATGGAGCTCACTATTGGAGGAGCAGCGTCCTCGGCTTTGTTCTTGCTCTTTGAAGAGATTTTATTATATGTTATGGAGGAAGGAAAAGCTTTTCGTTTTAAGGAATTTGAAGAAGGGTTGAAGAACAATAAAGAAGGTTTTAGGAAGTTTGGAGAGTTATGGAGTATGAGTGAAGAAGACTTGATGCGTATTAGTAAAAGTTTAGGCAGCTAAATTCGTGGCCATGATTACCTCGATAAACAACAAAAGCTATACTGAATCGTGAGATGACGCGTGTTTGGGGCATTAAACGCAGAGAGACGTGCGTCTAATCAAACGTTAGAAGTTTTTCAGAAGGAATCATAGTAGTTCCTGGCAGAAAGAGTATTTCTACCAACTTTCCGGTGACACAAAGCTATGTCACCAGAAAGTAGGAGGACTATCTACATAGGGTGAAATATGCTACGCCAGGTGGCTACTTGAAAGAATGACATGTGGAACTGAAGGCAACTATCCCATTTGGTACTGGAAGGAATGACACTCATATAGAGGCAATAAATACCCTATACCTGGTGGCATTTAATGAAGAATATTTCACAGTATTTAGTGCACTGCCCGTTACAAAGAATTTGTCATTTATGCTCACCATTACACCTTCATCAATGGCCCTCAAAATTGACATTAAAAAGGGCACAATCCTAGGACCTTGTTCCCTCGACGTAGCTATAAATAGCGAGCTCTATTATCGTTGTAAAAGACTTGAATTTTCTGGCAGACTGATATTATAATCTATTCAGAGCTCTATACAATTTTATTTTCTTACTTTTTGTTCTTTTTATTGTTGCGCTCGGAGGCCTCGCTACGGTGAGCACATAGTTTTTTCCCTACGAAAATATTCCTGCAAAATCCATAAAAAATAATTTTTTTAAATGATTTTGATTTTATAAAATTTTAGGAATTTATCTTTAATTATTTATTAGCATTTTTAGTTGCATTTCATGTGCATATTAAATATCTTAAAAAGGAGAGAATGAACAAGGGCCGTTGATCTTGAGAGATCAACGACTAAGATTTAAAAAATAAGTGGGGCACGTAAATTATAACGGGTACCGACCAGGTTTTGGGCTAAGGGGTTATTTGGTTTGGGCTGGGGTTATTGGGCTGGGGTTATTGGGCTGCTTCTTGGTCCGAAAATTGGTTAAAAAATTGTGCTATTATTTAAATACCCCAAAATTTATCAAAAATGATTTATAAAAATGCTTAATAAATAAAATAAAATATTATTTATACACTGAAATACTTAAAATAATAACTTTGTATTATAAAAATATAAAAATGCTATTTTGACACAAATAATATAAAATGAAGAGCCTTTATGTATGAATAGAGGCCATTATTGAAAAATTAGATAAATAGCTTAAAAATGCTAATGTAATTATATGAAATAAAATTAAATATTTGAAAGATATATTATAAGTGCAAAATAATAATTTTTAGGTAACTAAGTCATCACAAAATAATTTAAAGGGATAATTACTAAATATTTATATAATTTAGATGCAAGAAAATTAATTTAAAGCTCTAACAATTATGGAAAATGCTTGTATAGGTTTGCAAATTGAATAATGATGCAAAAATGATATTTTAAAAGTATATATATATATTTTGAAAAATATGAGGGCAAAATTGGATATCAATAGCTGCCCCTCTTTACCCGGGAATGATGAAAGAATTGCCGGGTAAAGAAATAATGACCAATTTTGGCCGAATTGAGTGAAGGAGGATGTAATTTTGAAAAAATGGGGCCGAACCCTGGTTCCTGAGTTGTCTACATATCCCTGGTGTTATGAGAATCAGGCCGTGTGTAGTTCTGGATCCAACGGTGAACAAAAACGATGGAGTTGTTATAGGAATGGTCGTACGTTTTGAAAAATGTTCTTTTGGGAAGGATAGTATCGGATAAATTTATGCAAAGTCATGAATGTGAATTTGAGACGTTATGGATGTATCATAGGGCAAATATCTGAACGGTCATAGAGTAAAAGGTGGGTAATTACTGGTGATCGGTTATATTTGAAACAATTGCAGGATGCGAGCGTTGTAAACAAAAATCGGAGAGAAGATTGCTCCTGTTTGAAAAACGATTACTTCCTAGATCATCTGCAAAACTTAAAACATGATGCATGCAGATATATATATGGATTGTTATGAGAATTTAAACATGATGCAAATTTTCTTCGGACCATGAAGATTGTCTTTGGACTGTGAGGATGATGTCCTTAGAACATGACGTCCAGGACCATGAATCTTGTGACAAGGGATTCGCAGGCCATGAAATGATGTCCTCGGGCTATGAGAATGGTGCCTCTGAACCATGACACCTTTGAATAATAATGTGCAATATTGAGAGATCCCCTGGCCATGGAATGGTGTCTTCTGGCTATGAGGATGATGCCTTCGGACTATGATGCCTTTGGACAGAATAGCAGTGTTTTAGCCCATGAAATGCAAAAATATGATGCTTTGTCATATGCGAAACAAGATAGAGCTTAGTCTTGTGTAAGATTAGGGGAGTGCTTAGCCCCAAGTGAATAGAGGATAGTGCTATGTCTTAAATAGCGTAATGGAGATAGCATTTGGTCTTATGCGAGAAAAAGCAGTGATTAGCCTTATACAATTAGGGAGGCAATGCTTAGCCTCATGCAAATAGGAGACAATGTTTAGTCTCACACAGGGAAAGGCAATGGTTTGACTTATGAAATTAGGGAGACGATGCTTAGCCTCATGCAAATAGGAGACAATGCTTAGTCTCATGCAGGGAAAGGCAGTGCTTAGCTTTATGAGATTAGGGAGGCAATGCTTAGCCTTATGTAAATAAAGGAGGCAGTGCTTAGTCTCATGTAGGGAAATGCAGTGCTTAGACTTATGCAATTAGGGAGGCAATGCTTAGCCTCATGCAAAGAGGACACAATGCTTAGTCTCAATGCAAGGAAAGGCAGCGCTTAGCCTTATGCAATTTTGGAGGCAATGCTTGGCTTTATGAAATTAGGGAGGCGATGCTTAGCCTCATGCAAATAGGAGACAATGCTTAGTCTCATGCAGGGAAAGGCAGTACTTAGCCTTATGCGATTAGGGAGGCAATGCTTAGCCTCATGCAAATATAGGAGACAGTGCTTAGTCTCAATACAAGGAAATGCAGCGCTTAGCCTTATGCAATTTGGGAGGCAATGCTTGGCCTCATGCAAGAAGAAGAGACAACGCTTAGTCTCGACGCAAGGAAAGGCAGCGCTTAGCCTTACGCAATCTGGGAGGCAATGCTTTGCCTTATGCAAATAGGAGACAATACTTAGTCTCATGCAAGGGAAGGATATTGAGATCCTGATTGAGTTACCCTGGGCAACATATGGCTGTTTGTAAAAAAAAGTTTCCGAAAAATATGCATGCATTTGATGAATGTAGTTATTTGAAATATAGTAGTGTGCGATATCAAGTAAGTTAGATTAATCAATGACTGTGACATATTTTAAAGACATTGCGACCTCCTTGCTTTAGAATTTTGAGGGTCCTTCTAAAAATTCTGCCCCAATTTAAAAGCAATTCTTTGACTGTTTTGCGCATGACGAAATTGGCTGGACTTGCTTCAGAATTTTAAGGGTCCTCTTTAAAATTTTGCCCAATTTTGACCATGGCAAAAAAAAATATTTTATTAAGATGTGACCGAACCCACAGGGCTGCCTACATATCCCCTCTTAAATGGGAATCAGGTCAAGCATAGTTCAGTTACATCAAATGAAGAAATTTAAACAATCTAAACATAATATATCTTGATTGCGTCTGAGTTGATAGGTTTTGGCCAAATCTCTCCGTCCATTTTTGCAAGTATGAGGGCTTATCCTGTTAGTACTCGATGAACCATGTAAGGACCTTTCCAGTTGGGTAAAAACTTTCCTTTGGCTTCATCTTGATGCGGGAAGATCCGCTTTAGCACCAACTGCCCTGGTGTGAATTGTCTAGGCCTGACCCTTTTGTTGAAAGCTCTGGACATTCTGTTCTGGTAAAGTTGACCGTGAATACCACATTCATTATTTTTCCGTTAATGAGAGCCAATTGTTCATAATGACTTTGTATCCATTCCGCATCACTGAGTTCAACCTCTTGTATGATTCTCAAGGAAGGAATTTCTACTTCGGCGGGAATGATGGCTTTAGTATCATGGACCAACAAATAAGGAGTTGCCTCGGTTGATGTGCGGACCATGGTGCGATATCCAAGTAGGGCGAATGACAACTTCTCATGCCATTGTTTGTGGTTATCTACCATCTTCCTTAATATCTTCTTGATGTTCTTATTGACGGCTTCCACAGCTCTATTCATTTATGGTCTGTATGCCGTGGAATCCTTATGCTTGATCTTGAAGATTTCGCACATGGATCTCATCAGATCATTGTTAAGGTTGGCGGCGTTGTTGGTGATGATTGATTTTGGTACACCGAATCGACAAACAATACGGTCCCTAACAATATTTGTGACTACCTTCTTAGTTACAACTTTGTAGAATGTGGCTTCAACCCATTTTGTGAAATAGTCTATGGCCACTAGAATAAATCTATGTCCGTTTGAAGTAGCGGGCTAGATTGGACCGATAACATCCATGCTCCAAGCGGAGAAACGCCACGATGCACTTGCTGCGTTGAGTTCATTGGGTGGCACTCATGTCATATCAGCATGTACTTGGCATTGATGACACTTTTCGACATACCTGATGCAGTCTATTTCGATAGTCATCCAAGAATATCCTTCTCTTAATATCTTCTCAGCTAAGATGAAGCCATTCATGTGTGGTCCGCAAGTTTCGGCATGTATCTCTTCGAGCAATTTGGATGCTTCCTTGGCATCGATACACCATAATAACCCCAGATCTGGAGTCCTTTTATACATAATTCCTCCGCTTTGGAAGAAATGGTTGGATAACCTTCAGAGTGTGCGTTTCTGAGTATGATTCGCGTGCTTTGGGTATTCTTATTTTGCCAAATATTCTTTGATGTCGTGGAACCATGTATTTCCATCAGTCTCTTCTTCAACATGAGCACAATAAGCTGGCTGATTTTGAATCCCTACTGGGATAGGGTCGATGAAATTCTTTTCTGGGTGCTGTATCATGGAATATAGAGTGTCCAATGCATCTGCGAACACGTTCTGGATTCTCGGAACATATTTTAATTCTATTTTTGTGAATCCCTTCATCAATTCTTGCACATAATATAGATATAGAAATATCTTGGTATTCTTTGTAGCCCATTCTCCTAGAACCTAATGTACCAAAAAGTCTGAATCTCCAAATACCAACAATTCCTAAATGTTTATGTCGATGGCTAACCCAAGTCCTAAGATGCAGGCTTCATATTCTACCATATTGTTGGTACACGAGAACTTGAGCTTTATAGATACTGGATAGTGTTGACCTGTTTCTGACACGAAGACTGCTCCAATACCCACTCCTTTGAAGTTTGTAGCTCCATCGAAGAACATTCTCCAACCATCATATGTTTCAGTGATATCTTCTCCTACGAATGATACCTCTTCATCGGGAAAATACGTTTTTAGTGGTTCGTATTCTCTACCTACATGATTTTCTACAAGATGATCTGCCAACACTTGTCCTTTGACCACCTTCTGAGTTACATAGATGATGTCGAACTCACTCAGTAGTATCTGCCATTTTGCTAACTTCCCCGTAGGCATGGGTTTTTGGAAGATGTATTATAGCAGATCTATCCTTGATATGAGATATGTGGTGTAGGCACAAAAGTAATGCCTCAAATTTTGAGCTATCCATGTTAAAGCGCAGTAGGTGCGTTCCAGGAAAGAATACCGTGCTTCGTAAGGTTTGAATTTCTTACTCAAATAGTATATGGCCTGCTCCTTTCTTACCGTCTCGTTGTGTTGTCCCAAGACATTGCCAAAAGCCCCATCTAGTACAAATAAGTAGAGTAACAAAGGTCTCCCAGGTTCCGGTGGGACCAGGACATATGGTTTGGACAAATATTCCTTTATTTTGTCAAAGGCTTTCTAGCATTCTTCAGTCCAGCTTGTTGCAACATCTTTTTTCTGCATTTTGAAGATCGGCTCACAGATCACGGTTGTGTCACGACCCCAGTTCGCCCTCCGTAAACTATCGTGATGGCACCTAGTTTTAATGACTAGGTAAGCCTAATAATTTGCGGAAAAAGGAAAACAAGAGATAAAACTAATAAAAACTGCGGCATAAACATAATGAAGGTTTAAAATGCCGCTCGGAATATAAAATTATAACTCTCTACTGAACAATTTCCCAAAACCCGGAATCTCATGAAATCACAAGCTATGGATACTACATTGTGCTCTAACACCAGAATGTCTAATTCAAAATAAATACAGAAGGGCTAACACCATAAGATAGAATGGAAAGGAACTCCTCAGTCTGTGGACTACTGCATATATACCTCGAAGTCTCTGGAGAATCACCTCGTTTCAAGGGTAGTAAGGCTGAGTCGAAGTACCTGGATCTTGACATGAAAAACATGCGCAGAAAGAGCATGAGTACACCACAACGGTACTCAGTAAGTGCCAAGCCTAACCTCGGTCAAGTAGTGACGAGGAAGTTCAGAGCCGTACCAGTCATACACAATAATATATAAGGAAAAGAAGAAGTATTAAAATGACACAGGGTAATAAGAGTAGCGAAAACTATAACAGGGACAAAATAATTACAGAAGGAATACAACTCAACACAAAGATAACAACCGGGGATCTTCCAGAATACCGTCTTGTAGTCCCAAATATAAATATCCAGTGGATCTCCTGGGTGCCGTCCCGTAGTCCAACTCATAGTGCACGGGGATCTCCCGAAATACCGATCCATAGTCCCAAATGAAAATACCCAGTACTGGGGAAATCCACCGGGTGCAGTCATGTAGTTCCAATATAAATGTGCAGGGGGATCTCCTGGAATACAAATCTGTAGTCCCAAAGTAAACATGCAGGGGGGATCTCCCGGGATACCGTCCCGTAGTCCCAAAGTAAACATGTAGGGGGATCTCCCGGGATACAATCCCGTAGTCCCAATGTAAACACAGTAGCAACACGAAGAATACTTAATCCAATTCAAATTTCACACCAAGGTGAAACAGGTATTTCTAACATAGCATGCTGCACATAATCCAAATAAGGCACTTGAGCAAGTAAAGCAATTAAGTCAATTAGACATGCTTCCCTAAGCTAACAGTAGGCTTTAATTGCAAGTAGTAAAAACAAGAAAAGGGAACCCAATTATAGTTACTTAAGGAAAACAATATTTTCAACAATTAGCACAAGTACGTACTCGTCACCTCACGTAGAAGGCATTTCACATATCAACGATACCAAATCCTAAGGGGAGTTCCCCCACACAAGGTTAGACAAGCCACTTACCTCAATTCCACGAACACAATTCAAGCCTCAACTACCGCTTTACCTCTAGTTTCTACCACCAATTCGCTTGTATCTTGCCACAATTTACTTAACGATATCAACAAATGCTAAATGAATCAATTCTAATGCATGAAAACAGGTTTTTCTAAAGATTTCCCCAAAAAGTCAAAAATTGACCCAGGCCCACATGGTCAAAACCCAAGGTTCGAACCAAAACCTGATTGCTCATTCACCCACGAACTCAAATATATAATTTGTTTTGAAACGGACCTCAAATCGAGGTCCGAATCCCCAACATTTTAAAATCCTAAGTTCTACCTAAAACACTCAATTTTCCCCATGAAAACCCTAGATTTTGAGGTGAAATCTTGTAAAAAGATGTTATGGATTGAAGAAAACGAGTTAGAAGTGACTTACAATCGATTTGGAAAATAACCTTTCTTTGGAAAATCGCCCAAGAGAGCTTAGGGTTTGAGGGAGTTTGAAAACTGAAGAATTTTCGGCTAAGTTATAATTTGCACAGGCGCAGATATCGTATTTGCGATGAAATGTTCGCAAATGCAAACTCGTAATTGCGGCCAAAGCTTCACAATTGCGAAGGAAAGCCTGCCTTCGCTTTCTTCGCAATGCGAACAATTGCTCACAATTGTGGTGCCTGCTAAGGTCGTATTTACGACATAAGCCTTGCAATTGCGAAGGTTCCCTATCCATCCCAGTCTTCACAATTGCGAAGCCTGGAGACCAGCAACAGTTCAACAGTTTTCCTAAGTTCAATTTCACTCTGTGGCCTGTCCAAAACTCGTCTAAGCCCTCGGGGCTCCAAACCAAACATGCACGCAAGTCCAAAAACATAATATGGACTTGCTCGTGCGATCAAATCATCAAAATAACATCAACAACCATGAATTAAACCTCAAATTCATGAAATCACTCATGAACTTCAAAATTTCAAATTTATTAAATAAAGGTCCAATTTATACCAAACGAACTCCGTCTTACCAAACTTCACAGATTCAACTTAATTATTATATAAGACCTATACCGAGCTCCGGAACCAAAATACGGGCCCGATACCATTAATTTACAAACCTCTTTTCATTTGCAAAAGCTCTTGTAATTTCAATTCAACAATTTCTTTCAAAAATTTATTTCTCGGGCTTGGGACCTCGAAATTCGATTCGGGGCATACGCCCAAGTCCCATATTTTACTACGGACCCTATGAGGCCGTCGGATCATGGGTCCGGGTCTGTTTACCAAGAATGTTGACCAAAGTCAACTTTAATCAATTTTAAAGGACAATTTTCATATTTTACTTAGTTTTCACATAAAAACTTTCCGAAAAAGCGCCCCGATAGAGAACGCAAATCGAGGTGAGACAAAACGAGGTTTTTAAGGCATCAGAACACTGAATTTACTTTCAAAACGAATGATGACCTTTTGGGTCATCACACTAAGTGTCTCAAAAACTCTCCGAACTCCAAATAAATCCTCCCGGCAACTTACAATAATAGAAACAAACACGGGGAATGCAATTAACAGGGGATCGAGGCATAAATTCTTAAAACGACCGAACGAATCGTTACATCCTCCTACACTTAAACATTCGTTCGTCCTCGAACGAGCATAGAGATATACTTGAAGTAGTGAAAAGATGAGGGTAACGGCTGCGCATAACCTGCTCGGTCTCCTAGGTCGCCTCCTCGACCGACTGACCCCACCACTGAACCTTCACTGATGCAATGTTCTTTGACCTCAGCTTCTGAACCTGTCTGTCCAATACTGACACTGGCTCCTCAACATAAGATAGATCCTCGTCCAAATGGACTGAACTGAAATACAACACGTGCGACGGATCGCCGTGATATTCTGGAGCATCGAAACATAAAATACCGGATGAACTCCTGCGAAGTTGGGAGGTAAGGCAAGCTCATAAACAACCTCCCCAACACGTCTCAATATCTCGAAGGGACCAATAAACCTCGGACTCAAATTCCCTTTCCTTACAAATCTCATAATGCCCTTCATAGGCGAAACTCGAAGCAGAACCCGCTCTCCAACCATATAGGAAATATCACGAACATTTCGATCCGCGTAACTCTTCTATCTGGACTGGGCTGTACGGAGTCTATCCTGAATCACCTTAACCTTCTCCAAAGCATCCTCAACCAAGTCTATTCCCAATAATCTAGCCTTACCCGATTCGAACCAACCCACTGGGGACCTACTCCGTCTACCATAGAAGGCCTCATACGGTGCCATCTGAATGCTGGACTGATAGCTATTATTGTAGGCAAACTCCGCCAGTGGCAAGAACTGATCCCAAAAACCTCCAAACTCCATCACACACGCATAGAGCATATCCTCAAGAATCTGAATAGTGAGCTCAGACTGTTCTTCCGTCTGGGGGTGAAATGCTGTGCTCAACTCCACCCGAGTACCTAACTCATGCTGTATGGCCCTCCAGAACCGTGATGTGAACTGAGTACCTCTATCTGAAATGATGGAAACTGGAATACTATGCAGACGAACAATGTCCCGGATATAATTCTCCGCCAACCGCTCCGAAAAATTAGGTAGTACACATAGGAATGAAGTGCGCGAACTTGGTCAGCCGATCCACAATTACCCAAATGGCATCGAACTTCTTCAAAGTCCATGGGAGCCCAACTACAAAGTCCATGGTGATCCGTTCTCACTTCTACTCCGAAATCTCTATCTGCTGAAGCAACCTACCCGGTCTCTGGTGCTCGTACTTCACCTGCTAACAATTGAGGCACCGAGCTACAAACCCAACTATGTCTTTCTTCATCTGCCTCCACCAATAGTGCTGCCTCAAATCCTGGTACATCTTCGCGGCACCCGGATAAATGGAATACCGCGAACTATGGGCCTCCTCTAGAATCAACTCCCGAAGCCCATCAACATTGGGTACACAAATCTGACCCTACATCCTCAATACCCCATCATCACCAATAGACACATCTCTGGCATCACCATGCAGAACCTTGTCCTTGAGGACAAGAAAATAAGGGTCATCATACTGACACTCCCTAATACGATCAAATAAGGAAGACCGAGAGACTACGCAAGGTAGAACCCGACTCGGCTTCGAAAGATCCAATCTCACAAACTGGATGGCTAAGGCCTGAACATCCATCGCCATGGGCCTCTTCGCTGCTGGTAGATAAGCCAAACTTCCCAAACTCTCCTCCCGGTGACTCAAAGCATTGGCCACTATATTGGCCTTGCTCGGGTGTTACAAGATAGTGATATCATAGTCCTTCAGTAGCTCTAACTACCTCCTGTAACACAAATTAAGGTCCTTCTTCTTGAACAGATGCTGCAAACTCTAGTGATCAGTATAAATCTCACAAGGCACACCGTACAAATAATGATGCCAGATCTTCAAGGCGTGAACAATAGCAGGTCACTCAAGATCATGGACATGATAATTCTTCTCATGTACCTTCAACTTTCTGGATGCGTAGGCAATCACCCTACTATCCTGAATCAATACCGCTCCAAGGCCAATCCTCGAGGCATCACAATAGACAGTATAAGACCCCAAACCTGTAGGCAATATCAAAACTGGGGCTGTAGTCAAAGCTATCTTGAGCTTCTGAAAGCTTGCCTCACACTCTTCCGTTCACTGGAACAGAGCACCCTTCTAGGTCAGCCTGGTCGTAGGGGCTGCAATAGATGAAAACCCCTCAATAAATCGACGAAAATAACCCACCAAACTAAGAAAACTACGGATCTCTGTATCTGAGGATGATCTGGGCCAACTCTGCATTGCTTCCACTTTCTTCGGATCTACCTTTATCCCCTCACTCGATACCACGTGACCTAAGAATGCCACGGAATTCAACCAAAACTCACATTTCGAGAACTTTGCATATAACTTCTTTTCTCTCAAAGTCTGAAGCACTGTTCTCAGGTGTTGCTAATGATCTTCCCGACTCCGGGAGTATACCAGAATGTTATCAATAAAGACAATGATGAACGAGTCAAGATACAGTCGGAACACACATTGCATCAAATGCATAAATGTTGTTGGGGCATTGGTCATCCCAAATGACATAACAAGGAACTCATAATGACTATACTGAGTCCAAAAAGCACTCTTTGGGATATCTGGCTCCTGAATCTTCAACTGATGGTAACCTAAACGCAAGTCAATCTTAGAAAACACTCGTGCACCCTGTAGCTGGTCAAATAATTCATCAATATGGGGTAAAAGATAACAGTTCTTCACTGTAACTTTGTTCAACTGGCAATAATCAATGCACATACGCATAGAACCATCCTTTTTCTTCACAAACAAGACATGAGCACCCCAAGGTGATACACTGGACCGAATATAACCCTTATCAAGCAATTCCTTTAACTGATCCTTCAAATCCTTCAACTCAGAAGGGGCCATATGATACAGAAGAATAGAAATGGGCTGAGTGCCTGGCAATAGATCAATGCCAAAATCAATATCTCTATCGAGCAGCATGCCCGGAAGATCAGCTGGAAACACATCAGAAAAATTCTATACTACTAGGACTGAATCAACTGTAGGAGTATCAATACTGACATCTATCACATAAGCTAGGTATGCATCACACCCCTTCTCAACCATACGCTGAGGCTTAAGGAATGAAATAACTCTACTGGAAGTGTGTTCTAAAGCACCCCTCCACTTAACTCGCGGTACACTTGGCATAGCCAGCATCACGGTTTTGGAGTGACAATCAAGAATAGCAAAATGGGGCGACAACTAGTCCATGCCCAAGATAACATCAAAATCTACCATGCTGAGCAGTAATAAATCGGGTCTGATCTCAAACCACTAAGAGAAACCACACACGACCGATAAACACGGTCCACAACAAGAGAATCTACCACAGGAGTAGAAACATAAACAAGGGAACTCAAGGAATACCATCACATACCCCAAATGCGAGGAAAAATAAGAAGATACATAATAATAAGTGGAGCCTGGATAGAATAGAACCGATGCATCTCTATGACAAACTAGGACAATACGTGATGACAGAATCAAAGGCGGCAGCCTTGGTGCGAGCAGGAACGACATAATATCTGGCTTGGCTTCCCCCTCTAGGGCAACCTCTACCTCCCCGACCTCCACCTCTAGCTGGCTAAGTAGGCGGGGTAGCAACTGGAGCTGTAATCATAGCCTGAGAACTCTGTACGGCACACTGTGGCTGAGAAGTCTGTGGAGGTGCACCCCTCCTAAGTCTGGGGCAATCCCTCACCATATGGCATGTATCACCACACTCAAAACAAGATTTGGGAGGACGTGGCGGCTGTGACTGGCTCGAGCCAGGTCTACTGGACTAACCTCTGAAAGCACCCCGCGCAGGAGGCACACTAGATACTGGAGGTGCATAATAAGGCTTCGAGGCTTAGGAGGAGCTGGAATACCACTGGCTACTGGAAGAGCTGAATGAACGGGGCGACTCATATAACCCCTACCCTGATGAACTGCAGCTGGAGCACAGGCACCAGAATAATGGCCCGACTCTCGAGACTTCTTGGCCTCCCTCTCCTCTCTATCCCTAGCATGCATACCCTCCACTCTCCTAGCAATGCTCACCACCTGCTGATAAGAAATATCTATCTCCAACTCACGAGCCATGCTAGACTTGATGCTGGGAATAAGCCCCTTAATAAACTAGCGAACCCTCTCGCGAACTGTAGAAACCAAAGTTGGTGCATGCCTAGACAAGCTAGTGTAACAGACACCATACTCCGAGACAGTCATAGTACCCTAACGCAAATGGTCAAACTCTGCACGCCATGCGTCCCTAAGGCTCTGAGGAACATACTCTCTCAGGAACATATCTGAAAACTGAGTCCAAGTCAGGGAAGCTGTCTCATCTGGACTATCTAACTCATAAGTACACCACCACTCATAGGCGGCCCCTCGAAGCTGGAAAGTAGTGAAGGAAACCCCGCCCGATCCTCATATACCCATGGTACGGAGAATACGGTGGCACTCATCTATAAATCCCAGAGCATCATCTGATGCTAGACCACTGAATACAGGAGGCTTGTACTTCTTGAACCTCTTAAGCCTCCGCTGCTCATCCTCGGAAGTCGCTGCCCTGTCCTTGGGTTGATCTGGGACTGCAGGATGTACAAGAATAATATCTAGGACCTAATCAACATGCACTCGCTGCTCAGGAGTGCGGTCGGCGGGAGTCTATGCTCCTCCCCCGGCCTGAGATGTGGCTGAAGGAAGGGGAAGAAAACCTGCCTGAGCCAGAGTGGTGTACATGCTCATGAACTATGCAAGAGTCTCCAGGAGAGCTGGAGTAGTAGTAGCAGTAGGCGTATCAGGTGCTTGGACTCCGGCTGGGACTACTGGTGGCTCCTCGGTGGTAGCTCGCGCGGGTCCTCTGGCTGCACCATGTGCGCGTCCTCGGCCTCTACCCCGGTCCCGACCTCTAACGGCTCCAGTAGGGGGCGCGAGTGCCTGATCATCTCTGGTAGCACATTTCCTCACCATCTGTGAGAGAATAGAAGATAGAAGTTTAGAATTGTGATATCAAGAATCTCGCACGACAAAGAAATCAAATGAAGTGGAATTTTCCTAACGGTTACGTAGCCGCTCGTAGATAAGTACAGACGTCTCCGTACCGATCCACGAGACTCTACTAAATCGTCTTGTGATTCATGACTCCTATGAACATAGAGCTATGATACTAACTTGTCACGACCCTAGTTCGCTCTCTGTTGACTATCGTGACGACACATAGTCTCTATGATTAGGTAAGCCTAATAATTTTAGAAAAATGGAAAACAATAGATAAAACTAATAAAAATTGCGGCATAAACATAATGAAGGTTTAACATGCCGCTCGACATATACAATTATAACTCTCAACTGAACAACTTCCCAAAACCCAAAATCTCATGAAATCACAAGCTATAAATACTACATTGTGCTCTAACACCAGAATGTCTCATTCAAAATAAATACAGAAGAGCTAACACCATAAGAGAGAATGGAAAGGGATTCCTCGGTCTGCAGACTGCTGCAGATATACCTCAAAGTCTCTAGAGAATTACCTCATCTCAGGGGTAGTAGGGTTGAGTCAAAGTACTTGGATCTGCAGATGAAAAACATGCGCAGAAAGGGCATGAGTACACCACAACGGTACTCAGTAAGTGCCAAGCCTAACCTCGGTTGAGTAGTGACGAGGAAGGTCAGGGCCCTACTGATTATAGCTGAAAAATATATTAGGAAAAGAAGAAGTATTAAAATGACACAGGGTAATAAGAGTAGCAAAAACTATAACAGGGACAAAATAATTACAGAAGGAATACAACTCAACATAGAGATAACAACCGGGGATCTCCTAGGATACTGTCCTGTAGTCCCAAATATAAATATCCAGTGGATCTCCTGGCTACCGTCCCATAGTCCAACTCATAGTGCGTGGGGATATCCCAGAATACCAATCCGTAGTCCCAAATGTAAATACCCAGTACTAGGGGAATCTACCGGGTGCAATCCTGTAGTTCCAATATAAATGTGCAGGGAGATCTCCCAGAATAAAAATCCGTAGTCCCAAAGTAAACATGTAGAGGGATCTCCCGGGATACCGTCCCGTAGTCCCAAAGTAAACATGCAGGGGGATCTCCCAGGATACCGTCCCATAGTCCCAAAGTAAACACACAACAACAACGCGAAGAATACTTAATCCAATTCAAATTTCACACCAAGGTGAAACATGTATTTCTAACCTAGCATGCTGCATATAATCCAAATAAGGCAGTTGAGAAAGTAAAGCAATTAAGTCAATTAGATATTCTTTCCTAAGCTAACAGTAGGCTTAAATTGCAAGTAGTAAAAACAGGAAAAGGGAACCCAACTATAGTTACTTAATGAAAACAGTATTTTCAACAATTAGCACAAGTACGCACTCGTCACCTCACGTACAAGGCATTTGACATATCAACGATACCAAATCCTAAGGGGAGTTTCCCCACACAATGTTAGACAAGCCACTTACCTCAATGCCACAAACACAATTCAAGCCTCAACTACCGCTTTACCTCTTGTTTCCACCACCAATTTGCTTGTATCTAGCCACAATTTACTTAACGATATCAATAAATACTAAATGAATCAATTCTAATGCATGAAAATAGTTTTTTCTAAAGATTTCCCCAAAAAGTCAAAAATCGATCCGGGCCCACATGGTCAAAACCCGATTACCCATTTACCCACGAACTCAAATATATAATTTGTTTTGAAATCGGACCTCAAATCGAGGTCCAAATCCCTAAAATCTGAAAATCCTAAGTTCTACCCAAAACACCTAATTTTCCCTATGAAAACCCTTGATTTTGAGTTGAAATCATGTAAAAAGATGTTATGGATTGAAGAAAACGAGTTAGAAATGACTTACAATGGATTTGGAGAAGAACCTTTCTTTGGAAAATCGCCCAAGAGAGCTTAGGGTTTGAGGGAGTTTGAAAAATGAAGAATTTTCGGCTAAGTTATAATTTGCACAGGCACAGATATCGCATTTACGATGAAATGTTCACAAATACAAACTCGCAATTGCGAAGGAAGGCCTGCCTCTGCTTTCTTCGCAAATGCGAACAATTGTTCGCAATTGCGGTGCCTACTAAGGTCGCATTTGCGACATAAGCCTCGCAATTGCGAAGGTTCCCTGTCCAGCCTAGTCTTCGCAATTGCGACAATTCTGCCTAATTGCGAGCCAGGCTTCACAATTGCGAAGCCTGCAGACCTGCAACACTTCAGTAGTTTTTCTAAGTCCAATTTCACCCCGTGGCCTATCTAAAACTCATCCGAGCCCTCGGGGCTCCAAACCAAATATGCACGCAAATCCAAAAACATCATACAGACTTGCTCGTGCGATCAAATCGTCTAAATAACATCAACAACCATGAATTAAACCTCAAATTCATGAAATCACTCAAGAACTTCAAATTTCAAATTTCTCAAATATAGGTCCGATTTATACCAAACGAACTCTGATTCTTACCAAACTTCACAGATTCAACTCAATTATTATATAAGACTTGTACCGGGCTACGAAACTAATATACGGGCCCGATACCATCAATTTCAAACCTTTTTTCATTTCCAAAAACTCTTGTAATTTTAGTTCAACAATTTCTTTCAAAAATTCATTTCTCGGGCTTGGGACCTCGGAATTCGATTCCGGGCATACACTTAAGTCCCATATTTTATTACGGACCCTACGAGACTGTTGAATCACGGGTACGAGTCCGTTTACCAAGAATGTTGACCAAAGTCAACTTTAATTAATTTTAAAGGCCAATTTCCATATTTTACTTAGTTTTCACATAAAAGCTTTCCGGAAACGCGCTTGGACTATGCACACAAATTGAGGTGAGACAAAAAGAGGGTTTTAAGGTATCCAAACACTGAATTTACTTTCAAAATGAGTGATGACCTTTTGGGTCATCACACTAAGTGTCCCAAAAACTTTTTGAACTTCAAATAAATCTTCCCGACAACTCACAATAGCAAAAACAAACACGGGGAATGCAGTTAATAGGGGATCAAGGTGTAAATTCTTAAAACAATCAGCCAGGTCGTTACAGGTTGATTGTGCTATGAAATGACTAATATAATTGAGACGCCCTAATAAACTCATTACATTTTCTTGTTCTTTGGAGGTGGCAAGTCTTGGATCACTTTGACCTTTTACGGGTCCAATGCAATCCCTCGGCGACTATCGATGAAACCTAGCAATTTTCCGGTGGGGACTCCAAAGGCACACTTTGCAGGATTCAGTTTTAGATTGTACCTTCGAAGCCGATTAAAGATTTTCTCAAGTCTGCTATATGATCCGTGCTTCTTCTGGATTTGATGATGACGTCATCCACATACACCTCTATTTCCTTGTGTATCATGTCATGGAAAATGGTTGTCATGGCTCTCATATAAGTGACTCCAGCATTCTTTAGGCCAAACTACATCATTTTATAGAAATACATCCCCCATTGTGTGATAAAGGCCGTCTTTTCGACATCCTCTCCGTCCATCCAGATCTGATGATACCCCGCAAAACAATCCACAAAAGACTGGAGTTCATGCTTGGCACAATTGTCGATCAGTATGTGTATATTGGGCAATGGGAATCATCTTTGGGACTTGCTCTATTTAAATCTCGATAATCAACACATACTCTGACCTTCCCATCCTTCTTCGAAACTGACACAATGTTGGCTAACCTAGTCGGATATTCAACCACCCTGAGAACCTTAGCTTTGATCTTCTTAGTGACTTTTTCTTTTATCTTCAAACTCATATATGGTTTGAATTTTCTGAGCTTCTTTTTCACTCGCGGACACAAAGGATCGGTGGGTAACTTGCGAGCCACTATAGATGTGCTCAGGCTGATCATATCATCGTAAGACCATGCAAAGATGTCTTCATATTCCTTCTGGGATCAGATGTACTCTTCCTTCTCTGATGGTGATAGGTGAATACTTATACGCATTTCCTTGACTGTTTTGGAATCCCCTAAGTTAACTATTTCAGTCTCATCCAAATTAGACTTAGGCTTGTTTTCAAAATTTTCCATTTTTCTGAAAATTTCCTCAGGTATTACATCGTCTTCCAGATCCTATGAATCACTATCCTTATGCTGCGTTGTCTTATTACATGTCACAGTCGTAGGTTCATCGGGATAAGTAAAAATAACACCGTAGAGAAAACGTGAAAGACAATAATAAATACTAAAATAACAATGCATTAAATAAATCTTGAAAACATAGAAACAATTACGGCTCGATGACTTGAGCAATTATTTCAAAACAGAATACATTCAAAACAAAAATATTGAAAATGTCTTAAATGCTCATAAAATTGCTTTCAAAAATAAATGATGCTAATTTCCAGGCTACCTAGGAACTCGACGGGCCCGGGATGGTGCAACAATATAGTTCTTGAGAATAACTCCTTTCTCCACAATCTGAATAATAAGGTTTTCCTCCTCCTCCTCCTCCTCCCCCTCCTCCTCAACTATCACACTACAGTCCATGTCTTCATCATCTAGAAATAGATTCCTTATGCCAGCTAAAGCTTCATCTTCTCAGATCCCCACATCACGTCAGCTTGATGAAATGTCTGGTGCAAATGCGGTACCAGTTGTTCCAGCGGATAATAAGGGCCTTGCCATGGCGGCAACCAATTCTGGTATTCATGCCAAGTATATTCATACCCAAGCCCGAAAGTTGTACCATGACACTTTGGCTGTAGTGGTTTGGTGATCCCCTGGAGATTCTTACCGAGACCTTTGCCAGGTTCATACCCTGTCCACATCAGTATGCTTTCTATCTTGTTACTCCACCATTTGTCTTTTTCAATTGCGTTGACGCTCTCAATGTGGTGGTATGTTTCTCCACCCAACTTATTTCTGTTCTCGATGACTGGAACAACCTAACTGGTATAAATGGGATTACTCCCATCTCTATGGATGATCACTTCCTGATGATTCCTTCAAACTTCATAGCCTGATGCAGAGTAGAAGCTACGAACCTAGCAACATGTATCCATGGTCGTCCCAATAGTAGATTGTAGGTTACAGATATATCCAGTACTTGAAACTCGACATCAAACCAAGTCAGGCCCATCTGTAGGATGAGGTTGATCTATCTAATTATGGCCCTTTGAAACCCATCAAATGCTTTCACATTTATACTCCCTGCTCGTATCTCATGCAGACCTTTACCCAGCCTCTTCAGAGTAGTCAGCGGACATATGTTGGGACTTGAACCCCCATCTATTAGGACCCCGGTGATGAATTTGTCCTCAAATTGCACTGTGATATGTAGTGCCCTGTTGTGACTCAGTATTTCCGGTGGCAGCTCATCTTCATGAAAAGTGATCTTGTGGCTTTCCAACACTTGTCCTATCATGTTGGCCATTTCTCTACTAGTGATGTTATTGGGCATATAGGCTTCATTCAACACCTTCATCAGAGTGTTCCTGGGTGCCTCGGAGTTTTGTAGTAGTAATAAAATGGATATTTGAGTAGGGGTTTTGTTCAGATGATCAACCACAGAATATTCTCTTGCTTGCAGCTTCCTCCAAAGGTCATCTGGGCCAGTCTCGATGATAGGCGACTTAGAGGTAGCTTCTTTTCTTATTCCTCCCAAATGCTCAGGTGTATAAACCCTACTGGTTCTGGTCATGCCTTGCGCTGCACCTATTTCTTCCATCTTTTCCTTTCCTTTCCTTCTTGCCTCCGTAACATAATCCCATGGTATAACATTAGACTTATAAGACGACGTAGGTGCTACCATCACGGTGAAGAGTGTTGTTACTTCAACCTCAAACATAGTTGGTGCGGCTACCTCAACTTCAATCGGCGCCTGAGTTTGTACTACAATAGGTGTGAGGGTGACTGGAGATGTTTTAGGATCATCTCCCTCCTGAATGAATCCAATTGACCCTTCCGAATCCCATTCTTTGTTGGTCTCTATCATATTTATTCCCTCACCTCTATGATCTAGGAGAGGATTGTTACAAACATTAGGTGCATCCTCCTTCGCCTGTATGACTTTAGTGTCAATTAATGTTTAGATCTTGTCTTTCAGAGTGCGACATTCATCAATGGTGTGACCTTTCATGCCCGAGTGATAAACACATATCTTGTTTGGGTTAATCCATTGAGAGGAGTTTTCCATAGCAACAAGGGGGATGAGAGTGACATAATCGGTAGCCTTCAGTCTCTCGTAAAGTTGGTCTATGGGTTCAGCGATCAAAGTGTATTGTCTGGGTGGTCTGCAGTCGAAATTTGGTCTTGGTTTTTGGTAATTTTGGTAGGCTAGTGGTGGTGAGTGGTAATATGCTGGTTGAGTGTTATAAGTATGGTAAGTGGTTGCAGGTTATTGGTATTTGGGAGGTGAAGACTGATATGTGGGCGGGGGTGTTTGGTATGTAAGAGGAGTCTTTGGACCTTGGGCTATCATTATTGCACCCACTTCTTTCTTCTTAGAGATACCTCCCGACTGCAGAGCTTTATTTGTGGCTTGGAGTGCTTTAAAATCATCAACATTCTGCTCTTAATTCATTCTTCTATTCTTTCTCCCAGTTTGATAATATTAGAGAACTTATGGTTTTCAATAACCATCAACCTTTCATAGTATTGTGGATCTTGAGCTCTGACGAAGAACTTATTCATACATTCTTCTTCAAGTGCAGGTCTTACCTTCGCAACTTCAGACCTCCATCAAGTAGCATACTCGTGGAAGGTTTCTGTTGGTTTCTTCTTGAGATTTTGAATGTAGAAAATGTTTGGTGCATTTTCTGTGTTGAACCTAAATCGGTCCATGAAGTCTGATGCCATGCTCACCCAATTAACTCACTTCTTTGGGTTCTGACTGATATACCAAGACAAGGCATCTCCAGTGAGGCTCCTCATGAATAGCTTCATGTGAGTTCTTTCATCCTTGCCAACCCTTACAAGCTTGTCATAATACGTTCTCAGATGCACCTTTGGATCACCTGTGCCATCGAACATTTCAAACTTAGGAGGTTTGTAACCCTCCGACAGTTCTACATCTTGCTGAACACACAAATCCTCATAATTCAAACCCTCAATGCCTTTTCCACCTTCGATGTTTTGAAATCTGCCAGTAGGCTTCTTGAGTTCTTCCGCCATGTTCTTGATGAGCATGTCCTTCTCAGTGGATTCAGGTATATATAGGGTCTGTTGTGGGGTATGGGGTAAAGTTTCCACATATATGGGATTGCTTTGGTGGACTCTAGGAATCTGGGCATAATGGTGGTCGTTGGTTGAGTTTTGTGGATTAGGAGTAGGTTGTGATGCATTTTGGGGAGTGTGGTATGTGGTCATTTGTGGGTATTCAGTCAGATGGTGATGCTGTTGTTGAAGATTAGGTACCTGTGGAGGGTTTTGGTTCTGAGGAGGTATGGCGTATTGATGTGGTGCGGGAGGATTCGGTGGTGGGTTTTGACTCTGTGTGTTTTGGGGAGGTGTTGGGTTTTGGGCATTTATGTTATGCTGGTTGATGTCGGGGACATTTAGGGTGAGGGAAAGGTTTTCCAAGTTCCGGACCAGCTTAAGTTCTCCTTATAACTCCAGTATTTTCTGTTCCAAGCAGGACCAATCCATTCTGTGCTGGAGTGCTCCGACCATCCGAAGTCTCAATGTTTTCTGCGTTGTCTTTTCTGATACCACTTAAATCATCTATCTTTCCTTTTCTTTTTCTTTTGCCTTTAGGATCACTTAATGGAGGAGGAGGTGGAGGACCTCTGGATCTAGTATAATATGTGGACAATGCTAGTATGCACAAACCAATCTTGGGGATGGGAAATAAGTAAAAGAAAGAAAAACAAAAAGTAACCAAGTCAGTAAGGGGTATTGAAAGAATGCTTGCAATAAATTCACATCCTAATTTGGGGGACCTTGATGTGCCCGAGGTAGGCCTAGCGACACATAGACTTGGAGAGAATTGATGCCAATAATTACGTCATTTCATTAATGTGATAATAAATCAAATCTATACAAAAACAACAATAATAAGAAAGTTACTAATGGCATTTGCCTTATTACAATCGAAAGCTAAACTAAACTAGAAAACAGTAAAACAACATTCCCCTAATCTACTCTGTCTCAGAAGGACCTTCCTCGTGCTTGGCTCTTTTGACTCCATCAATCAGATTCCCCAAGTCGTGCATATCTAGCAATAAATAAGCCTTTGCTAGGAGCCCACCTTCATTTCCATCCATGTTTTGACAGCTTGCAACCCTCTTTCTCATTTTCCCTTCAAGTTCCATCAACCCTTGCTCCAGATATTCCAATCTCTCTATTGATTTGGTGGAAATTTCCCTCTATTCATTGATTGCTTCTATATTCAATTTGTGTTGCTCCAGATGCCTAGCTTCATATTCAAAGACCCTCTTGTGTAACCTTCTAGTACTTGACCTGTGCTTCAACAACATCATCTTTGATCCTATTTTTCAGATTAACTCCCTGCTTGATGTCTCCTGCTATATCATCCACTAGCCATGATGAGTAGAAGTACACATGACTGGCATGATAGCTGTATGGCTTAATATTTTCCTTTTCAATAATGACCTTCTGATTCCACATATGATGTGCCTCGAACATGAGTGGTATACCGTCCCCTTTAAAATCTGCTTTGTACTGGACCATGTTCGAAACCCGAGGTATAACGTGTTTTCTTTCTGCTTGTCTCATTACCCTTATGGGAGCATAAGGATAAATTCCCCTCAACTCAATCAGTACTAGATGAGTAGTCTCTCTTGACCTGATGATGAACTCACTGCTAGGAAACCATTCGAACATCCAATGTACTGGCTCGTCGGTCAGATTGCTAAAGAAGCGCACCAGCTCACAACATTTCTAGGTTGTGCAAACTTGTCTGGGATAAATGTCATTATCTTTGGGTAATGGTAAGCTATATGGTCATTCAATGGTCGTTGCAGATGATCTTGACGATATTCACCTCTCTGGAAATGTTCTAATAACCAAACTTGCAATAGAAGATTACAACCCTTGAAGTGCCCGAACCCTTGCTTGCATCGATCTAGAGCGCGGTATATTTCGGCCAAGATTATGGGGATGATAGTGTAGGTTTGTCCCTCAATGCCTTCCATTAAGGTCCTGGCGACCATGGCTAGACGAGTGTGGATCATTCCCTCTTTCATTGGAAATATCAGCAACCCCAAGAAGCAGATAATGAACATGTAGACTTGACAGTGCGTCCAACCCAAGGAAGTAATGGCGAGTTCATCATGATGAAAGCGGTATGACTTACTGTGCCCATAACATTCATAAAAGAATTTGAATGGGATTACGACTTCTTCGAACATAGCAATTCATAATTTTTCTTGAGACCTAGCATTTTCAGAAAACTGCAAGGGATGCGATTCTCTGGTACCAATAATCCGGGACTATCCCATGTCAGCTTAGCGAAACCTCCTATTCCTCCAAGAGAGGAGTCATCTCTATGTCACCGAAGCGGAAGACAACCCTCTTCTCATCCCAAAACATAGTAGTGGGCTCAATCAATGCTCTATTTGGTGGGATGTCTAACAGAGATGGCAAATTACTAAGGACCCTTCTCAAGTGATTCTTGTCGCAAGGCGCGAGAATTTTCCACCAATCCAACAGCAAAGGTGGGATGTTTTGGACCATGCTGAAACTGGGGATTTCATGCTTCATTTTCTGCAAACAAATAGAGTTAGCCCTTTCCCCCTCCATATTTGACTATTTACACACTAATGATTAACATATTGGCATATTTTCTCCAAGTAATGCACATAATATGATGGTGTCCATTGGGATTGTGGAGACCCCGTCGGACTTTGGACAAGGCTTATCTTAGCGGATATCACGTTGAAAACGTTATAACCCACACTAGATTTAACATGATGCATGTACAGTTGATATTGGAGTAGGGTTCTTAGAACGGCCTAGACCGGTACTCTCAAGTGGACAACTTGAGAGGGAAAGGCACGAGACCGTTAACTACACCACTGATCGACTAGTCTACCACAAATAAGCCTTTCCAATTTTAAAAGGGTAATTTTGGAAGAGCACGGACACTCATCAAGCGTCACTATGTTTATAATTGGCACAAGTGGAATATGATATGAAGCATGATTTATGCAAAGATAATAAGATGTTGCCAAGTATTGCATAAATATGTGAAAGCAACAAACGCATTATTAAGATAAGACGTAAAAAGAAAGACAAAAGAAGAAGTTAGTTCGTGGAATATAGGGAATGTAGTAAAGTAAGCAAGGGAATAGGGGTGGGAGAGACATGTAGCAATCTTTAAACAAGTAAAAAGTAGTTTAGCAGATAAAGGTGAATAGGAAAGGGATATACATGTTACAACCAATTTAAGCAAGGAAAGGTGGAGAAGGGAAGGGATTTACATATTACAACGAATTCAAACAAGTAAAGGGAAAATAGAAGAGGGATGTGCATGTAACAAGTAAAAGGGAAAATGGAAGAGGGCGGTACATGTAACAATGAATTAAACAAATAAAAGGAAAATGGGAGAGGGATGTGCATGTAGAAGCAAATAAAAACGGAAAAGGGAAACACATTTTATCAAAGAAAACTAAAACATACAAGCCAAATTCGCTATGGTAAGTGCGTAAATATAAATTCCTAGTAGAGTCGCCATGCTGTCGCGCCCCGTTTTCTCGCGAAAGTGGGTTTTGACATTTACAACTCTTTTAAAGGACGGGTTAAAAGAGGAGATTCATCACCTAACGATTTTAAGGTGCGTTAGGGCACCTATTTGCAAATAACTCTATTTTAGCTAGTCTATATCACCAAAGATCGGATAAAGGCTCGAAGTTATCTCAAATAGAAGGTGTTAGACACTCTTCGAGGTCCACAACTGTGGGTCCCAGCTGAACTTGAAGTATATGGATTAGTCAAATAAACGAAGAGAGAGAGAGAGAGAGCACAAAGTTTTGGAATTTTATTATAAAAGATTTTGAATAGATTAGTACATCAACTCGATTCAAACACAAGAGAAATAAGATGGGGGTCCTAAGATTTTTATCCTAAAGGATCACCTTGTGTAACATAAATAATATTTCGTAACTTCCTCAAGATGGGGAGTTACTCATATTATTTAGCGGACATAAACTATCATCTCCTGCTACCCGATTACTATGTTAAAGTTGTTACCTAAAAGTGTTCTAATTCAATTATAGGTTGTACCCTATGCATGCACTATCCGTCCCATGCCTATGGTCCAGGAGGTATTGGACCTTTATTTGGGTTGTTCTAGACCTCACTTAGGCTGTTCAGAAATGTCAACACTAGGCGACATACAAAAATACGTGGAGTTCACACATAGGAAATTAAGGCTCAAGTTTGCCTCCACACTAAAGCAACAAATGCACACAAGACAAATTCTATGTTAAGTAGTTCAAAATTAAAAATTTAAATCCCTATAAACATGATTTCTATGTGACAAGGCACTAAGGCATGCAAGCAGTTTCAAGAACTGTGATGACCCAAAGGGTCATCTTGTATTTTAGAATCCGAAGCCGTGTTTTGAGGCCTTGAAAACATCATTTTCTTTCTCCTGGATTTGCGTGCACAGTCTGGGCGTGTTTCCGGAAAGCTCTCATGTGAAATTTAAGAAAAATATTGAAATTTGCCTTTAAAATTGATTAAAGTTCACTTTGGTCAATGATTTTTGTAAATGGACCCGAACCCGTGATTTGAGGGGTCCGTAGAAAAATATGGGACTTGGACGTTTGCCCGGAATCGAATTCCAAGGCCCCTAGCCCGAGAAATGAAATTTTAAAGAAAATTATATGGTGGAAATATAAGGATTTTAAAAATTGATTAATGTTTGAACTTGATGGTATCGGGCCCGTATTTTGGTTTTGGAGCCCGGTACATATTTGATACAGTATTTAAGTCGTATCTGGGAAATTTGGTGAAAAAAGGAAGAGATTTGATATAAATCGGACCCTTGGTTGAAAAAATAGAAATTTCGATGTTCTTAAGAATTTCATGAGTTTTGGTGTTAAATTCGTTGTTTAAGATGTTATTTTGGCGATTTGATCGCACGATCAAGTCTGTATAATGTTGTTAGACTTGTGTGCATGTTTGGGTTGGAGACCCGATGGCTCAGTAGAGTTTTGGATAGTCCACGAAGTGAGTTTGGATTTAGAAAATCTGTTGTTGCATCTGGTATGGTTGCAGGCCTCTGATCTCGCAATTGCGAGATCAGGCTTCACAATTGCGTGCTTCTCAGTCTTGGAATTTTCGGGCTTTTCATCTCAAATTCAATCTAAGGCCAGGCTAGCATAGTTCGCATTTGCGAACATCCCTTCGCATTTGCAAAGTAAGGCGGGAAGGTAGTGATAGCAAATGCGATCTTTTGGTCGCTTTTGCGGAGAATTGTAGTTCGCAATTGCGAACCTTTCTTCGCAATTGTGAAGGCAGCAGAGATGTGTGGGTCCTCGCATTTGTGTTGGTACCTTCACATTTGCAAGCTTAGCAATTGCGAAGCTCCTATCACAAATGCGACATTTGTAATTGAGTAAAAGGGGACTTGGACGGGATTTTCACTTCATTCTTCAAAATTTCAAAACCTAAACTCCAAAGGCCGATTTTAATGGAGCAAGTTCTTCTCCAAATCATAGATAAATGAATATTAACTCTTTTTTTTCAATCTATTTCATCTTTTTACATGAGTTCATCTTAAAATCTAGGGGTTTTCATGGGAAATTGGGTGTTTTGGGTAGAATTTAGGAATTTCGAAATTTGGAGATTTAGACCTCAAACTGAGGTCGGATTTCAAAACCAATTGCATATTTGAGTTCGTGGGTGAATGTGTAATCAGGTTTTGGTTCGAACGTCGAGTTTTGACCAAGCGAAACCGGGGTCAGTTTTTGACTTTTGGGGAAAACATTGGGAAATCTATACCCATGCATTAGAATTGGTTTATTTAGCGTTTATTGATGTTATTAAGTAAATTATGACTAGATTCAAGCGGTAATTGAGGCTTGATTTTGGCCGTGCAATCGAGGTAAGTGTTTTTTGTCTAACCTTAGCTTGAAGGAATAGGTGTTGTGGTCTTATTTGCTACGTGTTAGTGTTGAGTACGAGGTATAGATATGGTAACGAATATCTATACGTTGGTGTCGAGCATGCAAGTGAGTCTTAAACTGTGACCATTGTGATTCTTATTATGTACTATTCATGCTTAAGTTGATGATTATCCATGTTGAACAAGACTTATGATATTTTCTTGGTAATTGACCATTGTTTAGTATTGACTCAAGTTGAGAATTTTTTTGTGAAGTTAACTGCTGAAACGAGATTGGTTATAGCTGATTCCCTTACCGCTATGTTATTGTTTCCATTGTTGATTCCCTTGCCGGGATGTATTGTTTCTATTGTTTGGGTTAGAAAGATTGTAAATCACGAAGGGTGATGCCGTGCATAATATTATGAGTGAGTGTTACTGCACGAAGGGTGATGCCGTGCCGATATTGTGAGCGTTAATGCACGAAGGGCGATGCCGTGCCATGATTTGGAGCTAATGCACGAAGGGTAATGCCATGCCATGATTTGAGAGCTAATGCACGAAGGGTGATGCCATGCCACAATTATGAGAGTTAATGCATGAAGGGTGATGCCGTATCGTTTCTATTGTTTCTTATGGTGAGAACAAGAGTAAAATCACGAAGAGTGATGCCGCGCACGCGTTACTATTTCATTATCCCTGTTGATGCAAATATGGTGTTCATTATGCTTCTCTGTTGAATTACTGTTAGAATTTGATATTCCCCGCAGCATGTTTTCCCTTCCCATCTTTATTTGTTATTTTTTGTTATTATGGCTCTGCTTGTATATGATTTAACTGCACAGGTTTATATGATTGTCGTGTTCTAGCCTCGTCACTACTTCGCCGAGGTTAGGCTCAACACCTACTAGTACATGGGCTCGGTTGTACTGATACTGCACACTGCACTTTCTATGCAGATTTCGGTGCTGGACCACATGAGTAGTGTTGAGATACAACCTTCAGTCTACAAGAGACCCAAGGTAGATCTGCCGGCGTACGCAGACCCTGGAGTCCCCCTTTTCCCCTATTTTGGATTATTTGTCTCTTTTCATTTCGAGAACAATTATAATTCTTTTAAACCAGTATTTGCAGAACTTCTTAGACTTTTGTGAATTGTGACACCAGATCGTTGGGGTAGACACGTAGTGGAGTATTTTAAGCTGTTATAACACTTTTGCATTTTATATTTGTTATGATTTAGTTAATATTTATTTCCAATTGGGTTAATTGTTAAACTGTTAAAAACCATAACTGTCGGCTTGCCTAGCTTCCACAAGCAGGCGCCATCACGATTCCCTAAGGTGGGGAAATCTGGGTCGTGACTAGTTGGTATCAGGGCACTAGGTTGCCTAGGTCTCACAATTCACAAACAAGCTAGGTAGAGTCTGAGGGATCGGTACAGAGATGTCTGTGCTTATCCCCTAGAGGCTACAGAGTTTAAGAATTACTTCACATATTTTCTTCTCTGTCGTAGTTTTGTTCTCTCAATGCTAAATTGAACCCTCTACTCTTGTTCTTTCGCGGATGGCAAGGTCACATATTTCTTCTTCAACTGAGCAACAACATAGGCCGTTGGTGACTCATCTATGTCTTCTGAGGCTTTGTTGAGGTTGGATAAGTTCACCAAGCTTTTCCCAGTTTATTTCAGTGGGGAAACTTCTGAGGACCCCAGGATTATCTTGACCTCTGCCATGAGATGTTGTGGAACATGGGGATAGTAGAGACCAATGGGATAGACTTTGCTGTATTCCAGATGATTGGGTCCGCCAAGAGACGGTGGAATGATTTTGTCTTGACTAGACTAGTTGGTTCACCTGCTTTGACTTGGGACTAGTTCTCTCAGCTATTTCTCGAGAAGTTTCTTCCTAACACTCAGAGGGAGGACTACCGCAGGTGATTCGAGCATCTTCAGCAGGGTTCTATGATTGTCACTCAGTAAGAGACTAGGTTTGTTGATTTGACTCATCATGCTCTTCTTATACTCACCACCAAGAGAGAGAGAGAGAGAAAAAGAGATAGAGAGAGAGAGAGAGAGAGGAGGTTCATTGAGGGAATCACTCGGCTTATCAGATTGCTGATGGCTAAGGAGACGACCAACGAGATTTATTTTCAGGTTGAGGCCAATGTGGCCCAGCGAGTTGAGGCAGTTCTATCTCAGGGTGGTGGTCAGGGGTCTGACAAGAGGCCCCATCATTCTGGTAGGTTCAGTGGTGCCTCTTCTGGAGGTAGGGATTCTTTCGGTAGGGGCCATCTTCCCAAGCCGTTTCATTCTGCACTTCAAGCTTCTCACGGTGCCCCAGGTGGTCGTGGTTCTCACATGCAATATTTCGATCAGTTAGCCTACAGTGCATCACCAGCTCCTATTAGTGCACCTCCGCTCCAGAGTTTTCAGTGTTAGTTTCAGGGTCAACAGTCACAGCAGCCGAGGTCTTGTTATACTTGTGGTGATCCGAGGCACATTGCTAGATTTTTCCCTCGAGCATCGAGTAGTTCTCAGCATCAGGGTTCTCGTGCCATGGTTTAGGCACCAGGTGTTCCACCGCCCGCTCAGCCAGCTAGGGACAGGGGTTAGGCAGCTAGAGGTGGAGGTAGAAGTGCTAGAGGTGTAGGTCAGGTCGCTAAAGGTGGAGGCCAGCCAACAGGAGGCCGTCCCAGAGATGTAGTTCAGGATTGTGGTCCCTAGCCCCGATGTTATGCTATTCCATCCAGGCCTAAGGCGGAGGCCTCCCAAGTAGTTATCACAGGTACAATTTCAGTTTGCAGTAGAGATGCTTCAGTTCTATTTGATCCAAGGTCTACACACTCTTATGTGTCATCTTATTTTGCTACGTATTTGGTTGTGCCTCGTGATTCTTTGATTGCTCCTGTATATGTGTCCACACCGGTGGGTGATTCTATTGTTGTATATCGTGTTTATCGCTCATGTGTGGTTATTATTGGGGCTCTTGAGACCCGTGTAGACCTCCTACTTCTGGATATGGTCGATTTTGATGTCATCTTGGGGATGGATTGCCTGTCACCTTATCATTCCATATTGGACTGCCATGCTAAGACCGTGACCTTAGCCTTGCCGGGTTTGCCTCGATTGGACTGGATAGGGACTCCTAGTCATCCTATCAGTAGGTTTATTTCTTATATGAAGGCTCGGCGTATGGTCGAGAAGGGGTGTTTGGCTTACTTGGCATATGTTCGTGATTCTAGTACTGAGGTTCCTTCTATGGATTCTATGCCAGTTGTTCGAGAGTTTCTAGAGGTATTTCCTGCAAACCTGCTGAGGATGCCACCTGACAGGGATATCGACTTTTGCATTGATTTGGCTCCGGGCACTCAGCCTATTTCTATTCCGCCATATCATATGGCCCCGCCAGAGTTGAAAGAATTGAAGGAGCAGCTGCAAGACTTGCTTGATAAGGGCTTTATTAGACCTAGTGTCTCAAACTGGGGTGTGCCGGTGTTTTTTGTTAAGAACAAGGATGCATCGATGAGGATGTGCATAGACTACCGGTAGTTGAACAAAGTCACCATTAAGAACAAGTATCCATTGCCGAGGATTGATGATTTATTTGATCAGTTTCAGGGTGACAAAGTGTTTTTGAAGATTGATTTGAGATCTGACTATCATCAGTTGAGGATTAGGGCATCCGATGTCCCTAAGACAACTTTTCGCACTCGGTACGAGCATTATGAGTTTCTAGTAATGTCATTTGGGTTGACCAATGCCCCAACAGCTTTTATGGATTTGATGAACCGAGTGTTCAAGAACTATTCGGATTCCTTTGTGATTGTTTTCATTGATGATATCTTGATCTACTCCCGTAGCAGAGAGGAGCATGAGCAGCATCTTCGAGTCGTTCTTTAGACTCTGAGGGACAGCCAGTTATATGCTAAGTTTTCAAAATGTGAATTTTGGTTGAGTTTAGTTGCATTCTTGGGTCATGTTGTATCAACAAAGGGTATTCAGGTGGATCCTAAGAAGATTGAGGCAGTCAAGGACTAGCCTAGACCCACATCAGCTACAGAGATCCGGAGTTTCTTGGGTTTGGCGGATTATTACTGTCGGTTTGTGGAGGGATTTTCATCTATAGCAGCCACGATGACCAGGTTGACCTAGAAGGGTGCTCCGTTCATGTGGTCAGACGAGTGTGAGGTGAGCTTTCAGAAGCTCAAGACTAGGTCTGCTTATCGGGCAGATTGGGCGGTTACTTACTCTTAACGGTTTGGTTTATCAGTTATCGATTTTTGAATGTATTAATCCGCTAGTCATCCGATAAGATACTGGGCGGATTAGTATCGATTTAGCTATTATCGGGCAGTTATTGGGTGGTTATCGGTTTAGTTTCAGTTGATTGAAACTTAACATACTTCAACACGGTGTTGGGGAGTACATCCCCGAGACAACAATATAGTCAACATTTCTCATACATATATATCAACTATTACCCAATGAGGCCATATTACTAGAATCAAATACTTTTTTTATCTTCTCATACTACATTCAAGTAGATGGTAAGGGATTGAGAAGTGCATAACAGAATACATCAACAATATCGTTTGAAAAGATTTCTTACTGTTTAAAAAGATGTAACTATTAAAAAATAAAAAAAAATAACTTTTTTTAAGATTGAACCTAATGTGTAAAGTGTAATGTTAATAGTTTAATACTGATCATTATTGGTCTCCATCGGGGAAGGGATTAGGATTTAGGAGAATACACGCGTCAAAGAGACTATTAACATTAAGCTTCAATTTAGGTTTGTTTTTCGGTTTAGGTTCGATTTTGAACACCCCTACTCAAGACAGCTTTGACTACGACACCGGTGTTAGTTTTGCCCACAGGTTCAGGGCCATATATAGTATATTGTGATGCATCTCGTGTTGAGATTGGTGTTGTGCTTATGCAGGATGTCAAGGTTATTAATTATGCTTTGCGATAGTTGAAGATCCACGAGAAGAATTATCCAGTTCATGATTTAGAGCTAGTAGTCATTGTTCACTAGCTGAAGATTTGGAGGCACTATTTATATGGCATGTCATGTGAGGTATTCACGGATCACAAGAGTCTACAATACTTGTTCAATCAAAAAGAACTAAATTTGAGGCAGATGAGGTGGTTGGAGCTATTGAAAGACTATGAAATCACCATCTTGTATCATCCGGGGAAGGCTATTGTAGTGATCGATGCTTTGAGTAGGAAGTCAACCAGTATGGGCAACCTTGCGTATATTTCAGTTGGTGAGAGACCGTTTGCTTTGGATGTTCAGGCTTTAGCCAATCAGTTCATGAGGTTGGATGTTTTTGAGCCCAACCATGTTCTAGCTTGCATAGTCGCTCGATCTTCATTATTTGAGCGTATCAGGGATTGACAGTAGGATGGCCCTCATTTGCTTGTCCTTAGGGACATAGTGCGGCACGATGGTGCCAAGCAGGTTACAATGGGAGATGATGGAGTTTTGAGGATGCAGGGTCGAGTTTGTATGCCTAATGTGGATGGACTCCGTGAGTTGATTCTAGAGGAGGCCCATAGTTCCCGATATTTTATTCATCTGGGCACTGCTAAGTTGTATCAGGACTTGCGTCAACATTATTGGTTGAGGAGGATAAAGAAGGATATTGTTGCGTATGTAGCTCGGTGTTTGAATTGTCAGCTGGTAAAGTACGAGCATCAGAGACCTGGTGGTTTGCTTCAGAAGATTAATATTCCTGAGTGAAAGTGGGAGAGAATCACAGTGGACTTCGTTGTTGGACTCCCACAGACTTAGAGGAAGTTTGATGCTGTATGGGTTATTGTGGATAGCTGACCAAGTCAGCACACTTCATTCCTGTGGCAGTTTCCTATTCTTCTGAGCAGTTAGCTGAGATCTACATCCTGGAGATTGCTCGTCTTTATGGCATGCCCGTGTCTATCATTTCTGATCGAGGCATGCAGTTTACCTCGCATTTCTGGAGGGAAGTCCACCGTGAGTGGGTACCCGGGTTGAGTTGAGAACATCATTTCATCCTCAGACGGACACACAGTCCGAGCGTACTATTTAGATTTTTGAGGACATGCTCCGTGCCTGTGTTAGTGACTTTGGAGGTTCTTGGGATCAGTTCTTGCCGTTATCAGAGTTTTCCTACAACATCAACTATCAGTCGAGCATCTAGATGGCTCCCTATGACGCATTATATGGTAGGCGGTGTCGATCGCCAGTTGGGTGGTTTGAGCCGGTGGAGGCTCGGTTGTTGGGTACAGATTTGGTACAGGACACTTTGGACAAGGTTAAGATCATTCAGGATAGGCTTCGTACAGCTCAGTCCAGGTAAAAGAGTTATGCCGACCGTAAGGATTGTAATGTGCCATTCATGGTCGGAGAGCGAGTGTTGCTTCGGGTGTCGCCCATGAAAGGCGTGATGAGATTTAGGAAGAAGGGCAAGCTAAGCCCTAGGTTCATCGAACCTTTTGAGATTCTTGATCGAGTGGGAGGGGTGGCTTACAGACTTGCATTTCCACCAAGTTTATCAGCTGTGCATCTAGTGTTTCATGTGTCCATGCTTCGGAAGTATCACAACGATCCATCCTATGTGTTGGACTTCAACACTGTCCAGTTGTACAAGGACTTGACCTATGAGGAGGAGCCGGTAGCTATTCTAGACCGACAGGTTCGTCAGTTGAGATCGAAGAATTTCCCTTCAGCTCATGTGTAGTGGAGAGGTCAGACTGTTGAGGCAGCGACCTGGGAGTCCAAATCCGATATGCGGAGCAGATATCCCCATCTTTTCACCGATTCAGGTACTTTTCTATATCCATTCGAGGATGAACGGTTATTTTAGAGGTGGAGAATGTGATGACCCAAAGGGTCATCTTGTATTTTAGAATTCGAATCCGGGTTCCGAGGCCTTGAAAAGCTCATTTTCTTTCTCCTCGATTTGCGTACGCAGTCCGGGCGCATTTCTGGAAAACCTTCATGTGAAATTTAAGATAAATATTGAAATTGCCTTTAAAATTGATTAAAGTTGACTTTGGTCACCGTTTTTAGTAAATGGATCCAGACCCGTGATTTGACGGTCCCGTAGGGTCCGTAGAAAAATATGGGACTTGGGCGTATGCCCAGAATCGAATTCCGATATCCCTAGCCCGAGAAATGAAATTTTAAAGAAAATTATTTGCTGGAAAATATAAGGATTTTTAGAAATTGATTAATGTTTGAACTTAATGGTATTGGGTCCGTATTTTGGTTTTGGAGCCCGAGACAGGTTTTATATAGTATTTAAGTCGTATCTAGGAAATTTGGTGAAAAACGGAAGAGATTCGATATAAATCGGACCCTTGGTTGAGAAAATAGAAATTTCGATGTTCTTAAGAATTTCTTGAATTTTGGTGTTAAATTCATTGTTTAAGATGTTATTTTGGCAATTTGATCGCACGAGCAAGTCCGTATAATGTTGTTAGACTTGTGTGCATGTTTGGGTTGGAGCCCCGAGGGCTCGAGTCAGTTTTGGATAGGCCGCAGAGTTAGTTTGGACTTAGAAAATCTGCTGTTGCATCTGGTATGGTTGCAGGCCTCTGATCTCGCAATTGTGAGCTTCTCAGGCTTGGAATTTGCGGGCCTTTCATCACAAATGCGATCTAAGGCCAGGCCAGCATAGTTCGCATTTGCGAATATCCCTTCGCATTTGCGAAGTAAGGCGGGGAAGGCAGTGATCGCAAATGCGATCTTTTAGTCGCTTTTCTGGAGAATTGTAGGTCGCAATTGCGAAGGCAGCAGAGATGTGAGGGTCCTCGCTTTTGCAATGGTACCTTTGCTTTTGCGAGCTTCGCAATTGCAAAGCTCCTGTCGCAAATCCGACATCTGCAGCTGAGTAAAAGGGGTCTTGGATGAGATTTTCACTTCGTTCTTAAAAATTTCAAAATCTAAACTCCAAAGGGCGATTTTCCTAGATCAAGTTCTTCCCCAAATTACAGGTAAATGAATCTTAACTCTTTTTCTTCAATCTATTTCATCTTTTTACATGATTTCATCTCAAAATCTAGGGTTTTTTCATGGAAAATTGGGTGTTTTTGGGTAGAATTTAGGAATTTCGAAATTTGGGGATTTAGACCTCAAACAGAGGTCGGATTTCAAAACCAATTGCATATTTGAGTTCGTGGTGAATGGATACTCGAGTTTTGGTTCGAACTTTGAGTTTTGACCATGCGGGCCCGGGGCCAGTTTTTTACTTTTGGGGAAAACATTGGGAAATCTATACCCATGCCTTAGAATTGGTTTATTTAGTGTTTATTGATGTATTAAGTAAATTATGACTAGATTCAAGAGGATTGGAAGTGGAACCGAGATGTAAAGCGGTAATTGAGGCTTGATTTTGGCCGTAAAATCGAGGTAAATGCTTGGTTTAACCTTAGCTTGAGGGAATAGGTGTTGTGGCCTTATTTGCTACGTGTTAGTGTTGAGTACAACGTATAGATGTGGTGACGAGTATCTATACATTGGTGTCGAGCATGCAAGTGAGTCTTAAACTGTGACCGTTATGATTCTTATTATGTACTATTCATGCTTAAGTTGATGATTATCCATGTTGAATAAGACTTATGATATTTTCTTGGTAATTGACCATTGTTGAGTATTGACTCAAGTTGAGATTTATTTGTGAAGTTAACTGTTGAAACGAGATTGGTTATAGTTGATTCCCTTGTCGGGATGTTATTGTTTCTATTGTTGATTCCCTTACTGGGATGTATTGTTTCTATTATTTGGGTGAGGAAGAGTGTAAAGCACGAAGGGTGATGTCGATTGTGAGTCAGTGTTAATGCACGAAGAGTGATGCCGTGCCGATATTGTGAGTGTTAATGCATGAAGGGTAATGTCGTACCATGATTTGAGAGCTAATGCACGAAGGGTGATGCCGTGCCATGATTTGAGAGCTAATGCACGAAGGGTGATGCTGTACCACGATTATGAGAGTTAATGCATGAAGGGTGATGCCGATCCGTTTCTGTTGTTTCTTATGGTGAGAATGAGAGTAAAAGCACGAAGGATGATGCCGTACACGTGTTACTGTTTCATTATCCCTGTTGATGCAAATATGGTGTTCGTTATGTTTCTCTGTTGAATTTTAGTTAGAATTTGATATTCCCCGCAACATGTTTCCCTTTCCCATCTTTATCTGTTATTTTCTGTTTTTATTTCGCTGCTCGTATATAATTTAACTGCACAGGTTTATATGGTTATCATGTCCTAGCCTCGTCACTACTTCGCCGAGGTTAGGCTCGATACTTACCAGTACATGGGGTCGATTGTACTGATACTACACACTGCATTTTCTGTGCAGATTTCGGTGCTGGACCACGTGAGTAGTGTTGAGGTTGCTGCCTTCAGTCCACGGGAGACCCAAAGTAGATCTGCCAGCGTCTATAGACCTTGGAGTCCCCCCTTTTCCCCTATTTCGGATTATCTGTCTCTTTTCATTTCGAGAAAAATTATAGTTCTTTTAAACCAGTATTTGTAGAACTTCTTAGATGTTTGTGAATTGTGACACTAGATCATTGGGGTAGACACATATTGGAGTATTTTAAGCTGTTATAACACTTCCGCATTTTATATCTATTTAGCTTTAGTTAATATTTATTTCCGATTAGGTTAATTGTTAAGTGTAAAAAACCGTAACTGTCGGCTTGCCTAGCTTCCACGAGTAGGCGCATCACGATTCCCAAAGGTGGGGAAATCCAGATCGTGACAGGAACCAAACGTTGCCCATAGACAGGATTATACAGTTGTCGTATACTGATTGTTGAAATTGTAGATTAATCCTATAGATTTTGCGTCTAAGTGATTTATGTAGTAAAGACAGTGGAATCTATCGGAAGAAACCTAGAATTATTCACGCTTTTGATAGTGACCTAAGTGAACAATAAACAATGTTGAGAGGGGGTATCCTTAACAGTTATTAAAGTGAATTGTGGTATCCTATAAGCATGATCTTTAGCGATTAACACTTGGAACTAATTTTATTGTTATACCTTAACCTTATAGGCATGTTTTCTAGGTGAACAACGCGATACAAAAACAAATAAGATGATTAAAATCCTATAGGCATGATCTCTAGTGGCTATACTGCAGCGATGCAAATTGAAGGAAAGTTCAACAATGTGTATTTCCTATGGGCAGGTTTTCTAATAACATGTAGCAACAAGGATAATTGTCACGACCCAATTCCCGAACCCGGTCGTGATGACGCCTCTCGTGAAGACAAGGCCAGCCTGTCCAAAATAGAACACCTCTTTTAAATAGTTAAATATCATAAACAGTTCTAAAACATGATATAATATCCATAATTTGCGGAATTAACGATAACAACAGTAAAAGCCATATCGACACAACCCAAACCGGGGTGTCACAAGTCATGAGCAACTAATAGAAATCCTGATACAGTCTACTAATCACTAAACCCGATACAATAGTTCTAAGAACAGAAAAATGATAAGATAAGGGAGGCACGGGAGGCTGCGGACGCCAACAACTACCTCGTGATCTCCGAAACACTGCCTGGACGGGAAGATCAACACTCAGGAGCGGACTCTTTGATGCCTGAATCTGCACACACGGTGCAGGGAGTAATGTGAGTACTCCGACCCAGTGAGTAATAATTATAGATAATGGCTGAAAACACGTAAAGGCACAAAAGAATTCTATATCAAAGCAGTAAAAATCACGTAAAGCAGTAAATCAGTGAAGAAGTCAAGTGAAATCTCTTTAAATCAGGTAAAATAGGAAATTTAGCAGGTAATAACAAGTAGAAATCCGCCCCTCGGGCACAATATCAATCACTCAGAACAGTATCAGCTCCTTAGGCTCACTCTCAGCACTTAGTGCTCATTCTCAGCTCTCGACCCGTATATCTCTCATAATAATAGAAATCAGAATAATCACTACGGCGTACAGCCCAATCTGTACATCGCTGCGGCGTGCATCCTGATCCATGTAGATAGTCGACTACGCTCTCTGGGGGTGTGCAGACTCCGGAGGGGCTCTTACAGCCCAGGCGTTATATTGTTGCAGCGTGCAACCAGATCCATATAAGTATTGCTGCAGCGTGCAGCCCGATCCATAACATATATAATATCCTTACCATTGGGTTCTCAACCCCTCTTAGTCATTAACCTCACAGCCTCTCGGGCACAATAATAGAAGATAGGGATCTCAGCCCACAAATTCCTCTCACGGGAATAGTATGATAAAACTGGCTCGAATCATTTAAAATAGATAGAAACATGACCGAGGATATGATTTTTAACAAGTATAGTGAGGAAAATCAGTCAAAATCCCCCGAAGGGTTCAAATAGTTGGCACGAAGCCCAAATATGGCAATTAGCCCAAATCATGATGATAACAAATAAGTTTTAGTCAAATACGCAGTAAAATCATCAGTCGTGTTACAACCCATATCCACATGTGTTAGTTCATGCCATATATTAGTTAACATAAATCCAAAAAGGAATTATCTTTGAGATGATAAGAAGTCAATCCTATTGGTCTTAAGTGATACAAGAGTGTATAAGAGTGATTAACCAGTATTAGAAGTTAAACGAATCAAGGATGTTGTAACTCGTATTTTCAGGTAATCTAGCAGCGCTTAATACACTCAAGAGGTCATTTATTAAGGTATTTTAATCATATAATATCCGTATCATAAGTTTTGAAGTCAAACGAGTTATGAAACAAAAGTCGACAAAGGTTGTCGCAACTTAGGTTCATAATTTTACTTAAACATTAGGTCAAATGTTTCTAATCTTTTCCCATAATTTACAAGGAATTACGGGTTGATATATCAACCAAATTAAAGATCTATGAGTCTAGTTTCCAACGCATTAAACCATTCATCGATACGATCTCGGAGTAGAGAGATATTCGCGTTTTCGCGAGACCGCGCCAAGCACCTCTCTATGGGGCCCACTAAGTCGGTTTAAGATATTTGGACCTATATAGGATGATTCCAACCCGTTTTAAGTCATTTAGTTTCACTATTTTCAGACCTTAGAACCCTAGGAACATCCTCTCAAGGTTCTCTCAAGATTCAAGACCCAAAAAAAGGGCAAACAACACAAATCAAGTGTCGGGAATTCCGTGGCGCTAGTAAGTCTCTTGTTCTTCTTGTTGTTGCTCATTTTTGTGTCATTCCAACTCGTGTGGGAGGTGGTTTTAAAGGGTTTATGTTCTGTAAATACTCCCTCATGTTCTTAATATCAATCCTAGGTGATTTCAGGCCTTCTAAAGTGATTCTAGTGCCGAAAAACACTAATTGATCGCTAGTTTCGCTCTGTTGTTGTTGTGGCAGCATTGGAGGGATATTTCATGGAAATTTAAGGTCAAATTGGAGTTGTTCTTTCTGTATAAAGTTAAGGAACCTCTTACTCTATATGTATTTAAGATTATCCAAGTTGCGGCTAAGCCATTGAAGCTAGAACTTGTGAGATATATATCGAAAGGCTTGGTAGTAATGTTATTGTTTTGTGGACTGTTTTGCGTTGTTGTTGGGCTGTGTATTTTACTACTATCTTGTGGAGTTTTGGAGGAGGAAGGGTGTGGAGAAACACCATATATATATGTAGGTTTATGGGCTGATAGTTATTCGTAATATTTCCAGGTTGTTTGACACGACTACGGTGGTCGTCGTATGTATGGAGTGATTAGGCTGTGTGTGAACTATTTTGGGAGGCTCAATATGTTTATTATTGATGTTGTTTGGGCTGTTTGGTGACTGTTTTGAATGGTGTGAGGTCATATATATAGGGGAGGTGCTGTCCGTTTCATCGTAAAATAGGTTGTGGTCGATACATAATAGTTATGACGCTTAAATGATAACGATAGTATCGTTTCTCTTATTGTAGACTAAGGAGTTTTGACAATTGCATAGCTTGAGATTGGGGCAGTATATACAAGGTATGTGAGACTATCCCTTTTCTTCATTTGCACGACTTCAATTGTACATAATGTAATGAACGAGCTTCCAAAGATACTCTACTCTTAGAAGCTAGCAATACTTACATTGTTTTCCCTCTTATGGAACGATTGATGTTAATGTTGCTTCTCTTAGTCTTATGTTATCAATGTTGTTGGTACTTCCTGATTCTTATAAGGTTCATAGTGAAGAGTTAGTCCTAATAACGCGTACAGAGGATACCGACCTTACGTCACTCCGAAAGGTTTAGAATGTGATTCCATGAGTCGAGCATGCATTATATATATGTATCTATTTTACTCTACCGAGCCACGATATAGTTGGCCGGGTACGGCACCTATTGTGCAACCACTGATCAGTTGGGTTTTACCGAGCTCCACGTGGCCGGGTACGATTCTACCGAGCCTATTATGGTCGGGTACGATATGATGATGATGATGCCCACAGAGGCGAATGCTTTAAAGGTTTATGTATTTATACATATGTATCATGCATTTCATGTAAGTAGCCCTCAGAGGTACTAAGATGTTACAGGTTGTATATTCTCTATCCTTGCTTACATTACTGATCATATTTATGGTTCCTTGCCTTACATACTCAGTACTTTATTCGTACTGACGTCCTTTTATTTGTGGACGCTGCATGTCGTGATGCAGGTCCTGATAGACAGGCAGGTGCAGCTCCCTCACCACAGTAGACTGTCCAGTTCAGCGGTGATTGGCGAGATCCCTTCTCCGGACTTGCCTTGGCCTTGTTATGCAATTTTTGTTATAGACATTATGGGTATGTCGGGGCCCTGTTCCGGCTATGTTGCAACACTTATGTTCTTTTAGAGGCTCATAGATAGGTGTCGGCTCCTATATAGTTTGGTATGCCTTGTCGGCTAATTTTTGTTGTATAGTCTTTCATAGTAGCGTGGTAGCTCATACCTTATATGTAGTTTCTTGATTGTCTGGTCATCCCCTGCTATGTATGTTCATGCCATCATATTTTATTGCTGGTTGTCCATGATCTAGGTCTACCATTTATATTGATCTCGTCAGCCCTAAAAGATAATAATGAAGGTTAGATGAAATGTACGTTGGTGCTCGGCAAGTGTGGTCGGGTGCTAGTCATGGCCCTTTAGTTTGGGTCGTGACAAACTTGGTATCAGAGCCAGTCTGTCCTAGGGGTTGTATATGAGCCGTGTCTAGTAGAGTCTTGATTATGGATGTGTAGCGTGCCACATTTATAATCAGGAGGCTACATGACATCTAGGGTTGTTACCTTCTTCCTGAATCTAGATCGTGCGTAGAGTTGAGTCGTAAGTGTTCGTCTCTAATATTCACCTTGTTTTTTCAGTGATGCCTTCGACTAGGAAACAAACGATTAGTAGACGGCTTGATACAACAGCGGGAGAGGGTACCAGTCAGGTGCCCCAAGTCAGAGCAGGACAAAGTGAGGCTCAAAGTGAGATGCCCTCTCATACCTCATCTACTCCATCTCCTCCAGAGGATATTAGAAGGCACCCAGCGCCTCCAGTTCCTCCGTCTGGCACTCCAGACCAGGATATGCGGAGTGCTTTGCAGTTATTGACTAGCTTGTAGCTGCTCAGGCTCAGAGGCAGAATACAGGTGCTGCTGAGAAACCAGTTAGTACAAGAGTTCGTGATTTTATTAATTTAGACCCTCCAGTGTTTACCGGATCAGACCCGAAGGAGGACCCACAGACTTTTATTGACCAGGTTCATCGTACACTTCGGGTTATGCATGTTAGTGATATAGAGGCAGTAGAGTTGGCTTCTTATCGGCTACGGGATTTAGCGGTTCTCTGGTATGATAGTTGGGAGAGATCCAGGGGTCCGAACCCTCATCTAGCTGTGTGGAAGGAATTTTCTGAGGCCTTTCTTCGTCACTACTTGCCAGTTGAGATACGACGAGCTAGAGCTGATAAGTTCTTGAACCTTAGACAAGGTAATATGAGTGTGCGAGAGTACAGTATGCAGTTTGATGTTTTGGCAAGGTATGCTCCCCATATGGTGGCCGAGATGAGTGATAGGGTGCATATGTTCGTGAATGGGTTGGGACCACATCTAATAAATGAGTGTACGACAGCCTCCTTGGTGGAGGGCATGGATATTTCCCGTATTCAAGCTTATGCCCAGACCCTAGAGGATCGTAAGCGCCAGCAAAGGGCAGATAGGGAGCAGGATAGAGGCCAGCATAAGAGGGCGAGATTTGCAGGGTATTCTGATGACTTCAGAGGCCGCATTAGGCCACAGTTTTCGAGGAGTTCGGTGCCACCTGTAGCTAGTGCTCCTCCACAATTTCAGAGGCCTCGATATGATCGATCCTATTCTGGTCCAGGTCAGAGTTCGCGGGCATCTAGCTCACAACATCACAGGGATACTAGTCAGATGAGACCCCCAACACCATATTGTGATCAGTGCGGCAAGGCCCACTTTGGACTGTGTCGTCGAGGTTCTGATGCATGCTATTCGTGCGGGCAGCCTGGCCATATGATGCGGGATTGTCCTAATAGAGGAGGTGATGGTATGGCTCTGCCGACTGGATCTGTGTCTGGTTCTTCCTCATCAGTTCGACCTCCAGCACGGGGTTTTCAGCAGTCGACAGGTCGTGGTAGGGGTAGAGGTGCAGTGCCGAGTTTGAGTGGTGCTCAAAATCGAACCTATGCTCTAGTAGGTCGACAGGATCTCGAGTCGTCTCCAGATGTTATAACAGGTATTATATCTATGTTTTCTTATGATGTATATGCGTTGATTGATCCGGGATCTACATTATCATATGTTACACCCTTTGTGTCTAATAAGTTTGGCATTGAACCTGAATTGATAAGTAAACCTCTCGCGGTATCTACTCCGATAGGAGATTCTGTGATTGCTAGAAGGGTATATAGAGGTTGCACTGTGATGATTTGTAGTCGTCAAACCTCGGCAAATTTATTTGAGTTAGAAATGGTTGATTTTGATGTGATAATGGGAATGGACTGGTTGGCCTCATGCTATGCAAATGTTGACTGCCGTACGAAGATGGTTAGGTTCCAATTTCCGGGTGAACCCGTCATTGAATGGAAAGGGAACATTGCTACACCGAAAGGTAGGTTTATTTCCTATCTTAAGGCAAGGAAAATGATCTCAAAAGGTTACATTTATCATCTCGTTCGCGTTAGGGATGCGGAGGCGAAACCGCCTACTTTACAATCAATCCCTGTGGTCAACGAATTCCCAGATGAACTCCCAGGCCTTCCTCCTGAAAGGGAGATTGAGTTTAGCATTGATGTGTTGCCTGACACTCAACCGATCTCTATTCCTCCATACAGAATGGCCCCGGCAGAGTTGCGAGAGTTAAAGGTGCAGTTGAAGGACTTGCTGGATAAGGGCTTTATTAGGCCTAGCACTTCACCTTGGGGTGCACCAGTCCTATTCGTGCGGAAGAAAGACGGGTCGTTACGGATGTGTATCGACTATCGATAGTTGAATAAGTCTACTATAAAGAACAAGTATCCACTTCCAAGAATTGATGACCTGTTTGACCAACTCCAGGGTGCCAAGTATTTCTCTAAGATTGATTTACGTTCAGGGTATCATCAGGTGAGGGTTAGGGAGAAGGATATTCCAAAGACGGCCTTCCGGACAAGATATGGGCACTTTGAGTTCTTGGTGATGTCGTTCGGGCTAACAAATGCCCCAGCAGCTTTTATGGATCTCATGAATACTATATTCAGGCCCTATCTTGATGTGTTCTTGATTGTATTCATTGATGACATTCTAGTGTATTCTTGGTCGGAGGCGGAACATGCGGGCCACTTGTGGATAGTATTACAGACGCTTCAGGATCGTAAGTTATATGCTAAGCTCTCCAAATGTGAATTCTGGCTGAACTCAGTAGCATTCCTTGTCCATGTGATATCTGATGAGGGTATTAGTGTCGACACTCAGAAGATCGATGCAGTAAAGAATTGGCCGAGACCTACAACACCATCAGAAGGATTTTCCTCTATATCATCACCATTGACTAAGTTAACACAAAAAGCTACCAAATTCCAGTGGTCTGACACTTGTGAACGTAGTTTTCAGGAGCTGAAGAATCGATTGACATCTGCACCAGTGCTCACTCTTCCTGAAGGAACAGAAGATTATGTGGTATATTGTGATGCCTCAGGTATAGGTTTGGGGTGCGTATTGATACAGCGTGGGAATGTGATTGCTTATGCATCAAGACAATTGAAGAAACATGAAAAGAATTATCCAACCCCTGATTTGGAATTGGCTGCAGTAATATATGCTTTGAAGATATGGCGGCACTACTTATACGATGTCCATGTTGACATCTACACAGATCACAAGAGTTTACAATACATCTTCAAGCAGAAAGAGTTGAATTTGAGGCAGCGTAGGTGGCTTGAATTATTGAAAGACTACGACGTCGAGATATTGTATCATCCTGGTAAAGCCAATGTTGTGGCAGACGCTCTCAGCCGTAAATCAATGGGAAGCTTAGTACATATTGAGGCAGGTAGATGGGGGTTGATTAAAGAGCTTCATCAGCTAGCCAATATGAGAATCAGATTGTTAGACTCTGATGACGGAGGTGTTACTGTACAGAATACATCAGAATCATCTTTGGTAGCCGAGGTAAAAGCACGACAATATGAAGATCCTATCTTAGTACGATTAAGAGAAAGCATTCAACAGTGTAAAAGTATGGCTTTTGGGATCGGAAAAGATGGGGCACTGAGATACCAGAGCCGATTGTGTGTGCCTAATGTGGCAGGGTTGCGAGAGAAGATTATGAATGAGATTCATCAATCCCGATATTCCATCCATCCCAGCTCGACAAAGATGTATCATGATGTCAAGGAGCAGTATTGGTGGGATAATATGAAGAAGTCTATTGCAGAATTTGTAGCCCAGTGTCCCAATTGTCAACAAGTAAAGATAGAACATCAGAAACCCGGTGGATTGCTTCAAAATATAGAGATTCCGACCTGGAAGTGGGAGGTGATTAATATGGACTTCATTATTGGATTACCTCGCTCTTATCATAAGTTTGACTCCATCTGGGTGATAATTGATCGACTTACAAAATGTGCCCATTTTCTGCCAGTGAAGACAACTTACACGGCTGAAGATTATGCAAAGTTGTATATCAAGGAGATTGTTAGGCTTCATGGTGTGCCCATATCTATTATATCAGACCGAGGAGCTCAATTTACGGCTAACTTTTGGAGGTCTTTCCAGAAGGGTTTAGGCACACAGGTAAATCTCAGCACTGTATTTCATCCGCAGACTGACGGACAGGCTGAACGTACCATTCAGACACTGGAAGATATGCTACGAGCATGTGTTCTAGATTTTAAGGGGAATTGGGATGATCATCTTCCAATCATAGAATTCGCCTATAACAATAGCTACCATTCCAGTATTAAAATGGCCCCATACGAGGCACTATACAGGAGGAGATGTAGATCACCAGTTGGATGGTTCGAAGTCGGTGAAACAGAATTATATGGGCCAGATTTGATTCACCAAGCTATTGAGAAGGTGAAAGTGATACATGAGCGATTGAGGACGGCACAAAGCAGGCAAAAATCTTATTCTGATGTCCGACGTCGTGATCTAGAGTTTGAGATTGGTGATTGGGTTTTCCTGAGGATCTCACCAATGAAGGGTATTATGCGTTTTGGGAAGAAAGGTAAGCTGATTCCAAGGTATATCGGGCCGTATAAAATTCTTCGACGGATTGGACAGGTTGCTTATGAGTTAGAATTGCCATCCGAATTGGAATTTGTCCACCCGGTATTCCATGTATCTATGTTGAGAAAATGTATTGGAGACCCTTCTCGAGTCGTCCCTATCAAAGATGTACAAGTTACAGAGGACCTATCATATGAAGAAGTGCCAGTGGAGATATTAGATCGGCAAGTCCGCAAGCTGAGAAAAAAAGATGTAGCTTCCGTCAAAGTATTATGGAGGAACAAAAATATGGAAGAAATGACATGGGAAGCAGAAGAGGAGATGAAGTCTAAATACCCTTACTTATTCCAGAATGAAGATAACAAGGATGCTGGTGGAAGACATGATACATTGGAAGGTGAAACGGCTCTATGAGGTAAGCAATAAATTGAGAATACTCCTCCTTAATACAAAATGGTGATATGTAGATAATGTAAATATGCATAATGATTTGTGTAGCCTTGTGAAGCCATATGTTGGGATTAATTACTTGCAAGTTTTGCTAGTGACCATTTTATAGGGGAAAATTGATCGGAAATTTCCATTGGAATCCACGATGATTTAAACTCCCCATAAACCCTTACATTCGAGGACGAATGTTCCTAAGGGGGGGAGGGTGTTACAACCCATATCCACATGTGTTAGTTCATGCCATATATTAGTTAACATAAATCCAAAAAGGAATTATCTTTGAGATGATAAGAAGTCAATCCTATTGGTCTTAAGTGATACAAGAGTGTATAAGAGTGATTAACCAGTATTAGAAGTTAAACGAATCAAGGATGTTGTAACTCGTATTTTCAGGTAATATAACGGCGCTTAATACACTCAAGAGGTCATTTATTAAAGTATTTTAATCATATAATATCCGTATCATAAGTTTTGAAGTCAAACGAGTTATGAAACAAAAGTCGACAAAGGTTGTCGCAACTTAGGTTCATAATTTTACTTAAACATTAGGTCAAATGTTTCTAATCTTTTCTCATAATTTACAAGGAATTACGGGTTGATATATCAACAAAATTAAAGATCTATGAGTCTAGTTTCCAACTCATTAAACCATTCATCGATACGATCTCAGAGTAGAGAGATATTCGCGTTTTCGCGAGACTGCGCCAAGCACCTCTCTATGGGGCCCACTAAGTCGGTTTAAGATATTTGGACCTATATAGGATGACTCCAACCCGTTTTAAGTCATTTCGTTTCACTATTTTCAGACCTTAGAACCCTAGGAACATCCTCTCAAGGTTCTCTCAAGATTCAAGACCCAAAAAAGGGCAAACAACACAAATCAAGTGTCGGGAATTCCGTGGCGCTAGTAAGTCTCTTGTTCTTCTTGTTGTTGCTCATTTTTGTGTCGTTCCAACTCGTGTGGGAGGTGGTTTTAAAGGGTTTATGTTCTGTAAATACTCCCTCATGTTCTTAATATCAATCCTAGGTGATTTCAGGCCTTCTAAAGTGATTCTAGTGCCGAAAAACACTAATTGATCGCTAGTTTCGCTCTGTTGTTGTTGTGGCAGCATTGGAGGGATATTTCATGGAAATTTAAGGTCAAATTGGAGTTGTTCTTTCTGTATAAAGGTAAGGAACCTCTTACTCTATATGTATTTAAGATTATCCAAGTTGCGGCTAAGCCATTGAAGCTAGAACTTGTGAGATATATATCGAAAGGCTTGGTAGTAATGTTATTGTTTTGTGGACTGTTTTGCGTTGTTGTTGGGCTGTGTATTTTACTACTATCTTGTGGAGTTTTGGAGGAGGAAGGGTGTGGAGAAACACCATATATATGTAAGTTTATGGGCTGATAGTTATTCGTAATATTTCCAGGTTGTTTGACACGACTACGGTGGTCGTCGTATGTATGGAGTGGTTAGGCTGTGTGTGAACTATTTTGGGAGGCTCAATATGTTTATTATTGATGTTGTTTGGGCTGTTTGGTGAATGTTTTGAATGGTGTGAGGTCATATATATAGGGGATGTGCTGTCCGTTTCATCGTAAAATAGGTTGTGGTCGATACATAATAGTTATGACGCTTAAATGATAACGATAGTATCGTTTCTCTTATTGTAGACTAAGGAGTTTTGACAATTGCATAGCTTGAGATTGGGGCAGTATATACAAGGTATGTGAGACTATCCCTTTTCTTCATTTGCACGACTTCAATTGTACATAATGTAATGAACGAGCTTCCAAAGATACTCTACTCTTAGAAGCTAGCAGTACTTACATTGTTTTCCCTCTTATGGAACGATTGATGTTAATGTTGCTTCTCTTAGTTTTATGTTATCAATGTTGTTGGTACTTCCTGATTCTTATAAGGTTCATAGTGAAGAGTTAGTCCTAATAACGTGTACAGAGGATACTGACCTTACGTCACTCCGAAAGGTTTAGAATGTGATTCCATGAGTCGAGCATGCATTATATATATGTATCTATTTTACTCTACCGAGCCACGCTATAGTTGGACGGGTACGACACCTATTGTGCAACCACTGATCAGTTGGGTTTTACCGAGCTCCACGTGGCCGGGTACGATTCTACCGAGCCTATTATGGCCGGGTACGATATGATGATGATGATGCCCACAGAGGCGAATGCTTTAAAGGTTTATGTATTTATACATATGTATCATGCATTTCATGTAAGTAGCCCTCAGAGGTACTAAGATGTTACAGGTTGTATATTCTCTATCCTTGCTTACATTACTAATCGTATTTATGGTTCCTTGCCTTACATACTCAGTACTTTATTCGTACTAACGTACTTTTATTTGTGGACGCTTCATGTCGTGATGCAGGTCCTGATAGACAGGCAGGTGCAGCTCCCTCACCACAGTAGACTGTCCAGTTCAGCGGTGATTGGCGATCCCTTCTCCGGACTTGCCTTGGTCTTGGTATGCAATTTTTGTTATAGACATTATGGGTATGTCGGGGCCCTGTTCCGGCTATGTTGCAACACTTATGTTCTTTTAGAGGCTCATAGATAGGTGTCAGCTCCTGTATAGTTTGGTATGCCTTGTCGGCTAGTTTTTGTTGTATAGTCTTTCATAGTAGCGTGGTAGCTCATACCTTATATGTAGTTTCTTGATTGTCTGGTCATCCCCTGCTATGTATGTTCATGCCATCATATTTTATTGCTGGTTGTCCATGATCTAGGTCTACCATTTATATTGATCTCGTCAGCCCTAAAAGATAGTAATGAAGGTTAGATGAAATGTACGTTAGTGCTCGGCAAGTGTGGTCGGGTGCTAGTCATGGCCCTTTAGTTTGGGTCGTGACAAGTCGGGACGGACCAAGTCTCAATCCCCAGCAGTAAAAGACCCCACGCTCATCATCCAGCTCGTGTCTCACCTCAATATAGCACTACGATGTGCAATCCAGGGTTTCAAACCCTCAGGACATAATTTACAATCATTACTCACCTCAAACCGGCTACAACTCTAGCTCGCGATGCCTTTGCCCCTCGAATCGGCCTCCACGCGCGTCGAATCTATGAAAAATCAGAACAAATACATTACAATACGCTAAGGGAACAAGGCCCAAGGGCCCACTTCTTGAAACTCAGATATTTTTACATCATTATATTCCTCGTCTCCCTACGAGTTCATACATATCAACAACATCAAAATCGGAGTTCAATTGACCCCTCAAATCCTTAATTTAAGCACTCTTAAACTCAAGCCCTAAACCTCCATTTTTAGTCCATTAATTCCTTAAATTTCAGTCCTAATTCATGAAATACCACCATAGAAGTGTGTTTTAAGTCCAAAATCCTTACCTTATCGAAGTTCCCTTGAAATCTTTCTTCAAAATTTCCCAAAAGCTCTAAGTCCGAAGTTAAAAATGGTTAAACCCTTTAAAAATCGCGAAGAAGAAACATATATACCTTCTACCCAGACATAACCGCATCTGCGGTCAAATAGCTGCTTCTGCGGTCATATCTCCGCATCTACGAAATTTCTCTTAATGGACCAACACCGCA